>NC_089874.1:141810000-142125000 GCF_040182565.1 Anser cygnoides | reverse complement strand
GTCTGGAGACGATGCCTGTTGGGTGCAGACAGGACTCCAAAACCACAAGGAAGGGATGCTGGATGCAACATAGAGGTTTTCAGCCAGCTTGCTACAAAGGCCACTTGCAACAGACAGTCACTGGATAGGAATTCCTCAGTAGAGTTAAGAATTAATTGCATTATAACCCTCTTGACTTTGCTTTTTCTATTTTTTTTTTTCCCATTTTCTGGTTTCATTCACCCTGGGCCTATTAGATTCGAGTGCTTTAAAAACAAGAGGTCCTTGAGAGGTGTGTTGAAGCTCTCACGCCCCTTACACTGTTAATCTACGTGTGCTCATGGTGCTGCCGCACTCTGCAGCATGAGATCTGCCAAGCAAATCTTCCCCCCTCACCCACTAGATGTGAGTGCAGCACTAGCACATGCCGGCTGCCTTGTAAGTTCAGATGGTCTTACCAAACGCCTGTAAAACAGAGAGGAACTGCTGCCACTTCTGCTTCCTTTGTGTCTTGGTGCTAATTTATTTCTGTTTCTGTAGGGCTGGACTAAAGCGGTCTGTTCGTTCTCACAACAGCCACACAAAAAGGCCAGTTTTTGCCTAGGACTAAAGGAAGGGATTTTTTTCCAGACATCTTTCCTTCTTTGTTGTAGGCTGAAAAACTGAAGTTTGCCACAATTGCACGGACATCAAAGATGTTTTAACATGAATGCACGCGCAGAAGGATGGCTGTGGCTGGGCCAAGAAGCACTTTCCACATGATTTAAACCTCAGGCACGGTGAGGCAGGTTCTCACCTGGGAAGTGTCAGTGCAGTGCCGTGAAATCAGCACACCCAGTCACAACCCAACGGGTGTGAGGCTGGAAATGTGGCTCCCATGTGATGAGCACCCACTTGTGTACAGGTGAGGTGGAGAGCAAGTTAGGATGGAGGCCTGGTTTGCACCACACTGGACATGCATTTACCCTTCCCAAGGGCCCAGCGGTGTCTCACAGTATGCAGGAACAGACATCCTTTATTTATTTGTCTATTTTTAAAACCAGGTGCAGTCCATCAGCACGGGGCCCTGGGCACTGCTGTGCCCTGCTGGTGGGGATCCAGCCCAGCATCGCCCCTGCCCCAACAAGCTGGTGCCATCTAGCAGGGTAACGGGATTCATTTATTTCCCGGTGACCACCCTGAAGCTCCTGGGGCCATTTCCATGGTGGGGAACGTTTACCAGCTCATAAGCTGTATCTGAGAGCTTTTCTAGATTAGCCAGTGAACTTCCCTGGAGTCTGTGAGACGTAATTCCAGGTTTGCATCCCGAGGATTTCCTCTGTGGGGCTCCATGCTCATTGCCAAGTGAGCGTGTCCCTACAGCCAGAGGTGAGCAGTGTGGGCTGGCGGGCGCTGCCGATGTCACCCCGTGGGTTCATTGCCTGCACGAACCCCAGCACGTTTCTGGACGGTGTGAGGACAGGGCAGCTGCTGTCTCTGGAAGTGCAGGCTCTGTGGGATGGCCATAGCGAACACCGAGGTCTGCAGCAGCTCTGCGCTGTGGCTCGGTGTGTGGGGACCCATATTTCCCATTTTCTGCTTACATCCCCTGCGAGAGAAAGGGAGAGAATCACGCAGAAGGCAAATTTTCTTTACGGAATTAAAAATAAACGCCAGCCCCCTGCTCAGCTGTTCTCTGCCATCCACGCCCACGCAGCGGGAGCATCTCCTGTGGCTCTGCTGCTGATGGATGGGTGACTTTTCCCGGGGACGCCGGCCCGCGTGGAGGTGGCCACCAGCTGCTCGGGGCAGGGCTGGTGCAGTGGGACGTGGGGTTTGAAGCACGGGAGGGAGAAGCACCAGGGACCACTGGAAGCAGGGATGAGGCTGGTCTGGACCACCTCCAATGGGCAGAGTAACACTGGAGTGCCCTCAGATTGCATCCCTATTTCTACCTGCTTATTAACATGAGCCTCGCGTTAGGAGCCTAATTAGCGTAAGTTGTGGGCCAGGGCGCTTGAGGCAGGAGCTGCAGTGGAAGCCAGCTCTGCGAGGGCCGGAGGAGGTAAATGAGTATAATCTTGATGTGACCTACTTCAATTTGCACCTTCCTCACATTTGCGCAGCTCTCCTCCAAACCCGTGGTGTGGCAGGAACAAGAGTTAAGGATCCGGCTGCAAATTATGTCTGCTGATGAGTAAAGCTCACAGGACTTGTAACACGGAGAAATCAGGGGAAGGTTGCACTTCATTAATTCAGGTGCCTTTGGGATAAGCAATATCCTCCTCCCGGGTTTCTGGGCAACATCCAGACTGCAGCCCCAGCCACTGTGCTGTGCACAGGGCTCCTTCCCCAGATCTTCCAAAAACCTGATGGAAACTGGGGCACTGGTGGATACACAGCAGGTTTGACACTATACATCTCCTGGGTTTGCTGAAGGACCAGTGTTGTTCACTGTTCAAAACAGAAGACAGATGAAGCTGTGGCATTTTTGGGGTCCTTCCAGGAGAGTCCTTGGGATCTGCCAGCAGAACTTATCCTATTCCTAGAAGTGGCAAGAGGAAGCAGCTCAGTCAATCACTTTTTGTGGTCAAAGCTCCAGAAGTGAATCGTAAAATATTTGCCAGGTGCACCATCAAGTAGGAGCTACAGGTATCAGGTACCACAGCTGTGGCTGCTGTGTTGCCATCATTTGTTTAGCACATCCATTCTCCTTGTATTGCTCCGTGGGCAGGAGAAAACACGGCTCATGCCCCTATGGTCAAACTCTTCCCTCCTCTACCCCCACAAACCACGGCGACCGTGCCAGCATTTTCCTTTGTCTGGTACTGTCCCTGCACCAAACCTGGTCTTTAGATCTATGAGAGAGGCTTCCTGGAGAACTGCTTGGGTTTAACCACCCGCTGCTGGGCCTGACTTGAAACCTCCTGGGTGCAGTTTTGGTCCTAGGTCATACTGGCAGTCAGAGTGGATGGCCAACCTCTAGCTTCAAAATGTACCAGCTGCTGATGAATGACTTCTATAAATTGAAATGGCTCACGGTGATGGTGATTTCAAGGCTGCTGCAGCTGGGCTGTCAGCAAACATCTGATGGCTCCCAGCTGCAGGTCACTTCTTGGGGGCACCAGGTCTTGCCCTGGTGCCAAGACCATGCCTCTTTCTCCAGTTACCTGCTGCACATCTCGATTCGTTAGCTCAGGAAGTGCTCGGGAAGCTTGCTTTTAAGATTTATGGATTTCAACACCAGGAAGCCCACCTACTGATCTTTCCACACACCAAGCGTGTATCACAGTGTTAGGAACAGATCTTCTTGATCTCTGTGCTTCCCCATGTATTAGCCCAGCAGCTTTGGCATCTCCCGTGTTCTGGTTTGCTCCTTTGGTGCTGGAGCTGGGAGGGGAGCAGGCAATTTCCTTTGCAGGTGACTCGTTATCTATTGCTATTTCAAGCAGTCACTTCCATCTAAGGGAAAAAGCTCCAAATTCTCCTATCTTTTGGAAGGCGAAGATATTAGTATGCTGTAGAGGGAGAAAAAATGTATATAAGTGTTATTAACAAGACTATAACACTGCACTTAATATATATCTGGATTCTCAGATGGTTGCTATTACAATTTTGGTGTGCCTTCGTTTCCTCTAAAGCATTCTTTTTCTGAACTATGTTTTCCCTATCTCTGCTCTTTTTTCCTTCCCAGTCCCACTTCCTCCTCCTAATATTGCTACACGGTAAGACAAGCACTAGAAGGACACCATGGCCACGTGCAATCATTCTGGTGGCTTTCTGATTTTTGCAAGAGTGTATTTACTGTGGTAAGTTGGAAAGGGTCTCAGGTAAGTGGCAGTTGCTGACCACCAGAGGAGTCTCTCTGACAGTGAGGTACTGGCTACCTCAGCTGGTCATTTCTTTGATGTCTACGCGCTGGGAACCAGACAGTTTACTCCTCCTTTTAGGGTCATCCTCATTATCATTTACATAGTTCAGGCCATGTGAAAGTAAACCAAAGCAAATCCAAGATCTACCCTTCCTTTCATGGTAGGTTTAAAGGTAGCAAAGCCACTGTAACTCAAAGTGAAAACTCAATTTAGTTGTTAATAAGTAGCATCCATTTTTTAGAATTCAATACCTGTATTTGATTAAATTTTGAAGAACTGTGTGTACTGGATAACAAGATGGAATTGCATTAACAATCCATAATTTAATTTCTCATCAGACTTCAAATAAATTTTCTACTCATGTGAAACAAATTTCAAAGTTGTTATGGTTCATCTTCCAAATGTTCCCTCTTTTTGAGGTTAATGTAGAAACATATTGCACAAATCATGGGATAAGGCAACTATGAAGTAATTCCCCTTAGTGTCTTTCTTGAAGAGCCACAGAAGCTTTACTTATTTGTGAAAGAACATGTAGCAAAAGGAAAATCTTTTACTTAAGCTGATCAAAAATGTTTATTTACATTCTTCCTTCCACCTGAGATGTTTCTGAAATATCTCACTAACAGACAAAAAAAAAAAAAAAAAAAAAAAGGATATTTTTAAGTAAAACTGTGTTAGTTGAAATGTAAGCTCTTGGGTAAAATGTGGTGAAGATAGCCTGGTTCTTTAGAATTGCCCCAAAATACAGTTCAGCTGTTTAGTGTTGGTCTGAACACGAGTTTCCAGCAGGAGATTCAGAGAGGTGCAGTCAGAAGTGTTGTTCAAACTGGAGCACAACTTCATAGGATTAAATCTGATTTACCCTATTTTTTTTTGTAAAGTTTTTGTTGGGTCTGTAACAACCCTGCTGGATAAGGACATGGTATTGCTAATACTGCCTTGACCAAAACTAATAATGCTGTGGTTGTATTAAATTAAAACTATTCTCTGTCATTTACTACCCAAGAAAAAAACAGTTTTTGTTTTCAGCAATCTTCTGAGGTGCAAACAGGCAAAAGGAAAGGTAAATAGCCTAGACTAGAACAATAGGCTGTGAAAGGGAGAGAAAATTACACCTTGTACTTTGAAGAAAATAACATGATAGAAAAGAAAAATAGAGAAAAATGAAACAATTTTGAACACAGTTGTACGATTATCACTGCAACTTGCTAATAAAATAGTTGATGGCTTAGTCTCAAGGCAATGTCCAAGCCCATGAAGCCTATAATTGGAATCTGTGGGCTGATGGAGATCTATTTCGGTCTCTAAGTGTGAACTGCTCTTGTTGTATGGAGAAGAGAAGATTACATGAGAAATCCTGACAAGAGGACTCAGTAAGATTATTCTATTTGGCTCTAAATAACCGAGGCGATACCTGTTACTTTGGTAATAAATGTCACCACCATGAAGATGCTATAAACTTCAATGGAGTTGTGAGTCACTGAACATTAATTTTTCGTTAAGAGTAGTTTCATGCCTCCTAAAAAAAATTATACAATGAGTCAAAGAAATTATACAATGAGTGAAGGGACACGGAGCAGCCTGGACCTGAACCCTACGCTCTCCCACCCCTGGTGTGGGGCTGCATCCACAGCGTCTGCTGGAACAGCGCTGACACCAAAGCCGTGCTTGGGGCTTGCTTGCCTTGCTCCTCCTCGCCCAGACAACTTGCACAAGCTCAGGAGTGTGCCCTGGCACAGCTTGGTTTCCAACCCAGCTGTAGCCTGCAGGCCTGAAAGGCAGCAAACCGGAGCAAGGTGAAGGTCAAAGAACGACCAAGTCTATTTGAGGAAAACCAAGGCCCAACTCATGCAAGTATTGCATCGATGGTGTTTTCAGCTTCAGTTTTGTATGTTGTTTAAGGCATTTATGCTGACCCCCCTCCCAGGTCTCCCCATCCCCACTGGGCTCATCCTGTGCTGACCCCAGGCTCCGCGGAGGGTCACATCCCATCTTCTTGGTAGGGATGCACAGCATTGCTGCCTACTGATTGCCAAAAAAAAAAGGGGTTGGCCTCCTTTGACAGACTTGAGGAATATTATGCTATAGAATATGTGAATAAAGACTGCTTCTCCTTGTTTTGTTTTACTCTGGAGAGCAATCTATTTCCAGCGCATTACAATATTCTTCTACATATGGACACATCCTATAAATATCTTCCTGCAAGTATTTTCTACAGTACAAATACAACAGCGCAGTCCTCGAGTCCCACTGGTGTGCTGGCAAATTTGTGACCAGCAGAGGCTTGGTTTTAATGCAGTTCACATGCAGCATGGAGAAATACAGCAGCATAAGGCGAATAACGATGAACAGGGTTGTCTTTCTTGTAATTGGGCAGAAAGGGCAGAAAAATGACTACTGTGAGGCATGGAAAAATAGGACCTCTAGGGGCTTTGAGATCACCCCAGTCCTTCCTTTGGAGCAAGGCAGGCGGGACGAAGCACTCTTTTGTCGTTCCTGGTGGGATAATCGGTGTTCGCCACAGGACAACCCAGCCTCCAGCGCTGGATCCCGCCGTCTCCCCAGGAGGTTAAGTCCGGTGCCTCATTAGCCTTGCAGTGAGCTGGTCTAGCACAAGCCTTCCTTCATACAATTTTAAAATCCCTTTGCTTTCTACTCACAGGGAGCGTAAAAAACACATTAAGAAGTTAGCCCATTAAAGCTGTGTCTTCTGTGTTTGAAGAATATTTTGAATTATCTAGCCAGCGTCGGCACTTCTGCCTTTCCCCACAGGTTGCGGGGTCGAGACCCTTCCTGGAGTCAGAGAGGAAAGCCCTGCTGGCTCAGCAGCCCTTCCCAGCCCCCCTGACCACTGCCTGTCAGGGTTTGGTACATGACAAGCTGTCAGTCCTAGGAATAAATGCCAAATCCTCCACTGCTCGAGCAGCAGTGCCCATCGGAGGGTGCCCATGAAGCTCTGTGCTCTGGCAGGTGAGACCCGAGCTCAATCTGCCACTGCCAGGGTAGCCACAGCACAGGAGAGAAGGATGTTGAAAAATGTTGAAAAAGGCAAAAAAAAAATCAACGGGGAGAGAGAAAAAAAATCTGGAAAGCAAACCTCCCAGAACAAGTTTCACTGTGTAATTGCAAGTGTCCTAAGAGAGCTCCTTGGGCTGGTTTTCTTCAAAATCCGTGATATGCTGGGGAGGGAATGCAGCTTCCAGTGCCCTCTGTTAAGGTCCTATTTTGGGGTTTTAGACTAAGTTTTGAAAGAAATTAGCACCCTGCTGCTATAGGCTGCGCAAGCACCACTAACTCTTTCCTCCTGGAGCTACTCATCCATTGGCTCCTCACCAACAGAACCAAACAGGTATTTTTTTTGAAAACACATAATTTCAGGTATTTTTCTGGAAGGATTTCTGAAGGATTCCCCTCAAAGGCCTGCATTAGTACTTGTCTCTGCAGCTAATCACTTCTTTTAGTTTACGAATGCATATTTTCTGACAATAAGCTATACATGATCCCAGCTCCGTGCACTGAAATAGGCTGTTTTAATTACCATCTTTGCAATTTTTCTTAGTACAGGCTTCAGACATTCAATTTACAAAACTTGTTATTATAGGACCATCCTGTTTCTTATTGTTTATTTTCAGGTAACTAGATTTTCAGAGAGGCTCAACTTACCTTGTTCCTGGGTGTTTAAAACCCCACTGACTCTTAGATCTTGTTTAAGAGTTATGAAACGGCTGAGAAAGGTTTACGTAATTTCTGTAATGCCAAATCATTTCCTTGTCCATGCCCAAAGTTTTCACACAAGATAAACTCCTGCGCCTGGTGTGGCCCCAAAGTACAGCCTAGAAGGTCAAAACTTCACAAAGCCGAGTGTGACTGGTAAACAAGAACAAGAACACTTACGTAACCTTCACTTGTCTGCTGCCACTTTCACCAAAACGCCTCCAGACCGCACGGTTCTGACTTGATTCCCACTGACATCCCTGCAGATAGCCCCACTGCGTTCAGCCGGAGCTGCAAGAGATCCCCACATTGTTTTCCCTTTCCTCCTCTTTCTCTTCACCCAGTTTCTCCTGCAGAGCAAAGGCGGCGGTGACGATTGCCATCACGCCGCGGTGACAGCTCAGGGAGCTGCTCTAGGAGGCGATGCAGCCAGAAGCATTTTGCCAGCAGCTTCTGGAGAGGTCTCTGATGGAAACCACCACGTGGTGGTGCTCCGTGGGGTGTGCCCCCCACAGCCACCTTGTTTTGTCACCTCTGGGGACACCATTTGAAATGACATTCACTCTAACATGTGCATCCTACTGGATTTAATTAGAAATGCTCGGCTTTAATTAAGTGATTGTTTTGCAGTCCCTGTAGTTCTACTTTGATAAGACTTTGTAATGTAGGTCCTAAACGAAGTTGCAGAAGTAGGTTACTGCGTGTCATAGCTCCTGGGCAATGACTGAAGACGACACAATGTGAGATGCAGCCTCTGGGAGTGCGAGGCAGCTCTGTGCTTGGCGTGAAGTACTTACCTCACGCTTTCCAGGATTCCCTCTGTTACTATTTCTGCATAGCCACAAAACAATGATGATGCTCATCTTTTTCTCTCAGCACCCTCCTCCAAGGGCTTTATCATGGTATGACATGAGTGCAGTGGGGACAGGGGTAAAGGGCATCATGGGCTGCACAGTGCCATGGACTCTTCTGCATCCTTTGCCTCAGAAACACAGGAGGAAAGGCAGGGGAGGACAGGGGAGAGAACTCCAGCCATACGCTGTAGGCTTCTTCTCTGTCATCCAAGCAGCCAGGGACCGGGTTAGGAAAGCTAAAGCCCCGTTAGAATTAAATTTGGCCAGGGATGTTAAGGGCTACAAGAAAGGCTTATATAGGTACATCAGCAGTGAAAGGAAGACTAGGGAAATTGTGGGTCCTCTCCAGAAGGAAATGGAAGATCTGGTCACCTGGGATATGGAGAAGGCTGAGGTACTTGATGACTTTTTAGCCTCAGTCTTCACCTGCAAGTGCTCTAGCCACATAGACCAAGTCCCAGAAGGCAAAGGCAGGGAAAAAGAAGAACCCCCCACTATAGCAGACCAGGTTCGAGACCAGTTAAGGAACCTGAGGGTGCACAAGCCCGTGGGACCTGATGAGATGCGTCCCAGGACCTGATGAGATGTGGGTCCTGAGGGAACTGGAGGATGAAGTTGTTAAACCACTGTCCACTGTATCTGAAAAGTCGTGGCAGTCTGGTGAAGTTCCCACTGACTGGAAGAGGGAAGATATAACCCCTATTTTTAAAAAGGAAAAAAGGAAAACCTGGGGAACTGCAGACCAGTCAGTCTCACTTCTGTGCCTGGCCAGAGGAAGGCTACGGGGATGCTCAGAGGGCTGGAGCACCTCTCCTGTGAGGACAGGCTGAGGGAGCTGGGGTTGTTCGGCCTGGAGAAGAGAAGGCCCCAGGCAGACCTTACAGCGGCCTTCCAGTGCCTAAAGGGGGCTACAGGAAAGCCGGGGAGGGACTCTTTGTCAGGGGGTGTAGGGATAGGGCAAGGGGGAATGGCTTTAAACAGAAAAAGGTGAGATCTAGATTAAATATAAGGAAGAAATTCCTATGTCAAAGGGTGGTGAGGCACTGGAACAGGTTGCCCAGGGAAGTTGTGGCAAGTGGAAGAATGTACCTGGGGGTGGTTGTGGAGGCTTTGAATTAGATGATCTTTAATGTCTCTTCCGAGCCAAACCATTCTATGATTCTGTGATCTTCTCAGTACACCTGCAATGTTCCTCTGCCTTTTCTTTGTCAATTTGGTCTTTTCCCATAAAGTCAGACCAACAGGTGAACCCTTGATACAGAGTCTGGAAGATGAAAGCATCCTCAGAAGCATCCCAAGCCTTGTCAGCCTTGACAGGGGTCAAGACAGGTTTTCATTCTTTCAAAACAAGCCAATACTGAGGTTAATGAGGAAGGCTCATCCTTGACGTCAAGGGCCAGGACACTGCCATTTTGCCTGGGGTCTGCCAGCTAATGCAGTGCCCTTGCTTGCAGATGGGTCCTGAGCACTGTGAGCATTGTGCACCTCTGGAGTCACTCATCTGCAGTACTGACCTTTACCCAAAGATATTTTTTTTTTTTCTGTCAAAGAGCATGAATTCTCATTTTCTGTCTTTTTTTTTTTTTTTCTCAGATATAAATCAGCTGTTGAGTGACAGCAGTACATGCAATTTCTACCCGCGTAGGGACCACAGCCTGGTGGGCACCCGCCTCCTGTGCAGCTCGCCCTGCCCTTGAAAGCCCCTCTGCCTCTGGGTAGGTACACAGGCGAGAACAATCTGCTGCCTCCTGTGCTTTTAGCCCCTCAAATCACAATTCTACTCTCAGTAGTTTTTCTGCTTTGCTCCTGTCCCCTCCTTTCTCCGTGCTTGATTTTCCTGAGCTGATGATCTACCTACAGTAAGCAGCTGCTGGGCTTGAGGACCTGCTCTTACTCCTGGTCAGGCAGAGACATGCTGTTCAGTCTACAGACAGAGACATTCCTCAGCCCAGCAATTTTCATAGCAAGAACGTCGTAACATTGGTCAGAACCAGGTCTCCAAACGCTTACAAATGCACAGTGAAAACTCTGGCTCAATAGGGAAAATGTTAAGACTATTTACATTTTATGCAATAACATTTTAAGAAATGCAAATTTCCTTCCTTGAATTCATGATATTATCTGGCCTCCAACAACCTGGCATGAGAAGTGGGCTTGACAAACCACCAGAGAAGTTCCTGTGGTGACCTGAAGCCTGCTGACTACACCTCACACAGCAGCAGAATCCTTTAGAAGTCAGCTTTGGCTCCAGGTATAAAACCATGGAATCACAGAATGGTTTGGGTTGGAAGGGACCTTAAAGCACACCCAGTTCCAGCCCCCTGCCATGGGCAGGGACACCTCCCACCAGACCAGGCTGCCCAAAGCCCCATCCAGCCTGGCCTTGAGCACCTCCAGGGATGGGGCATCCACAGCTTCTCTGGGCAGCCTGTGCCAGGGCCTCACCGCCCTCTGAGTGAAGAATTTTTTTCCAACATTTAATCTAAATCTCCCCTCTTTTAGTTTAAAACCATCCCCCCCCTTGTCCTATCACTATCTACCCATGTAAAAAGTCACTCTCCATCTTTTTTTTTTTAACCCCCCTTTAAGTACTGGAAGGCCACTGTAAGGTCTCCCTGGAGCCTTCTCTTCCCCAGGCTGAACAATCCCAGCTCTCTCAGCCTTTCTTCACAAGAGAGGTGCTCCAGCCCTCTGAGCATCTTCGTGGCCCTCCTCTGGACCCACTCTAACAGCCCCACATCCTTCTTGTGCTGGGGGCCCCACACCTGGACACAGCACTCCAGGTGGGGCCTCACAAACGTAGAGCAGAGGGGGACAGTCACCTCCCTCCACCTGCTGGCCAGTCCTCTGTGGATGCAGCCCAGGATGCAGCTGGCCTTCTGGGCTGCAAGTGCACACTGCTGGCTCGTGTGGAGCTTTTTGTCCACCAGAACCCTCAAAAACCTTCTCCACAGGGCTTCTCTCAATCAGTTCTCCCAGCCTGTATTTGTGTCTGGGATTGCCCTGACCCAAGTGCAGCACCTTGCACTTGGCCTCGTTGAACCTCATGAGGTTCATATGGGCCCACTTCTCAAACTTGTCCAGGTCCCTTTGGATGGCATCCCTTCCTTCTGTTGTATCAACTGCGCCACTCAGCTTGGTGGCATCTGCAAACTTGCTGAGGGTACATTTGATCCCACTGTCTATGTAATTGATAAAGATATGAAACAGCACCGTTCCCAAGATGGAGCGCTGAGGGACACCAGTCTTCACCAGCCTCCACCTGGACACAGAGCCCTTGACACAAAGTCCAGAATGTCCCGTGCTAAGGGAGAATGTTCAGAAAGGTGGGAAGTGAGGGTCACCACTCTGCTGCTCTGCCAGCTCAAAGGTGTCGCAGTGCTGTGACAATACCTGCACAGCTGGAAGCCTTTTCCAGCTGGAGCCTGAAGTGGCAGTGCTGGGGGCATGGGCATGGGCATGGGCATGGGCATGGGCATGGGCATGGGCATGGATGGGAGGACTTCCTTTCTCTCCTCACAGCAAGTACAATGCTGCAAACTCCCCTGACGGACGTGTTGAAGGTTTATGAGGACACACCTTGGTGTCCTCCTGCAAGGCAGACCAGACCCCCTGCTACTAGGTGGAGCAATGGAAGTGCTGAACCCTCACCTGCCCAAACACCACGGCTTCCTCCATCCTGCCCACCAGGAGCTGCCCACACTTGTGCCGAGCCCCCGGTGCTGGCCATGAGTGCCTCTTTCCAGCCAGGGCAGAAGTGAATTCCCATCTTCTGCCAGGCTGGGAAAACACAGCAAAGAATAATGGTAGGAAGTGTGGATTCAGTGCAGATTGCAGCCCGTGAAGAAAGAGCCCGAGCCCTTTCCAAATATTTGTTCTCTGGAGCTGGCAAGCGATCTGAACTAAAACAAGGCTTATATAACTCTGCCTGGGTTGGTGAAAGTTTTCTCTTAGCTCTGTCCTAATGCAAATTAGTTGCAATTTACTTTCCTTTTGGCTTGACAAATATAGCCAAAGCAAAGCAGCTGTTATCAAAAGCAGTCCCTAAACATTCAGCAAGTGGTGCCATTGCAGACCGTCTTCATCCCTGCCCTTCCGTCACACATTTTGGCATTCTGGTTTTTCAACATTTGGTGTTAACCCATCCCTACCATGCTACGATGCCCCACTCAGCCAGAGTATGCAATACGCTTCCCATGGCACCTCTTCCCACACGCATCGCATTTACTCTCCCAGCAGCGTAGAAATGATTATGCACATTTCTGTGCGAACGGCCCACCCCTGCCTAGCAGTAGGGTTACATAAAGACAGACAGCAGAGAGGAGTCTTAATCACTGCATGAAAAACCCTTTTAGCTGTTGCCCGTCTTGCAATGAGAAGCAGCACCTTCAAAGCTCTGGTGGCATGTCCATGCTTTAAGCTCAGAACCTTATTAAGTCTCCTGCCTTCTCCTATGAGCCTTGATATTTGGAACAGGAATTAAAAATATTTATGTATCAGCTTTTGGCTAAAGAACTTGCAGAGCAGTAATGGCCTTCCAAATTCAGGTCTTGGCTCCCAGTCTCATTTCCTATTCTCTCGGGATGCCTTGGGTCAGTAAAAAAAGTCGCGGTCCCTTTTCATAAGCACACGCACACACACACGAACACACATACTAAGAGGCATTTTCCAGAAGTGAATTGACAGGCTACCCATTTATTAATAACCATTTCTCAAAGAGATTCTGGAATAACTCCCCAGACCAGTGTTTATACCAGCAGGTTACAACTGAAGAGCTAAAATACAGCAGAACAGTCTTTCCCCTACTCACGAGACCTAAAACGTGCTTTCTTTGCATTCCTGGCATGATCTGTTATCTGTCCAAACGTATGGCCCACCAAGGCAGACACCTCATCTTCCTTTGTACCTCCAACACTCAGCAGCTGTTTAGGAAGTAAGGAAATAAGAGCATAGCAGTAATAACTAGAATATAAAGATATGTGGCTGTAATAAAAGTTGCGGTAGCAATATTGGATTTTTGTGGTTTACATTTCCAGCTTTGACTTTCAGAAAGTGACATTTATATGCACTCTGGGAATGTGATAATAATCTTGGTATGCCAAAGTAGTTTTCCAGTTTGAAGGATAATGTAAAACAAATTAATTTCAGTTCTTAGATTAAGTATCTCCCCTTCCCTAGATGGTAACTACTCAAAGCTACTATAATAAAATTTAATGACTGCAGTACTGTGAATTTTTCTTTAGTCCATGGACATTTGGTTGCTGGAAAAGATGGAATGGAAGTTGGAAAAGTAAACTAAGAACTATTGGTTAAAAGTCTTTCTGTACAAAACCATCTCCTAATGTTGACTGTTCCATGAAGTTACAGACGAATTATAATTGCACTGTTTAATCAAAAAAGGACTTTATTTCTACAGATCTCTGTTTGCACAGACGCTATTTTTTCCCTCTTAAAATATTTACAAGAACATTTTACGTTAAGTATTTTCAGTGGAAAATTGCCCAAGAAACTACTTGCAGATTGAGGGAATGAACCCAGTGGGCACCAGCTACAGATGCTACTGAATTTGCTGAATGTGGAATGCAGGATAAATGCAAAGAAGATTGAAAGGTGCTTTACAGGCTGAAAATAGCAGATCCATTTGGTACATTAATGTTTTGTAGCCTCTGATCAGACAATCAAGGTCTGGAGTAGCAGAACGCTGTTAAAGGTGACAGGAAATGACAGAAATGACCCAACGAATTACCCAGCTGAATGTATTAATAATTAGATGTTGGTTTCCAAGGAACACTTTTTTTTTGTCTCACTTGGTACAACAATCCATTAGGAAGAGCATCATAAAATTGCAGCTCCATTCAGAAATGAAATGAAGGTGTTCTGCCCTAGGAAGAATTTCAGAGGTGACGTCTGTGGTCTGGGGACTTTGAGGGGGAAAGGATTGTTCTAAGTGAGAGAGGCACTGATAGAAAACTGCACATGCGAATGACTCCTGTCCATGCCTTGGTTGGTCATCTCGAGGCTCTTCCTACAGCTATCACATATCCACACAGTAACCCTGGGGTATTCAGCTGCTCAAAATGTAAATCACATACAGATGCACTACATCTTCTGAATGTGTATCTGGAGATAAACTGGGTTCCCATCTGTGTAGGCATGTTGTTCATGGAAAACGTCAGCCTGGCTTTGATGACATTTTAGGACAGCTCTATTTGTAACTGCAGTAGTTAGCATGCTTTGGAGGCCTGCAAAAGCTCATGTGAACAAACATGAACTTGTCAATGAAACATTTATTGTGATCTTGTTCATGGGTGTACGGAAAAATGCACAGACAGGCATCTTTAAAAGATGGTCATGATGTTCCCAGAGAGGTTGTGGAGTGCCCCTCCTTGGAGATCTTCAAGAGCTGCCTGGACACGGTCCTGGGCAACCTGCTCTAGGTGGCAGTCCTTGAGCAGCAGATTGAACCAGATGGTCTCTAGAGGTCTCTTCCAACCTCTTCCACTCTCTGATTCTGTGAACTCTCTTAATTTTGCATAGCTGTCATTTCATCTTTTAATGATGATATTTTTTACAAGTAATGGAACACAAAATTTTAGATTCCTCGAGATCATGGAAATACCCACATTTAACGTTATCAAGCTTTTAACTTTTAATATCATTAGCCCAAAGAGAGTGGAGAAGTGTCCCACAGCTTCCCTATAAAGAAGAGATGCCAGCAAGGCAGGATGTTTCTCTGAAGGCCTCTGCAGTATGGTAGATGTGGAGGTTAAACAGATGGAACAGCTGGACATTGTAGCTCACAGCAGACATCCTACAGTATTCAGGGATGTTTGACACAACTCCTGATCCTTTTCAGACACCTGATTAGAATCATATAATCATAAAATCATAGAATGATAGAATGGTTCGGGTTGGAAGAACATGTACATGGCCTGAGCAGCTGCAGATGGAGGAGTGCAGGGTGGCCACACGGGGCTTGGTTGTTTGGGATGGAGCAGCCTGGAGCCAGTAGCTTTCCTGAAGTCCCAGACATGTCACCCCAGCTGGGTCCCTGGTGTTCCTGTCCTTCTTACGTGGATGATGTGCTTCTCCCAGAGAGCAGAGCATAGCCATCAGCATGGCCCAAAGAGAAATTGCTCTGATGTCAGCCCCTGGTATGCAGCCCCTAACGCCGTCCCATGGTGTAACTGGAGCAAAGCTGGGGCTTCTGCTCGTGGTTGGATTTAGGGGGCAGTTTGGTGAAGCAGAGCAAGCCTGATGTAGGTTTCTTGATTTTGTTGTCTGTCTGCAGAAAGCGGTCACAGCGTAGTAATGTTGCAAGTAGCTTCATAATTACTGATAGACCACAATAGCTGTTGGAACAGCCAGGGTATCATCAGGGGCTGGGGAACGAAGGAAAAACACACGTAAGCTTTCAAACTCCACTTTTAAGCCTGATTCCCAGTTGTGCAAGTCTCTCTTTCTGGAATGTGGATGAAGGGCTGTAAATCAAGAGCCATCATCTTGCTTTAGCAAGACATATTGCGACCTTTCAGGCACATTCCCTGCCAACTACAGAATTACATGGAGTTGTCTTAGAAATGAATGGAAATAATGTAAAAGTGATAAGAAATTTAAGGAATATTGCAAAAGATGTTACTTTGGAGTGTTTTTATTTTTACTGGCAGTCTTTCTGTTGTCCTTCCAAGTGCAAAAAATGTGTTTATCAGCAGAAAGATGAATACTGAGGGTATTTTATAGCCATAAAGCAGAAGTTTAACTACATTCATAAACACAATTATCCTAGCCAAGGCAAACAGGGAAAGCCTAGTGTTTTGTTTACAAAGAGATAGCTGCCCTTCAAATATTTACAAAGAATGAAGACAAATTCAAGAGCAGTTGGCAGAAGGATTGGAAGCAGCAATGAGTATCTTCGTGTAAGCTTGTTATTCTTGGGGTGAAAAAAGACTTTGTAAAAAAATGAAGTTAATTCTGAAATTATGAATGTAACTCTGAGGCAAACATATTTAAGCCCAACAGGTGTCAAATGAGATCTGGGTCTGTAGTCATATTAATCAACGTTACTCTTTCAGTGTCTTTGCTTTCAGGAAGATTAGGTGCCTGAGGGAGAAGTCCTCCTGTTAGTAAACGCGATTGACAAACAAGTTAGGAATGTTCACACCTGTTTGTGGACACAGTGTGCTTACTAGGTGCGTTATAAAAAAGGCATGGCAGGGCAGCAGAGAGGAGTGCCTGTGTGCCTCGGCATGGCTGAACAGGTCAGGTTTCCATGCCTGGGCATGGGAAGAGATCGCTCAGCTGGGAGCCATGCGGGGAGCTGAGGACGGGGCAGAGGAGGTGGGAGAGCCAGCCAGCACGGAGCCTTCTGAGGTGATGGAAAGGAGAGACCTTCCTAGGGGACTGGGTGGAATTAAACACCAATGGACAGAAAGCAGGATACCTCCTCTGCAAAGCCAGGATGGCCTTCAGAGCTGTTTCTGTTTTGCTCTGAATGTGACTGGGAGGTATCTCACTGTCCCACGTGGCTCAGGATGGATTTTTTTGCACAGAGGTGCTCACTGGGGAACCGTGCGCATCTCATGCCTCTTCACACTCCCTTGGGCACAAAAAGCAGATGATCACAGTCTCCTTCAGCTCTGTTTGTGACAGGAGTTGTCATTGCACGCCATTTGTCATAGATTAGCTTAATTTATGTTGTTTGAGGATAATATATTTTTTTCCACCAACTAATTTAGGAGGAGAAATCCATCTTGTCCCCCTCCCCATTTCCTTGGATTTAAGTTGTCAGGGTGAATTAAAGACAGGAGGGATATTCCTAACCACGCAGGCAGGGAGACTAGCTGGGTTGCCTCAGTCCGTTGCTTGCAGACTTGCTGGTCCCAGAACCTCATCTCTCCAGTGGTTAAAAAAACAGTTTCTATCCTAGATCTATTTGGGGCCGGTTTATATCCATTTGTTCTTGTGCCAAGGTTGTCTTCCAGTCTGAATAGCTCTTTTTACTCCCTGGTATTCCCCTTCCTCCAGGGATATTTTTAAAAAGCTATCCTATTGCCTCAGCTTTTGCTCAGTTAGGCTGAGCAAAGCAATCACTCCTAACCACCCCTGACAGTCCTGGTAGCTGTTTTTTGCACCTCTTCCAATCTGAACACTTCTTCTTGGATCTGACTGATTAGATGGATCATCATCAGCTTACTGCTTGAGCTGCTGTAGATCGAGGAGAGGTTGATTTAAGATATGTCTGCCCGAGCTGCCTGTTCAGTTTGGACCCTGTTGTGCATGTAGCAGCAAGAGTGGAGTGAGAAAAATCAGCCCTACTCACTGCTGTGAGGCAGACACGTCCATCTCCGGGACTGGGCTTGGACAGTGAAAAGAAGAAAAAAAAGACATAGTAAAGCTGACACAAGCAGAATTTCACACAAATGCCTTGGAGCCATCAGATCTTGCAAAAACATTATCTGAAATCCACACCCTGATGAGCAACACTTGAGTAATGCACTTGATAAGCAAACAAGATGTACAGGCCTGCCTCATCCATCTGGAAGACCCGGAGCTCTGAAAATACACGGGCGAGAGCGAGCCTCCCTCGGCCCACAATGGGTAGAGCAGAGGGCTGTCACGAAGAAATATTCAGACTTGCTGAGGAGCTGTTGTGCTCCTCTCTTGTCATCGCGCAATGCAGTTGGGCTAAGTCTCATATTTGGTGCCAACAATTTTTAAGGTTCTTTTGTACCTGCAGAAGACTTCTCTGTAAGAGATTTTCATGCTATGGAAGAGATGCTAAACTCTGGATGTTTTGAAGAGCTGCCAAATGCTGCAGCTTAGCTGCTGGGTCAGTCCTGAAAATCAGGGGACCTGGACTGGAATTTCTCTTCAGTTGGTCCATTTTCTTGTCTCTCTCTGAAAAGATTATACTTTTTGGAGGATCAGTGCTGCTGGGTAACTGAAAAACAAACAAACAAACAACAACAACAACAAAAAATGGTGGTTAATGAAGTCAGAGTGTTTTGCGATGTGGTGGTCAGAAGGGACTCAGTCTCCATTTCCACTGAATCTGATGTACCAGAGCAGTGCTGATGTTAAACAGGCTAATGTCTACACAGATAAGCTGCTTCTGGTACCGCCTGGTTTGCAGCATGTGTCATGACTTTGTAAATGCAAGTTATTCCTCTTCTATACTCCACACTTTTTTTTTTTTTTTTTTGAAATGCTTCTTGAGGCTATTGTGCCATGAGGCAGAGTGCTTTCCAATCACTAAGACCAACTTGTCTCTATTACACATCTTTTCTCCTCCCGTAAATGACAGCTTATCTGGTCTCTGGGAAAGCTCTGAGATTATCTCAGCTGGAGCACCAGTTTTCATATTGTTCTGGTCCTTGGTGCTTGTATGTGGATTATTTTCTCTTTGTACCACATGCTCGCCCACTCATTACTGTCTCCTGTATTACTTCTTGCTCCCTTTCTGTCATCTTCTTGTTCTTTTCTGTTTCCCCCGACAATTTCTTTTCTTTATTTTTTTCTTTTTACCTTCCTCGAGTAAATTAACATTCATTCTGTTTAACTTGGTTTCTCACTTCATGCAGCTCCTCAGAGTTCTCTTCTTTCCCTCATCTATTTGTGTTTTTTTTTTTTTTTTTTTGGTTGCCCTTCTGTTTTTCACACATTGTGTGAGCCGTTCCTGGCTGCCCCTGCCGCGCTTGCACACCAATTCCCATCTGCATCTCCTCCGGTACATTTTAAAGACCTGGCCACTGACTGCTGTTTTCATTAAAACCTCCCACCCGACCATAACAAAACCTTCAGTTTGTGGCTGGGCGGTCAGCTCGGGCTGTTCAGGCACCACATCAGAAAGTCAGGGAGGGGGAGAGCGAACCACCCCGCGCCCCCGCCGGGACACAGCAGCAGCCCTTCTGCCAGCATCTCCATCCATGTCTGCAGGAGCTGGCCGTGCTCGTTAGCACTTGGCAGCACGGTGGTACTGCCAGCCCTGCTCAGCCTTCACGCGGCAGGTTCACAGGTTGACGTGGTGAATTATTTATTGCCAAGAGTCAGGCTGAGGGGAGAGGAGAGGCTGTGGGAGGCGGATGGAGGATGTGGGGAGGAAGGAGAGTGGAGGAAGGCTCCTGCTGCAGGAAAGAATAGGCTGCTCTGGAGTGCTTCTTCAGACAAACAGAAAAATGAAAGCACATCTCTGATGTTGCTTATATAAAAGGCCAGTTAGATGCAGTTGGAGTGGGAAGTCAAGCAGTAAGATATTTCTACTGGAGATGTACAGAAATATTCAGCAGCATAGTTACGGGCTCGTGAGACTTGCCTTGGACATATGTGCTCCTCAAAGGAAGATACCTGCAAACTGGTCTGCCCACTGTGCAGGGTAGCTTCTTCCTCCTGTTCCTGGCTAACACTGGTTTTCTTGGCTTCTTCCCTACCTACCTTGACCTCTTCCCTTTGCACTCTTCTTTAAACCTTATCCTGACTACTAAAGATGAAAGCCTGTGTGAGTGCCTTGTGGTGTTTTCCCTTCTGGTTGTTGTTTCAGATGGAGTGAAAATATGGGGAAATGAAGCCTTGGTGAGAATTTCAGTAGAATTTTGTGCTGATGGAAAGAAAAAAAAAAAAAAAAGGAAAATAAATAAATAAATAAATAAATAGATGTTCATTGGCTCCTGGGCTTAACTAACAGCAGAATCTAGTGCTTTGGCATGCTACTGTAGTGAGGATTCTTGCTTCTGTGTTGCAGTGAAGATAGAGATGTAGCCTTCACTGGCAACGGTGAAGATCATTTTCAGCATGTGGTAGCAGATCTTATTAAAACCTGTGGATAGACTGGCATTAAACTTGAAATGGTCGTCTAAATCAAAGTCAAGGAAAGTTGTCTTCATTAGCATTTCAGCCTAGTCCCTAACAGTGTGTGGCTAATTCAGACTGATGTTTGCATCTGTTGTTTTTTTGTCCGCTTTTTTTTTTTTTTTAAAAAAAAAAAACTTTTTAGCATAGGCAGGTGTTTTTTTGATTTATTACTTAATATTGATTTTTAGATTTGTTTGTTCTGAAAAAATAATGGTAGGTTTGAACATGAGATTTTACCTGTTCCCACTGTTTTTCATTAAATCTTTGACCGAACTCTTCCATTACTCTAAATGCGAACTGTCTTTAGCTTTGTTCCAGATGTTTTTCATGAAAACTGCCTTGTGTTTCTAGGCCAAAGTATGACGCAATCCTGAGTCATACTATGAGGTCTAAAATGCTATGATTTTAATACGATTTCAAGGCTTCATCACTTCACCAGTGTTACTCAATAACATAAGAAATATTTACGGTTTTACCCCTAAATTTCATAAAACTGCAATAATTCCTTCCAGTGATTTCATGATGAAAATGTCCTGGAGCTTCTTCATTCGTGCTTGGATCCTGACACTTCAATATTCCTCATGCTCTACGTCCTGTCTGTCCCAATTTAAATGTAGGAAAAGTTTCAGATTTTTCCTTGACAGCTTGGATCTTCTAAGTACAGCCTCTCAAGAAAGGTGAAGAACTTCAGGATGTCTACAAGGCTTGCATCTCCCTCAAAAGCACTGCAGACAGCCAGTTGAATGGGTTGTTACCCATAGAGGCTGAGCAATCACCAACCACATGAAATTTAACAACAGCAAGTGCCAGATTCTGCACCTGGGTCAGGGCAACCCTGGTTATATGTACAGACTGGGGGATGAGAGGCTGGAAAAAAGCCCCACAGAAAGGGATCGGGGGTTCTGGTCAATGACAAGCTGCACATGAGCCAGCAGCGTGCCCTGGCAGCCCAAAGGCCTGACCCTGCCCTGGGGTGCCTCAGGCCCAGCACTGCCAGCCGGGCGAGGAAAGGGATTGTCCTGCTCTGCTCTGTGTTTTGGGCACCACAGTATAAGAAAGATACAAAACTGTTAGAGAGTGTCCAAAGGAGGCCGGCAGAGATGGTGAAGAGTCTAGAGGGGAAGACACAGGAGGAGCAGCTGAGGCCCCTTGGTTCATTCAGCCCAGCGCAGAGCAGGCCGAGGGGAGGCCTCATGGCGGCCTGCAGCTCCCTCACGAGGGGAGCGGAGGGGCAGGCGCTGAGCTCTGCTCTCTGGGGACAGCAACAGGACCCGAGGGAACGGCATGGAGCTGGGACAGGGGAGGGTCAGGTCATGGCGGTCAGGTCATGGTCAGGAGGGTCATGGCACCAAGCCTGATGGAGTTCATGAAGAGTTTGGACAACACTCTCAGACATACGGTCTGATTTTGGAGTTGTGCTGTGTGGAGCCAGGACTTGGTGATCCTTGTGGGTCCCTTCCAACTTGGGATTTTCTATGATTCTATAATTCTATGAACTGTAACTTGCTGTTTGCTCAAGTGTGATTCTTTCTTTCTTTCCAATGGTGAGGAAGCTTCTGTATAAAAATGATAAACAGAAATCTTTTTGAAGTGACCTTGAGAAATAATTTTTCTTTCCAAGCTTCTGTGTTTCTCTATTTCCACGTTCAGCCTCTGCACCTGTCAGTGCGTGAATAATGTAAAGACAGCACAGTATTAGCAGCTGTAGGCAGGAATGCAAAAAGCAGAGCTAAGCACAGCTCCTTGCTGGCTGACCCAGAGCTCTGACAACTTATTTGTTTTCTTATGCTTAGGGAAGATATTTCTAACAAAAATAAATAAATAAATAAATAAATAAAAATAGAAAAAAGGAGGGCTAGCCCCCACAATGCTAAGCAAACCAGTATAATTGGGACTGGTGGGAGGCTGGGCAGCTGTGGGACAAGCAGTGTTTGGTCAACGACACAAATACCCCTGTCTTCGCACCAAAAATCTCCCTCCTTTTTCTGCTCTCCAGCCACACCTTCCTCAGTTTTCCTCATTTCTCTTTTTTTCTAGACAATTGAACATCACCCAGTGCTGAGGTCTCTAGGACGATCGTTCCCACTGAACTTCTGCTTCCCCACTTTTTGGGGATTTCAGTGTCAAGAGCCCTAAAGGCTATTTTCTGCCTTTTAATGTCATAGAGTGCCACTGCCCCACACATACAGTGCTGGGGTTGATGCTGCTGAACACAAAGGAAAAAAAGAAAGTGATGATTTCTGGATGCTTTTGAAAGGATTGTAGTGCAAAAGAGGAGATGCAAGCAGAAGCTTCCTTTGCTGTTCGGTAGCATGCCTCCAAGGCAAAGAGCAAAGATATCCTGCTGTTACGCTTTTGCAAAGCGTATGTATGTGATCATGGGGTAGAAAGGTGATCACGGGGTAGAAAGGTTGAGAAGAAAATATTATTAACAGACAACATGGGAAAGGACTTGAATCGCAGTTCCTCACTGTGAAGGGAATAGCAGAGTTTCTTGCCTGGCTGCCACCACCCAGACCAGGGGTGGGAGCACATCTCTGCTTGTTCTGGGACACGGGGACAAAAGGGGCTGGAGCTGAGCTCTGTTTCTTCCTGGCTGGACCCATCCCTCTGGCTTGCAGTACAGAAGAACCAATATGATGTGTGGTCTGAACAGTCGGGTTTGGATTATGAATGCTGGGGACACTCTCTTCTGTGCAATGCTTGATCAGAACTGAAAGGTGGTGGGAAGGAGTGAATGGCAACACATTCAACAGCTTACTGCACTTCTCCTTTGGGTGACTTTCTCATTAACCCGCAGAAGTGTCACTTGATTATTCAGCTCTGCTTCCTAAGGCAACTACCAAAACCATTTATTTCTCCCATTAAATCAATAAAGATTTGTGAAAAGTGTCATCTGGGGGCTTTTTGTTCCTTAATGATAGGCAGGAGTTCATAGGAATCAGAGTGCCGCAATCACTAAGAGTTTGTATACATCAAATCTGCCCCTATTCCTGGAGCCGATGGCCTAAAAATTGTCTTCCAAGCTTTTAACCGTAGAAATTATGAGTGTAGTAAGAAATAGGCTCTTTCTTTTTCATGGTCCAGATTTTAAACCCCAGCTGAAGTGGCACTTGGTGACACAATGCAGTGATACATACAGAAGTGACCCAAGCTATGAAAAAGAGGAGCACAGCTTTCTCAAAATCCCTGCACTCAGGATGCTGCTTGCAGTAGGTAGCTCAAAGGATCACGACATAAGAGCACAAACGCTGCTAGACTTCTCAGGGTCAGCCCATCGTGTAATCACCTCCCACAGACTGGGCTAGACTGAACCCTTGGTGTGGCAGGCAGCTTGTCTATGGCCGTGTCTCCATAAACTATGACATGCCATCAACATCTACACTTCCACGTTGGCATGCGTGTGTGTAGCAGTGGTTACTTGTTCTTATGGGTCTCAAGCCTCTTCACAGCTTGGGGTTTTGCCATTCTCTGGTGTAACAGGTCTGAGAACCCCATTTTGGGGACTATCTGCTGGGACAGTACCTGCTGTGGGGGCAGGCCAAGCCTCTACTGACAACTACTGTGGGATGGAGCCAAAGATGTGGTGGAAAACCTTATCCTTCCTCTGCCTCAGATGCTTTCCATATCTATGTTCTCATTCTGGATTTTCATCTCTAAGCATCTGATAATACTTTGTGGCTCTCTCTCCCAAACATCGTCTGTTTTTGACATCAAAATGATACCTTGCTCCTTTCACTCTGCAGCCATTACGAAATGGTCAACAACAAATCTTGGCAGCGCTCAGTGCCCTGCTAGGGCAAATGTACTCATGTCACAGAGCTGTGGTGTTAGTTATCTCTGTGCTTTTACAACTAGTGTTAAGAATCCATTCAATAAATTTCATTTTTAAGCAATAGTTATGTTGTTGTTGTTATTTGCCTGAGCCCAGCTCATGGAGAAAAACCTATATATTAACAAGCGAATGATGAAAATGTTTTCTTCCTGTGGTTACTTTTCATACAATGGAATCAGAGTTTTGCAGACAATGTCTGGAGTAAGCAATCTGATCTGATTAAAGGCCCAAATTCCCACTTTCACGTGATGTGCTTTGCAGCTGATTAGTTACAGTGCTAGAACAGGGCATCCAAGTGGATGAGGGGCTTTCCAGAGCAGGGTGAATGTTCTTCCCAGGGAGTTTATGAGCTCGCCTGTCACAGCAGGTTATCAATGTGGTGTGCAGATGAAGGTTACAGTACGTATGAACTGCCAGATCACACGTACATCATGGTGTGTTAGCTGAGAAACATCCGTGTTCCTTTTGTAATTCTCATGGGCCTCAAGAACCTATTCTTGAAGTTTTATTAAGGATAGAGATACCGCTAGCGTGTTACACGGACGTGAGCATCTAAAGCTGGATCTTGCAGTGTTTCTCATGTTCTAATGGTGCAACAACAAGTACTCCCAGTACAACAGCGTACTGGGAGAGCAAGGTATCTCCAGATCAAAGCTTCCCAGCACACAACTGAAAACAGTGCTCTCTAAGACTGGAAGACTCACTGTCAAGACTTCATTTCAGATAAAGTAAATTCAGGGAGGCAGTTGTTTAGCTGATTGTCCCGATTTTGTCAGCCTTTGCTGTAAGCAACATCCTTAACACGTGGGACAGCCATTTCTGCACCCAGCCGCCGTGGTGCGACTCGAGGAGGAGGCAGGCAGTGCCTGGCAGACGGTTCAGGTTCCTCGTGCGCGTGCATATGCTCTGCGCTTTCTTTGAGCGATGTTAGTGTTGTAAGTGTGCACGGTAGCTCTGCTGCGACACATTTTTCCCTTTGTAAAGACAATGCCTAAGGCTGTTCCTATGAGATAACAAATCTGTATTAGTTTTAAAGCATCTTTTTGAACGTTGCCAAAGCTCACATGGGTTTCTCAGCACGAAGTTCCTGTCACTCAAAAGCTGTCAGGGGGACTGCCTTTTCAGCTGGAAGTAATTTAAACAAGCAAGCACGAGATGCATGCCTGGGCCTCGTAGAAACTTTGCTTCTATTTTTAAATGACAGCTATTTCTCTTTTTCTGACAGGGCAAGTTCAGAAGTGAGGCACCCCCTGTGAAGGCATCCTCGGGAGTCTCCAGCGGGGCCTGGGAAGTTCTCTCAGGCTGCTGGTGGGCTCCTGTGGGGCTGAGGGCACCATGGAAGAGCATCCCCCACCGAGATCAAGGGAGCAGCGCCTGCTGACAGCCCGGCCGAGCCTGGCCCACCAGCTACGTGCCCCGTGGGCAGCATGGCTGGCCCAGAGCTGTCTCCATCCCAGGGCAGCGAGCTCTCTGAGAAGTGTCCGCCTCCGCTATGGAGCCAAAAATGGAATTTTTATCTGCTTGCCTCTGTATGCTGCATTGTACGTTATAGGGCAGAACAACCGCATTCGTGACAACGGGCAGTAAGTAAACTCCTAAAGAGGAGGAGACCTCTGGAGAGCTCTTCTCCCCTCCCACCCATGCCTCCCCCGGCCTCGGGAACAGGACAATGTTAGCAGCCCGTTGTGCCTCCTGGGAGAAGCATGTGGACGCACCAACCATCCTGACTTCCCAGACGCTTCTGGGGGTGTTCAGAGCCCTGCATGCTCTTTACATACCCTTACCACTGGGAGGTCCTCATGCTGCTGCCTGCAGAAGGCTGAGGGGCAGATAGGAGGACTGCTCTCCATCCAGCAGGGATGGGTTCTGAAGGTTTTCCATCCTGCCAGGAGAGAAACATGTGTGGCTGGTACATTTTTCATTTGTTCAGAGCCTGTAATTCCTGCATTTTATTATTTTATTTATTTTATTTTATTTTATTTTATTTTATTTTATTTTATTTTATTTTATTTTATTTTATTTTATTTTATTTTATTTTATTTTTTTTAACAATGAAACAAGAGAAAATGAATTGACATTTCTTTCTCTGAAGAAATGTCAAAGCACCCAAGAAAACACAGCAGTTTTTTTAAATTGTCCTGCCCCCTGCTTGTGCAGATATACTCTCATGTAGCAACTTCAAGCTTAATGTTGTCTTTGCAATAGATATACAACTATGAAAGCTAGGAGGCAAAGCTTAGGTAGACCCATAATTAAGTGCAGTTTGGATAACATCATGTACCTCTAGCTTCTCCTATAGTAAGAGTGTGAAAAGTCTGATGCTTTTCCTGCAACCACTGATATGATTTCTTCTGACCTTCTGCATGTCTTTGCTCTGTGTTCCACGTGTTTTACTATTATAACTAGTATTTCTATACCTATATCGTGCAGTGCACACAGCACTCCTTCACAGGGTGCCCTTCTGGATGGACTGTGCCTCTGTGCACAGCCTGATGGGTGTCATTCCTTATGCTGAAGCACTGCTGAGACTGCTGAGGTTTCTTGATGTAGCCGGGCTTTCCAAGCTTTTCCAGGATGTGGGGCTGTGGATGAGAGTGAAATTAATATTTCTACATATTAATAAGAGAATTTCTACAAATTAATTCTTACGAATACCCAAGCTTGGTGGTGGATTTTTTTTCTTTTTTTTTTCTTTTTTTTTTTTTTAATGTTTCTGAATATAGAAATCTGGTTTATATTGTGTATATACTGTTTGTCTTGCTATACATCCAAGCATATCTCTTGGCCTAAAACTTTCTGCACTTATCCTGCTTCAACGCAGTTTGTGGGAGTCAGCGGCGAGTCCCATTCATTCATTTTTCGGCTTGCCAAACGAAAGAAGCAGGCTGGATGATTGGACTCTGACCTGCAGCACCGTCCAGAGGCCTCTACCTTATCACCAGAGCTCAGCAGCACATATTAGATACACATAAGTTTGGTGTAAACATGAAACCAGGTAGGACTTTTGGAGCTCCATGGAGGGAAAGGATGGTGTGAAAGCCCATGTCCTCCCTGTGATCAGAGACCTTGGGCTTGGTAGACACCATAAACCACCAAAAAGGAGGATCTTGCCATCCTTAGCTGTGGAGCTGGGCCACAGACTTTGCTCATTTTGATGTGTCTGTAAACTTGGCGGAGAGCTTTTCTCATTATGCCTGTGGCACATGAGGATATCTTTTGGGTTGGGATGCAACACAGCATTTACCAAGTACGTATGATGTGCAAGACCCAGTGGTACGTGTCTAGTCTAGAACACAGGTTGAGGAAACACCTCAAAAAGACTCACACATCCGGAGGGCCTAACATTCAATTCCTTTACCCTCAGAAAGTCTACATTTTCCACCCTGGATCATTTTCATCATCTATTTGTTACTGGCTGTGGATGTACCTCAGTGTGGGAGCCACTTGAAGTACCTGGGATCAACCAGGAGGGGAAGTACAAGATGACCAGAGCGGTACTTGCAGAGAGCACTGGCCATGGGCACTTGGGTGGCCTGGATGTCCTCTCCAGCCTGTCCCATGGGGATGGATGGGCCTGGCATAGGGGAAAACCCTGCCCTTATGGAACAGTCTCCTCTTCAACTCCCTTGCTGACAAAACAGATGGAAAAATGTTCTGATCCTGATCCTGACATGCTGTTCCAGTCCTGGTGAGAGACGTCTACTGTGCCTTTTGCTTGCACAGAGGGACTCCAACCATCCGCTTGTACATACATTTTCAATATCCTTATTTCTGTGAGATTTCTGAGTTGCGTTTTTCATTACCATTTTGAATAAGCACTCCTGAAGAAATGACTCCAAGCATGGTTCCCAGAAATGCCTGCCATGTTTCCATGTATATTCTTTTCAGACCTTTGTGGTAAGTGGAAAATAGAGTGGGTTTCCTACATCTCAACCCTACATTCGTACTGATATTTCTTCCCAAGCTTTGTATAAATATACATCCAGCAGAGGCTTCCCTAATGAAGTATGTTTATTTCCTAATGAGAAATCTGTCTCAAGAACAGATTTCTGCTGCGACTAGCTGAAAGCCTATTAAACGGTGCAATAATGGCCTTTAAATTACAGTGTGCGTTGAGACAGACCTGCTAATAGGGTGGATTTTCTGTGGATTGAAATAGCCCTTTTTAGCAGGTTTGTGCTGTGCCTGTGTCCTTGTCTGTCTGGAGCAGCAGGCTCCAGGGGGTGTTCTGAAAGCTTCATTAAAAAATGCTTTATGAAAATTGTGTGATCTCGGCAGCAGGTGGGAGAGACCATCTCTGTCTAACCTTGCCATTTGTACGGAGCAGGGGGTGAGTACCTCTCCCCGTTGTCCACTTCTTTTAATGCTTTAAATAGCTCTCCTTGACACATGGCAATGAAAATGGCTTACTGACAAGTCTCTCCTAGCCCTGTGGCTATGAAGTCTGTTCTCTAAAGAAAAATAGACGTGGAGACCATTTGGCTTAAAAGCCCTTAAGCAAGTGGATAAAATTAATCAGCTGTCTTTTAACTCTGATTCATTTTTCCTTTAATTCAATTTACAAAAATGTGCGGGCAGAGCCTGAGCCTCTGGGTATATTAACATTAATAAAACACAATTAAGCAAATGTTATTATGTTGCCAGCAACAAAAGGAATGCCCCTGAGTATACAACTTCCCCTTGCTGTAATAAATATGCAGACACGAGAACTGTGCCTGAAACCCAGTGCTTAAGCAGTCTTAAAAAAAACCACCAACAACGACAAAAAAACACCTTTGGTGAACACAAAGAAGCCAGCAAGAACAGTCTGAAGTTAACAAACCAAGACCTATTTGCCAGAAGAGGAGAAATGAGAAGCACAGGTAGGAAAGTTTTGCTTTTTGTTTTCAAATTTAGAGGTTCCAGCTTGACTGGTCATTGTGAGTTGTAGATGATAATGCTTAGACCTGCGAGAATGATTGCATTTTCTCATTGCTTCCACAGTGTGCTACAGCCAAAACTCCACTCCCAGCAATAAGAAGAGAGGAATAAAAACCAGTAAGGTAAGAAATCAATCACCTTACTAATCAAAGTGGAAAACCAATGAAAAATAAACATTCTAGGGGATTTTTGTGTGTGTGTGTGAAAACAGATCACCTGAATCTACCAAAAATAGACATATTCATGTACTCCTTATAACTGCAGTTTTGCAAGAACCCCTGATAAATTAGGATACATACAAGAAAGTCAGTTTCTCATGTAATGGTACAGTCTTTGCAGCTGCAGAGTAGAAATGCATACACTTCGTAGGAGCTAGAAGGAACCCAAACCTTACAGTAAATTTGGTAAATTTACCAAACCTTACAGTAAATCCCATTATAATTAGTCCAATAATGAGAGTTTGCATAATGATAACTGTTTTCAAAGTATTGAATTAACCGTTGTCAGTTAATTGTTAAAATTATCAATAAAGTGCAAAAATCTGGTCAATAGCATTAAAGTTGCTCCTTTGGCATTTGATTCTAAATCTGAAAGTGTTTATTTGAGAAGACCGAATTTCACAGGTTGTGTAATGCAGGGAATATTTTCCCTGTGTTTTGACCCCAGGTATTGAGGTTATCTGTTATTTATTCTTTTCTTGGACTCCTTTCCTCATTGCTTGCAGCTCTGCCAAGTTAGGATAAATGTTTATGCTAATACACTGTATGAATCTCAATCCTTTTATTGTTTCATCAGAAAAAAAAAAAAAAGTGATTCTGAGAATGGGCTGGGGAGGATTTGCCAGGATTCTATTCCTAAAGGCATTTAATTGTGATTCTTTCCCAATTTAGTCCTTTGGGGGAAAGAAAAAAATAATAATTGAAAGAGAGATGGTGGGTTTTCCTTCCCAATTAACATTTTGTGTGCCGTGTGGGTGCGACTCATCAGCCCAAACCTCAGACAGCATTCCAGCAGAGCACGTGGACACCTCCTGGATCTGAAGCAAGTGATGGCGAAGCAGCCACTCTGCCTCTCACCAGGCTCCTCTGGTGTCCAGGAAGAGCCCCGCAGAGCCGGCTGCTGCTGGCACAGCTCCTCAGGCCCACGGGACGTTTTCACCAGAACTGGCCATGTATGTCTCATGGGCTCGTGTTGGGGTACGTGTGGGCATGTGGCTTGTGCCAGCTGTTGAGGGTGTAAACGTGGAAACAGTTTTCCTTATGGTTTTCAACGAGCCTTGGGGGAATCCTTGACAAAAACAATGGCTGTACGCCTTCCTCTTGTCTCATCCAGGAGTCTTCGGGACCACCCCCCAATAAAAAAGCATGTGTGCTCTAAGAGAAAAATGAAGCAAAAGCTGTTCTGCTACTCAGCGCAGAGAGAAATCTAATGCTGAGGAGGCCCAAGTGCTTAATGCACTTTGTATTTTTTCTCAGTTTTCTTTGAAAAGGGCTGACTGCAATGACTGATAAGCAATGTGATTAGCATTAGCAACAGAAGGGACATCAATCCATGCTAGGACAGAAAAAGGATGAATAAAAGCATGAGGGCGCAATGAAATCAGCCCTTCCTGGAGAAGTGGTGGCTGCAGACCCATTACTGCCTTGCACTGGGAGAATGCACTTGAGTATGCAAGCCAACGGGGATTGCAGGGAGTTGGAGAAATAATACAAAGAGAAGAAGCAATTCAAGTAAAGAAATGTGACCTAGGTAAGGAAAGACTGAGAAAAGTTAGAGTTATTTATTCAAAAGAAGACTGAAGGAATATAATAGCCATTTTTGAATGCAGCGAAAAAAGTGTATTGTTCTATGTTGCTGCTGGGTTACTGCCTGGATTGGAACACGGCAGGTTTTGGTCAGAGATTTCCCAGTGCTTTCCAGCTGTTGAGAGAGCCAGGTGACTGAGCAGAGTGCCAAGGGAGGTGGTCCAATGTTTATTTTTGGAGGGCTGGGGCACAGGTAAGTAAAGCATTCAGGAGTGGTTTATAGAAAATTTCTCCTGACTTGGTGCTTGGGGACGGACTCAATGACTTCTTGAGCCCACTCCAGCCCTGTTTGCTGAGATTCCTGCATTGTATAAACTCAAGTGTAGGTCTGACCTAGCTGGAATGTTTTTGCCATTAAGCAAAACAAAAGGCTTACAGATGTGAATGGCAAATTACGTACTGCAAATTAAAGCTTTAAGTGATTATGCGTGGCCTTTTCACATTGTATTTATACTTTATGAATGTTATTTTAGTTCATTGCATATAAATAACAAGTTGAGAATTGCTGTCCTTAATTGAAACCATCCCTACTTTTCTATGACAAGAGATTAACATTTTTAACAGACTCTTTGTGATCCGCTGAGGCTTATTGTAGGATTTTTTTGCATTGTTGCTAGGCAGCTTCATGCATGCCAGCAGACAGACACTGCTGGGTATGTCATGGCTAATTAGAAAAAATCTCTGTGCTTTTGAGTATACAGCAGCTGAAGTTTTTAAAGCTTGCTGCTCTGGATAAAGACAATTTAATTGGTTCGAGGACTGATGAGACACAATCATAGCAGTTGAGCAGTGCTTTAAAATAATTTTTTGTTTACAGTCCCCTGGATTCACTGAGTGAATGAAGTGGTAAATATCTAAACATTATTAGTGAGAAAAGAGCACTGACCCGAGCTGTGCTGACATTGGTTTTGTCCTGGTGATTTCAAAGAATTGAGCATCACATTCAGATAGAAGATTTGCACAATTACTGTATAACAGAGTATTTAGCAAGGAAGATTTTTTTAAAGGGGTGTAAATAGTTTTACTTCTAGAAAGCAGTTTACTGTTAAAAAAACAAAACAAAACAACAACAAAAAACTCTTAAAAGTTATTACCAGTTCTACAATGACTTTTTTTTTATAAGATTAGCCAATGCACTGGTTATAAATGCCTTTGCAGAAGAGATTTCATAGATGCACGACTGCTGGCGAGCGATGCCAGGAGGTAGCTGTGCACATTACACAGCCTGAGCCCATGGGCTCTTGCCCAGGTAAAAAGCTGCCTGGCTCTCTAATTATAAAGCAAAAGATGGCTTTTATTCTGGTGACTTGCAGGGGTTATTGGTGCGGACAGTCAGTGAATACCAGGGAAGTCTTTGCTGGAGTTAAATGTGCTTAACATCAGTTATGATTGCTTTGACCTCTGCTTACCCGGAAGAGAGAGCATCAGAAACTTGTCATTTTTGTGAAGGAGAACATAGGCCATAGGGTAAATCCTCATTAAACCTCTTAGGAAGTTATGATTTAAAAAATTAGCGAATGGCAGGCTGAAGTACAGGGATTATAGAAGCTGAGGATACCTGACACAGATACAGAGATTTATCAGAGGGAATAGATTTAACCAGTGCTTGGTTTTCCTTTTTCTTCTGAGGGATTGCTTTTAATCTGGATCCAGTTCAGGGAAACGAACATCCTGAAAGAAGCTTTAAACTGCTTCCACAGCCAGACAAGAATTAGATTTGTGGAAACTTTTGAACCATTTACAGATGTCTTTTGCATAAGGAAGGTGAGGCAGTCTTACGTGCAAGCTCTGAACTGATAATGGAAGTAGACACCACTTTCTCTTCTTCTTCAAAAGCTCATTTTAGCAGTACAGTTTTCTTTCTCTACCCTTTCCTGCCTGAAGATACTGTATTTCTGTTAGCTGTTCATGTAAAACACAGTCCTGATGGAGACAGCGGGGCTTATCACAGCATGAAGGCAATCAGTCTTTGTGCCTGGGGGGGACGTCTGCTCTGGCCACCTTTCTTTCCTTGACACGGGGCGGGGGGGGGGGGATTTTTTTACTGTTGGGTCTGATCCTGATAGCTCAGAGAAGAAAGTTTCATTCGATCTCTTTCAAAACAGAAAATCTTGCATGAAACATAGATCTTGTTGGTTTCTCTAGAATCTCTGATGCCTTTTACAAACAGGATTTGTATGAACAAAGTCCGTATTGAAGTGGTCCATGGTTTTCTGTGCTGCACAGTGCCTCATGAAACAGCCGTGGTGGGTGAAGGAAGGACAGATGGAGTAGAAAAGAAGAGTGGGAAAGATCTGCGCTGGTTCAAGGTTGTGGATGTGTCGGGTTGTCTGAGCATATACAGCTCCCGTTGCCATGAAGGATGTGCTTATCGTCACTATTTTTAACACCTGTGGAAACAAGCGTTAGCATGATGGCATATTCCATTTTCTGTGTTCCTACAAACGCACCTCATCTACCTCCACCAACACAGACAACCTGCTCAGTGTTTATATTTTATATTCCTTTAAATTCTGCTTAAAATGTCCTCTGTTGTAGCTTTTTGGTATTCCTCCTCTCCTCATCAGACACTTCTTCTTCTTGTTCCAATGGAAAAAAGCAAAACAGACCCATTTTGTGCTGGGATTATAGATGCTGAATGCCTGCAAAACTGCTTTCTCAGCCATGTGGCTGAGACCTCAAAGCTGAAGAATTCATATTCATATTCAGTTGCTGAGGCACTGGGGATTTCTTATGTGGAAGGACTTTTTAAATAAATGTATTATATTCAATATATAATATTCAAGTGCTGCAGGAAGAGCTCCCAAGTTCATTTCAGTACAGTGCCTGAAGACCCGAACCTCCTGATGGTATTATTTCACCTCCTCTTAGCACGTCGGGCTGGAAAGTTTTGGTACTGCAGTGCTCTCTGTTCTGCCACCTCAGTACTGCGTACTGCGCAGCCCATAACTAATCTTAAACAGTGCTTCTGGAAGAGAGCTGGGTAGAGCAGACCAGACAGAATAGGATTTTGCTTAATTCTCCGTGATTTGACTGGGTCTAGAACTGCAACCCTGCTACTGAAGCAGTGTTTGTTCTCCTTAAAATTTCAGTACGAGGCAAAAAGCAACGCGATTAAGTTAGGACACAATTCAATTACAAGAGGAAACCTTTCCAAAATCAAAGACTGGAAATTCTCAATACATTTATTTAACATTAAGGTCCATTATAACTTTCTCTCTGGCATGAAGGACAGGTTCAATTACTTCCTGATTTACGTAAAAAGCACTTAGATTTTCTTAAGCGTCGTGAGGAAAAGGTTATTGCTTTATATATCTTAATTTCAGTAAATTTTTCATTTGAATTTCACTTTGATCAAAAGAAAGATTTGTCCAAGCTGGAGATCACCTTGCATTTTATAAGCCTGCCTCTATTCACCTGGATGCCTCAGGTTGCATCGCATGCCTAGTAAGGTCAGTGCTTCTCCAGCTGTCACCGCATCTTGCAGCACTGACCTGTTTCTGGCAGCCATGGAAGTGCAGGGAATATTAAAATAACTCCAGATTTCTCGACCTGGTTTCCATGTGCAGTGGCCTATCCTTGGGCTTGGTCTTCAATGGCTTGTGAAACCACAGTGTGATAAATATATGTCCGTCAGAAACTTTTATGTGGTCGATGCAAGTGCACTTTTAAAAACTGTTCCATAATCTTCCTTTGCAATGGCATGTTCGAGATCAAACATCAGAGCTCAATTTTCTATAATTACTCAGGTTTATGGAGCTGTCATCACCATGTCAAGAAAGCTGAGAAATTAGAGCATGGCTTTTAATTTTTTTTTTTAAGTATTCTAAAGAAAATGTTGCCTTTCATATATAAAATGAAACAGAATGTGGCCATTGTGGGATGGACTGGCAGTTCTTTTGATGGCTTGATTTACATTCAGTTAACTATTGTTAAAAATGAATATGCTCTGTCCAGATTTTGTGCAAGTTAAATACATTTCTCTGCCTTATTTCCATCTTTACAAATATGCATTTGGAGTATATCATTAACAACTATGAGCATTATAACTGGTGATACAGCAGTCTGCACATTTTGTACATTAAATCATCACTGTAAAACTTTTCTGGCTGTTGACCCTACTTAAATTGGGAACTAATTTCTTCTTATATACTTACCTATACTCACACTAGTTGATAGCACCAGTAGGAGGGTGAATGATGGCAATAATAAAGAATTCTCCACTGAATTGATAGCTTTACTTATTTTCAAAAAGTGCTTTTGCCACATCATTAAAGACCTTGAAGAAGAACTTTATTTTCTCATGTTCTTCATATTTTTTTTTTTACATTTTGCGGGTGAGATTGTATAATTTAGGAGAATAGCTTGCTCCACATTGAAACAGTTCAGCTTGTTGAACTAGATCAAAAGAGAAAAAAAGAGAAAAAAAAAGAAGAAAAAGAACTTTCCGAGTACTTAATTTGAATGTGATAAACCCAGTCTTCCCTGTTATCGGTGCTCCTTGACTGATGGCACCGCTCAAGGTAATTATATTGCAGCCTTTTCCCTCTTTTCTTTTTAAACGGCCACTGTGGTGATAGTTACAGAACAGCTTGGGTGCCACATATGTGAAATGCACACCAGGAAGGACACCTTCGTGGAGTTCCTCAGCTGGGGTAGTCCACTGGTTGTGCCAAGGTGTGGAACTTGGTTCCAAGAGAGCTGGAAAGCATTCAGCTCCACAATGATAGTGTTGTGAGGGGGGAGAGAAAAAAGAAAAAGAAAAAGGAGACAAAGAGAAAGGCACTCTTACACCAAGTTCCTCAATTAAATGGAAGATTTTGGCTTACAGGGCTCTAACAGGATGGCCAGCACACGTGGACAAACGACAGGGGTCTTTTCTGTTCTCCCTTCTCTCCCCACTTCTGGCCCTTTTGATCTTGTTAAGTGCTTCTGCCTACTTGTAGGGTGGAAGATGCAATGCAAGATGGTTTTGGAGATGCTGAGACTGCCTCTCTCCTTTAACCCTTACCCAAAGGCTGCAGGACCACCAGCTTCAGCATTCTTCATCCACTCTACATCTTGAGACCTTCTCATCTACTGATCCTCCCTGCAGAGCAGCTCTGCTTTGCCCACTGCCGGTGAGGGCACTGCTTGCTGCTGTGGAGCATGACGTCCCTTCCAGGCTTCAGCCTCCCCACTGCCCACACAAATGGGATGGTGCTCATTGGGGCAGAATAAAAAACAGAAAGGGAGGTTGTGCCGCAGGCTAGAAGCATGAGGCTGAAGGCACCAGTATGGTAGGAGTATCGGTGCTCACAGGTTTAGTAGTGCTGGGCATTGTGTCCACGCAGTCTCAGCTTTGCCATGTTTCTTCCTTACTCTCTGTCGGCAATTCCCACATTGAGGGATGTGAAGGAGGACAGGTACAGGTCAGGTCTTGTGGGCAGACACAGCTGAGTGGTCAGAAGTACGAGTGCACGATACTGCAGAGAGCTAACTGTTCTGCCAGCAGTGAGGTCATTACAGAAATCTCTCCAGATGTTTATCTTACTGCTTGCTGTCCAGCTTTTCCTCCCTCCTGCTCACACTGCAGTCCATGAAGGTGCTTGTCTTTCAGACAGAGCTTTAAGATGCTGCCAAGACCAACTGATTTCAGGAAATGATGTGTAGTGGGAGAAGAAGAGGATGCAAAAACAGTTCTAGCACTGCAGAGGTGATGGTGTGTGTCTGCTGCTGCAAACTGCAGTGATGCTGACATGCTGCCTAAATACCCCAAGAGGATGTAACTATGATCCCCAGGCTCTGAGTTCACCAATATACTTCATACTAGCAAAGCTCCTTAAAATAAAGTAATTAAAGTGAGGAAATGAGAGAGCCTAAAGTAACATGTCAGTACAAGGAGATGTATTAAGAAAGTGCTTTATTAAGGGAGTGCTTTTTATAATGTAAACAAAGTATTTTTCAAGTACAAATGTATGCTTGCAAATGTACCCACAGGAGCTAGTAACAGCAGCAGCGAATGTTCTCATTTCTTTACTTTGGTCAGAAGAGTGATTTAAAAAGCCATTTGTGGGTACAAGGAATTACACACTTTGCACTTGTGTGGGACCACACAGTCATATTCCCACCAGGTGTGTGTGTGCCTGTGTTTTTGTTCCCCGGGCATGGGGAACAGCCCCTGAGTATTGCCTGCCACCTGAGGCCCCTCGGCCCTGCTGCTGCGCTCCTCTGTGGCTTGCTGCAGGTCGACTGGGGGTGGCTTTCAGCCTTAACCTCGAGCCATAGCTGTAGATGTCAGATGAGCTCGCTTTTCAGAAATGCTGTGGCTTGTGCCGTCACTTACAGCCACGAAATCTGGAGTGATCGTTGAACTGAAATACAGCCGGTTGCGGGTGGGTTTCACAGCCCTGGAGGTTGAGATCGATCTTTTAAGGTTGATTCCCAGAATTACAGCCAGTTAGTACAACAAAATCAAGACCCGAAACCCAACAGAAATAATGTTCCGTGCATTTCATCTGCCTCCCCCATACCACAGTCTCTTTCAGGAGTCTGGTGGCATTTCATTCATTCATGTTTGTCCCCTGCCTCCCAGTCCTTAGGAGAGAAAGAGCCTTGTAAATAATGGGAGCAGGAACAATTGCGTTACTTGCTGTTCATCCTGAAGCATCCCAAAACACTTTGCCAAACAATACACAGGAAATAGTTTAGTTACCCACTCAACCTAATTGCTGTAGCCTACAGGAAGATTGCTTGGCTCTTGCTACATCCACTCTCTTTCTCATGGTCCTTATTAGTGGATGCCATGACACAGAAACGGGTACTGAGGTCTCAGATAGATGATCCTTAGCCAGGACATTACATCCTGTTATCCCGGGCTGTGTCTGGTCTGAGTAAGGCAATGCTCCAGGCCTAAAGTTCCCTGTACAGTTTCCGTGGAATACCACACCCCTTCATCTGACCGGGATTTGTCATGCGGTGACAGCGATGTGGCAGTCTCTTGATGTTCATTGGCAGCATGAGCGTGGTGGGAGGAAGACAGATTTTTTATCTAATAAGGATAATGTAGTGTACGAATTTTTAAATATCTAGCAGATTACAGCATGCTAATTTAGAGAAAAACATGCATGATCCCTAGCTTCCTATAAGAAAAGGGTAATAGGAAATCTGCTAAGATGACAGGTACTTTTTCAACAAGTAAATAAACTGATTGAAATGGGTCAGTTACGCAAGGAAGGAATTAGACTTTGGAAGCACGTATCTTCTAATTGTTGTACAATGATATGGAGCAAGTGCATCTTTTCAGAACACACATGGGGCTAAGACTTGCTCCAGGCGTGTATATTTTTATAAAAGAACACCCTCCGGGGATGTGATTCCTCCCTTCATGCTATTTTTTTTTTCCTAAAGGATGTTTGCATCTACCACCTTTCCAGCGACTTTTTTTTTTCCTTTCTTTTGATTGTTATTAATGTGCTAGTGACTGGATTAAACAAACCTGAGTGAAGCAAGCTGCTGCTTCTAGATATAGAAGCATGGCTAGAGGTATCTCTGATAGTTGTTTTATACACAGTTACTATGGAAACTGGCCGGTGAGTCTTAATTTGGCTTGTTTGGTGTATGAAGTTTAGGATTTTAAGGAGGTTTGCCTGGGCTGGGCTTGGCTGGGAGCTGAGCCCGTGTCCGGGCTAGCAAGGGACACGCAGTGGCGGTGGCACGGTGCGGGAGGGGATCGAGGCCCAGTGCCCGAGCTGAAGAGCAGCTGCCAGGTCAAAGTTGGCGACCCTTGAAGGGTCCTCGAGGCTCCTTTCACACAACACTTCTGATCCCAGGCTACAGCTGCGGCACATCAGAGCTGCCCTTGAGCACAGGCAGCCAAACACCGCTTCGGGGAGAGGACACGGCTGCTCGTGTTGCCTCTGTGAGAGCTGAGACCCACACGTGGTGTCAGCAGACACACGTGCACCTGCGGGTGTGTAAAGCCTCACGCTCTGCTCAGGAGGCAGCTGGCCATCCTTTCCTTCCCCCTCCGGAGAAAAGAGCTGTCTATTGCTGCAGGAGAAGTGAAAAAGCAAACCAAAAGTCAAATCCAAGCTCTGGGGAGAACCACCAGTGCCCTGTCGGTAGGAATGGATCAGGGATGGATATGGAAGTGGCTGGATTTCATAGGAGGGAAAGATCGGGACTGAGAGGGAGAAGGAAAGGAGGACAAACCATGGGCATGGGAAGTGGAAATTCACTGACTGTGTGGGAAGGAGGCAGCAGCTCCTTGGAGGATTTGCCTGAAGCCCCCAAACGGTGGAGGTGGGGAGGGACAGTGATGGGGGGCAGGCCCAGGTGGGTCTGTTCCAGTCTCTCCCCATCTGTGGGGGGCATATGTTTCTTTCTTTATTTAGGGAGGAAAACCTGAATGAGATCACTTTGGGCTGATCTGAACTACATCTCAATCATAAATTAAAGTCTTTGTTTCCATTTTAAATAACCTGTAATAATTTAGAAGTCATTTTTAAGCATAAAATGCCTTTGGGAACTAAGGCAGCTTAGCTTTGTAAAGAGTAAAATGAGACATTACACCTTAGAAAAGGTGAAGTGAAATGTTCTCTCATTTAACTTTTGGGGGTGGTTAATTCTTGTGTTTTAGTTTAGTTTTGTTTTTCTCTCCTACCCTTAACAGCTGTATTTGTTGAAATCTTTCTACGTACTCTAGCTGTGACTGTAACACATCGATCTTTGGGGTGCCCAAATAGTGGAGTGTTACAGATTTCATGTCACAAAGGTATTTTTGTTTCTCATTAGTTGTTGACTACACAGGACAAAACAGCTGGAATTCCTAAAATCAGGCCAGATTTGGTCCTTGCTAATGACAGTACTGTGTAGTTACTCTGTATTTATGTTTCTTAAATGATTAAAAATTTGCTTTTAAAATTATTCCTTGGTCTTTCTCTAACAGAGAAAAATCAGGTGCAGTTGATGCTATTAATGTAAAAATCCATCAAGCAGTAGTGGGGAACTAGAGTGAGAAGTAGGTTCCAAGTTAAAGAAGAGAGTATTTGGCAGTAAGATAGTGCCATAATACTTTGGCACTGTATACAAAAGCAGAAAAAATAAATAAAACACTCCCAAGGCTGGAAGAGAGGTGATGAAAGATTCTAGGAATTGCTAGGAAATATTTTTCATTAACAAATTCAGTAATCCATCCAAACTGAACTTGATCATTTATTAACAGGAAAGAATGTCTTTATAGCTGAGTGAAAACTCACTCCCATGAGTTTCATGATCACAGGCTAATTACTTAATCTCTCTGTGTCCCACATATTCCCTTTGTGATCAAGAGAGAATTCATTAAAACTTCGTAACCTCTATGCTAGAGATAATATTTACCTGCTTTGAAGAAATGCTCGAGAACAGGATTAACCATTTTGTAAACAGATTTGAGCTTACTGAGGGAGAGGTATTAAGATCAGCTCCACCAAACTCACTATTGACTTTGAGAGATCTTCTGGTGTCATTTTTTGTAAAGTTGGTCCTGAGGGATGTTGAAGCTGGGCCCTTGAAGTCATTAGTCCTAATTCCTGAACGGCTGTTAAATATCATTATATGCGTCATTAAGTTGTTATCCGCTTCGCACCTATAAATTCATTTCAGAAAATGCCCAAAGGTGTGAGATGGGATAACAGTGACCAGAAATTACATGAATTCATCATGGTAAATTTATCACATCTAAAAAAAATCAAATTTGGAATCGATATGAAATACCACTAAATATGCTGCAATGGGAAAAGATGATGGTAGACATTTAGATACCTTCCAGATGTAAAAAGCATACTCCTGAGATCTTCCCAAAAATATTCAGAAAAAGGTGAGCCAGAAATGGTCATGGAGATGGATGAGGGAGAGTGGAAGGTAAACATTCTTTTAAGACTTCTGGAAGAGAAAAGAGCTGCATAAGGACCATAGGGAAAAAATGGAAAGAAAAAAGATGAGCACAAGCATTAAGGAGTCGGATACTTTGCCTGAAAGCTGCTTCAGAGTAAACAGAGTGGTACTGCTCTAGTAAGCCTCCTCATGGGCAGGTCTGTAAATGTGGGCTCTGAGTGGGTGCTTGTCTTTATCTGAGAGGGGGAAAGGAGTCTGGGACACAACAAAGACTCTGTAAAATTAGGCAGAAAAAAAATAAAATAATAATAATAAAAAAGCTATCCTGGGAAATAATCAGGAAGCACTTCTTTACTGTGAGAGTGATGGAGCAAAGGTTGCCCAGAGAGGCTGTGGGGTCTCCTCCTTGGAGACCTTCAGAAGCCGCCTGGACGTGGTGCTGGGCACCCTGCTCTGGGTGTCCCTGCTTGGGCACGGCTGGCACCAGGTGGCTCCAGAGGGCCCTGCCAGTCTCAAATATTCAGTGATTGTGAAAAGAAAGCTCTGAAAATTTGTGCAGTAGCATCCACCCCATGGCGACAATGGTGTTATAAACTACAGACTCAGGAGTAATGTTGGATCTTCATAAAGGTGAAGAAGAACAATCTTGAAAAGCCATGTTGATATGGTGGCTCTACTCAATTGTAAGACAGGTATTGGGATAGGCAAAGGGGAGAATAGGGAGAAACTCAGTGAGCAGCAACGGAGCCCAGACTAGTTTTGTCAGAGCAGACTCTGCTGGGGAAAAGCATTTGGTTTGGGGGTTGGGGTTTTTTGTCAGAGTGCTGGAGACAGCTGAGGTTGTCACTGTGTTATCCAGGATGCGCAGTGCTTCTATGGTGCCATCAGCTGCTGGTGGGCTCTGCAGGGGCACAGGCAGCAGCACCAGCAGTGCTGCAGCAATTGGATGGAGTTGCTGAAAGAAGAAGAGTCACTAACAGCCATGGATAGCACAGGCGACTGCCCGCACGCGTACACAGCACCTCTGGGTTGTGGGGATTTGACAGAGCCTCTGGGATGGGTCTCACTTCTTCAAATTCATCCCTAGGATAAACCCACTAGCCTCTATGGAGTTCTGTTAGAGCTGAGCTTGGCCGGGCATCTGACGAAATCTCTTTTGCAGAAGTAATTCAGGCTGGCTTTCATATGAGCAGTTTGCAGCTTCATGTTGATTGAAAATTGGCTGAGAAATTGTAAACAATGTGTAGTGATTAACAACAGTGAATCAAGCCTCAAGGAATGGCCAAAGGGACTGAAGTTTCATCTTCCACTGCATCTTTAATCATAATTAAAAACAAACATTTGAAGGATTATGCAGTCAAATTTTCACATGATAATCAGGATGTATTGCATTCCCCTACTTATGAAACAATAAAAAAACTAAAAGGTGGGCCAAAATTAAATAGGACTCACGTCTGAAAGCTAAATTGGCATCTGGGAAAAACAGTTTGAAATGCTTATTCTGGAAGAGGGAGGAAGCTTAGAAATGAATCATGCACCCAACACCTCCTCAGAGGGACAACAGGAGTCTGCAGACTAAGGCTGACAACAATCCAACCAGATTTTGGACTACTAAACACACATATGTATGTGTGTGTATATATATATATTTCATATGGAAACAAGAAAACTTTCTCTGCAGGGCTGTGACAGGATTTGGTGCAGGTGCAGGTGAATGGATGCTATCTCAGCTATCAGACCTTACTTGGAAGATGCTAGTTGGGAGAATTATTTCACTCACAGCACCTTTGGTTTGATAAAAGTTGGAAAAAATTAAGGCAAAGTTTTGCCAAAAGTCAGTGTAAGCTTCGTGGAAAGCCACTGCACCCCACCTACTCTACCTCTTGTGGTAGTCAGCTGTGTTTCCAGGCTCTGCTGAGAAACCAGAACAATCTGCATGCACTCGCCCCCAGATGCTCCTCCCTGGGCTCCCATTTTGTCTGCAGTCAGGTCCCCAAGTGGGCTACTGAGGCACCAGGACATGTAGCCTGCCTCAAGGCAAGAAGTGTCACTTTTCCTGTGGTCTGCAGCTGTGGGAGAGCGAACTTCCTGCAACTGGAGCCCTGCTGGGCATGGCCTCTGCTCTTGGAATGGTTTCCTGAGCTCCTGGGAGCTGGTGAGGTTCTCACAGGGCTTCCAGGACACAGGCTTGGGCTTTGAGGTTGAACACACTAGGGTGTTCTTTCAACATGCACGTTTCTGGGTGTATTGATTGGGTTTACGTGGCAAGCTTTGGTAGCAGCGGGTTGTAGGGGCTCCCCTGCAGCCTGTGGAGAGGCCCCTGGTGGAGCAGGCTGTCCCCCTGCAGCCCATGGGTCCCACACGGAGCAGATCTCCACGCTGCAGCCCGTGGAGGAGCCCCCGGTGGAGCAGGGGATGTGGCAGAGATGGGACGGTGAAGAGAGCCCACGCAGCAGGGGTCTGGGGGGAGACCCGTGCTGGAGCAGTGTCATGGGTGGTACTGACAGTTCGAAGAGCTGCTGCCTGTGGGCAGCCCCCGTTTCCCCATCAGGGGCTGACACCTGCGCTGCTCAGAGGCAGGAGGTGGAAGAGGGTGGATGGGGAGAAGGTGCTTTTAGTTTGCTTTTAGTTTCACTGTTCTAATCTGCTAGTGATAGGCAATAAATTATATTAATCTCCTTATGCTGAGTCTGTTTTTCCCATGACGATAATTGTTGAGTGATCTCCCTGTCCTTATCTCAACCCCTGAGCCCTTTCTATTGTATTTTCTCCCCATTTTTTCTTTGATGGGGAGTGAGAGCGCAGTTGTGGTGAAGTTCGGCTGCCCAGCAGGGTAAAACCATCACTCTGGGACAGCTCTTCAGGCTGTTCAAGCACTGCTTGACTACGGGTAGCTGTTTGCTCTTCTGGCTAGCTCCCAGAGACCTTGTGAGGGATTTTTCAGAATTCCCAATTTGAAGGAAATGTGGAAATTTTTAGCCCTGATTAAAAAGCATTGACATTTTATGAACTGGAAAAAAACCCTCACATCAGTGAGCTCCCACAGGAACCACCATTTGGCTTTGGACACCTCATCACGTGGGAGGCACAGACAAGCCAGAGGGGGATTTTTGCTGTGAGGGTGGTCAAGTGCTGGCACAGGCTGCCCTGGGAGGTGGAGTGTCCACCCATGAAGACACCCAGCTGGACACAGTCCTGGGCAACTGGCTCTGGCTGAGCCTCCTCCGGGGAGGAGGATGGAGTCAAGACCTCCAGAGGTGCCTGCCAGCAGCAGTGATTCTGAGAGTCAGCAGCGACAGCAAAAGGGTTGATTTCTGCAGAAAGACTAAAAGCTCCTCTTTGTCCATTGATTTTAGCTGCATGCTCGAGGATGGAAGTTAGTCCCAATTCCCTGTCTGTAGAGGAAGGGAGAGAGTGGATGTTTTCTCTCCTTCCAGCAGCTGAAGAAGCAATGTCCTTTGGCTGAGTGGCTTTCCCCAGCTGATGAGAAGACAGCCCGCACTGGAGCAAGAAAAAACACGTGCTACAGGAATTGAAAACTCTTGCTACAGAGTTGAGCTGCCAGGTGGGTGAGCCAGCTGTTCTTGCCATATCTTCTGGCCATCCAGACTGTGTGACCCTAGCCACAGGGAAACCATGACGTCTGTGAGTGAATTTATCAGAGGAATGACTTGTAAAAAGTTAAAATTTGAATGGAAACTAAAGGGTAAAAATGGCAGAAATCCAAATGCTCATTCCTAGCACTGGCTGGTGGGAGTGGGTGGAAGCTTGTCCTCTGGGCACATCAGCTCGTGATTTCAGTTCCTGCGTTTTCTCCAGACAGCTGGTATCAGGCTCATGGCTTGATGTGCTAGCACAGCATGTGCCTCATGCCCTTATTTTCTGTCTCTCTTTTTTTCCCTCCTCCTGAATGTGAAATCCATCTCTAGCTTCCCTTATCATTGCAATGAAAGGAAATCCACAGCCATGTGCAAATACCATCTCTGCAGCAATATAAGGAAGGATGTGAGGTGCCAGGATTCATCCTGCCTCTGAGAAGAGGTTTCATTTACTGACTGCTGTTGGCAAAGGAGAGACGTTCAACACACGATGCGAGAGAAGACATTTCCTCATTCAGAACATATACTGGGCACACAGGTGTCACCATTTGCATGCCCACCTTGCCGTGTGGTTTCCTTGGTTAGTGAGTTATTTCCAAATTTCATCCCTGCCCTCTCCTCTCCCATTCTCTTGCCCTCAGCTGCTGAATCCACCCCCAGCCACAACTGTCACCCCTAACTGTGCCCCTAACATCTCTCCTGGATCCACAGAGTGGAAAGACCAGACAATGAACTTGTTGAGAAGACAGACAGATTACAGGGAGGCTCAGGAGGCTGGAGAATGACTCAATGACTCTGACTACAGAAAACTGCCAAAGCAGATGCATCTGCTTCGGTGTGTTGTTGCTGCGCATGCACCCTGCCGCGTGCCCCCATCCGAAGGACGAATGGGAGAATCAAATTTTCATCAATTAAAAGGAGAAAGGGTTTTCAAACAATGCAATTATATACACTTTGCAAAATGAGCTTTAATGCTGTGGTTCTGTGACCTTCAAAATGAATTAAACAAATTGCTTTTACACCCACCCGTGGAATGAGGCTTGATTAGTTACAACTCTCTTTCTTCTCTTTCACTAAATATTATGATTGTCAACAGCATGAAGAGAGCTTTTGTTTGATGAAGAGAGAGCTAGCTGGGGAGAAGCATTTGCTAAATAGTGAGACTTAAGAAGACTCATTTTTCAAAGCCTGTGGTACTCATGCACTGGAATTGATGCTTTTCAGGTCTAATGAGTGCGCAAAGCTTTCTGCTGCTGGGAGGATGCTGAGATGTGCTGCTGACAGAGCGTGTGCATTTGTGGCCAATCTCCCTGCAGTGTCCTGGCTATACGTGAGGCACAGTGTGGTGGAAAATCACCGCACAGAGTACTGGCTGGAAACTGGAACACTGAAAGCATGTTGTGCTCAAAACAGCTCTGGCAAGCAGGATTTCTGCATTGCTTATAAAGCCAGAATTCATTTTATGGTCGGCGTATGCACTAGAGTGTCAGAATATCTATGAATCTATGAATGTCATCAGGTAGAAAATAACTGGACATGGTCCTAAATTCTCTTCCCTCATTCCCTTACGTTTCTGGTTTATCCATTCCACTGAAAAGATGGCTAATGAGACTTGTTTTGTAAAAAAAAAAAAAAAAAAAAAAAAAAAAAAGCCAGACTGTCCCTGATCTGAATTACAAATCTAGCAGTCCTGGCAATCTGTTGGTCCAGGTTGAGACTTTCTTCCTGGGAAGGAGAAGTACTGACTTTCTGCTCACTGAATTTCTCTCCTGCTGAGCTTCTTCACTCTGCAGCCTGCATCCTTGAGGGGCAGGAGATGGTTGTGTTGTACCTACCTCTTACGAGAGGCTTACAGGAGGGACAGTCCTCAGAGATACAGGAGGATGCTATATTACCCCTTGATGCTATGGTTGAAGTTCCTTAGCTGTCATAAATCGCTTTCTTGCATCCTTTCTTCCCTCTTTTTTATCACTGCAGCTTCTGATACGTTACTATGGCATTGGTCCCAGGACCATGGGATGCCAGCAGGCATGTCTGTCCTGCCTGGCATGGCTGCGGTGAGGGCTGCAAGCATGCGTGTGCATTCATACATCTGCAATGTATGAATGCATTCACTCCAGATGATCATATTATATTGATAACTCGAGGAGCAGATTTAAATATGTATCAGGACAACATGAGGTGATGCTTCATTCCCAGTGTCCTAGCTCGTTAAAATAAAAAGCATTTGTTCCAGCTGGATGTTTCTTACTAAATTCAAAGAAAAAGAAAAAATAATAATAAAAAGAAAAAAAATAATAAAAAGAAAAAAATAATAAAAAGAAAAAAAACACACAACAAAAACAACAAAAACTTGGGTTTCTCTGCAATGAAGGTCAAAGCCTCATTGAAATTACACCATATAGGGATATTTTTAACCAGCAGAAAATTTCCTGTTTTTAAAGGCAGCAATGCAAATTTGAAGTAAGACAATGTAAATTATAGAATGACTTCAACAAGCTATTTTGTGACCTCGTGCTCTTTAGAGCTATTGAAGGGAGTTAGCTGTGTTTCTGGTGGGTGGCTAAAACAGTGGAGCTGAAGGAAAATATGTTGTGGGGGTGAGGGAGCCTGGCTGTTGTGATACATAAGTGATGATTTAGGGTTACTGAGGATGTTTGTGTTGCCTTAGTGATGGCTTCCTGGGATTTTTTTGGTGGTGTTCACAAGAACTCGGATTGGGCCTTTGTGTGGGGCTGCCGGGCTGCAAATGCAAATGCGGGATATGGGCAAAGTCACCCATATTTCCGCTTGGCTGAGCGCTTCTGGTTGCTTCATCTGAATCCTGCTCAATTTAGCTCATAAAAACCTCTATTTATTGAAAAGTCTCCAGAACTAACTAACATGGTGTTTTTTTTTCAGATGGGATTTGGATGATGCAACACACAAAACTGAGAATGCTTGTGTTTATTTTGTCTTTAAGGACTCGTCCAGCCAGCATCTGCCACTGCTTCTGTCTGCATGAGCAGTGGTTGCCTGTTGCATGGACTTGCTGGCTCCTTCAGGTAGGCAGATGCACATTGATAACGGACAGATACTTCAACCAGAAGACAGAAGCTAGTGTCTCTGAGCTTGTTTTCCTTCGTGAGTAGGATTTGTTAGCCTTTAGTGATGCTGGAGAGCAAGGGAATCAGCAGGAATTTGCTTCCCATCTTTGGGTTCAGCATATCTTCCCATTTGTGCTGATGGGCTGGTGGACCCCACAGAGAGATGGGCACCTGCTGGGGATGGGGTACACAGATGGGGTCTGGTGGCCTGGGGGCTGTGAAAGTGCTCTCCCCTACCTTGAGCCCCAAAACAGGCTGCCGGTGGTGTCTGCTGTTGTGTTCAAAGACAAAAACCACCCCTACCACCTTCTCCCATGGGTTTGGTGCCACAAGCACAGAGCTGGTGGTGCAGCAGAAGGGTGGCAAGAAGGTCCCAGCTCCCTGGGAGAAGCAGGAGCAGCCTCGGTGCCTGCAGATTGCTGTAATGCAGCTCTCTTGGCTTGTAAAGCATCCAGCTCTTTGGCTATTGTTAAGCAAGGAACATTTTTCAAAAAGACTTATGTTGTTTGTTTTAAGCTTTTAATTGACTCCCGTTTATATGATTATATATGAATGAAGGAAGAAAAAAGTTTAAAAAATGCCCCAGGTTAACTCGCCATAGCATGGAAATACGTCTCAACTGTTTATAAGTGCTCCTTGTTTTGCGTTCAGAGTCCGGATCTTTGACTTCCTTTTGGACTATTCTCCACTGGAAATGAGTGCTTGCTGCCAAAATAGTCCACCTTTTCCTGAAAGATTTGGTATTAATAGTTTTGACAGAACATCTTGTTCCTGTGCAATACAGGAGTCGGTCTAGCAGTTGGTCCTGAACAGGGGTACAGTGCAGTTGCATAGCTATTTTATTTTGAGATGAAATATCTGCTGCTTAAATAGAAAAAAGTTGGAGCTTATGTTGCTCGTAATGCAGACTGCATCTCCAGAACTGAGAGGAAGGCATCAGTTTTAATGGTGCAGCAGATTGCAGTGCTTGCTTTCTTTTAAAGAAAGAAGTGATTTTTATTAAAGCACAGTACAAGACTTGCAGTATTTCTGAAATGCAGTGTTTCAAGCCTCCAGAGAGGTTTTTCCTCTCCCTCCATTCCCTCTCCCTGCAGCTTCCGTGCGCGTGGGCAGCTGCTGTGCCGGCACTGTGCCCCCTGCACGTCCTGACCCAGCACCAAGCCGGCCACGCTTGCCACAGCGAGCCTCTGCATATGCCTTGGCTGAAACACCGTCAAGCTTAGATGCTCTTGACCTAGCACACATAATAGGAGTGATCCCAGACTTGGCTAAAAGCTGCATTGGAAAGGCTTGTGACATCTCTTAATTTATTCGTTCTTGGTTTTCATTGTTTGATTCCAGTTGCTGTTTTTCACTTGCAGTCACAGTGGCTGTGTGACAAGGGATGAATGATCTTTGATAAGGGTTATTTGTTTCTTGTGGTAGGCAAAAAAATGCAATTTGTATTCTTGTAAGACTTTTCCCAAGCGGAGCTCAGTAATTGTTGCTGTAGACTCAGTGAAGTGAGTGCCATGGCATTGTGTGCACTGGTACACCAAGCAGCTCCTACATGCTTTAAGGCAATTTTTCTTTTGCACTATATCTATGCTTCCTGGGTGGCTGCACACAATTGTTACCATATATTATTTTATTTTTGTAGCACCTAAACAATATTGTAATTTATTCTCCTTGGCAAAGTTTTCTCTGCTCGCACATAAGATATGTATGTATAAGAAATGTATCCTCCTTCCTCTTCTGTATTTCACAACACAGCACAGTATCAGGCATTTTTAGGGAGTCAAGAGAACTGGTAAAATCCTGGAACTTCCTTTTTTTTTTTTTTTTCCATAACAACTTAATTTCTCCTAAATTAACGGAGTGTTCCCAAAAAATCAGTTCAGGTAGGCTTCAAACTGCCACTATTATGTGCTGTAGAAAACAGGCCAGCATTTTCAGGATCTGTAGAATTTCATAATTTTTGTAACTCTATTTTTCTCAATATTTATTCCCTGTCTCAATGCCATCACCATGTTGGGTTGCATACTCTGTTGCACAAGTATAAATGAGTTCCCAAGTCAAACAGAAACTCGTTTTGTACTTATTGACTGAGCAAAGTCAGGAAGAAGATACTTGGAAGACTTAAAGCTGAGACCATACGATTTGTTTTAATAACAGCAAAGACATAATCCTCTTTTCCTATCTCAAAGTTTTATTTACAAAGAACCTTTTGTAAAGGAAACAGACTGATAATTACAGAAAGCATCAAGTGCCCTTTGAGACGGAAGGATAAGGGGCGAGGGCAGGGAAGGAGTGCGGTCAGTTCTGCTGGTAGCTCACAAATTGCTTTGCTGATAGTGACCTTGTGTGTTAAGAGGATGACAACTCAGGATGAATGCACACAAAGTGGAGACAGGGACAAAGGGAAAACCAAGAGGATGCAGGCTCTGGCTCTGGTGTTAGCAGTTATTACGTCTGCAGGAGAGTTATGGAAATGACAGTCTCAGCACCCATGCCCACGGTCCCATGATTCTCCACCAACTGCTCACCCTGGCTCATGGCTATCTCAAGGTTTTCCTGCTGATTTGCAGAAATGTAGGATGACTGCATGAAGGACATATTTGTCTTTTCACAATAGGTCAATAGAAGCATATTTCTCTGAGACCATACTATAAATCAAAAGATGGAAAGCAGGGGGAAATCTGCTGCCAGGAGTTCATAGAATCATGGAATCATGGAATCATAGAATATCCTGAGTTGGAAGGGGCCCACAAGGATCATCGAGTCCAACTCTTGCCTCCTCACATGACCAGCTAAAAATTAAACCACATTTCAGAGAGCGTTGTCCAAACGCTTCTTGAACTCCAGCAGGCTCAATGCCATGACTGCTAACCTGGGGAGCCTGTCCCAGTGCCCAACCACCCTCTGGGTGCAGAACCTTTCCCTAACACCCAGCCTGACCCTCCCCTGTCCCAGCTCCATGCCGTTCCCTCAGGTCCTGTCGCTGTCCCCAGAGAGCAGAGCTCAGCGCCTGCCCCTCCGCTCCCCTCGTGAGGGAGCTGCAGGCCGCCATGAGGCCTCCCCTCAGCCTGCTCTGCTCTGGGCTGAATGAACCAAGGGGCTTCAGCTGCTCCTCGTGTGTCTTCCCCTCTAGACCCTTCACCATCTCTGCAGGCCTCCTTTGGACACTCTCTAACAGTTTTGTATCTTATACTGTGGTGCCCAAAACACAGAGCAGAGCAGGACAATCCCTTCCCTCTCCCGGCTGGCAGTGCTGGGCCTGAGGCACCCCAGTGCAGGGTCAGCACTTTGGGCTGCCAGGGCACGCTGCTGGCTCATGTGCAACTTGTCATTGACCAGAACCCCCAATCCCTTTCTGTGTGGCTGTTTTTCAGCCTCTCATCCCCCAGTCTGTACATATAACCAGGGTTGCCCTGACCCAGGTGCAGAATCTGGCACTTGCTGTTGTTAAATTTCATAGTGTTGGTGACTGCCCAGCCTCTAACATGTCCAGATCTCTGTGCAAGGCCTCTGTATCCCCAAGGGAACCAACAGCTCCTCCTAATCCAGTATCATCTGCAGTGTTACTTGTTATGTATTCAAGTCCTGTGTTCAGATCATTTATAAAAACACTGAAGAGAACTGGCCCAAACATGGAGCCCTGCAGAACCCCACTAGTGACTGATTGCCAGGCTGATGTAACCCCATTTACTATAACCTTTTGAGCTTGATCCATCAGCCAAAAGTTCAGCCATCATATTGTGTACTTGTCTTGCTGTATGCTAGACATTTTGTCCAGAAGGATACTGTGAGAAACGGCATTTAAAGCTTTGCTGCAATCTAGATGGGTAATCTTGTCAAAAAAGGAAATTAAGTTCATTAAACAGGTCTTTCCCCTTGTGAACTTGTGTTGGCTATGATCAATGACTGCATTGTATTTCAAATTTTTTCTCATTAACTTCCAGAATAATCTTCTCCATAACTTTACCAGGCACTGAAGTGAGACTGACAGGCCTGTAATTGCCAGGGTCTTCTTTCATGCCCTTCTTGAAAATTGGAATGTTTTGCCAGCTTACAGTCAGATGGGACCTTTCCAGATTCCCAAGGCAGTTGAAAAATAATTGAGAGAGGTCTCCTGATACCATCAGCCAGCTCCCTCGGTACCCTGGGATGAATCCCATCATGATGGTGAGAAGAGAATTTCTTGCATTGGGTGCTTTAAAAGCATACAACAGTGTCTGGTCACCCCCTCAGGGTGCATTCAAGACCTGTGGATGAATAGAACTGCAAGCCTGAATTTTCACCTTTTCGTAATCATGTCTGAAGAAGTAGCATCTACTTTTTATAGTTAGCAACACCTACCAGAGGAGAATGGCATTTTGTGGTTTGTAGCTTTTTATAAACTAGAACTATGTTTGCAGCCCTCTGTACATTTCTCTCATCTTTTCTCTCTCTGAAAATAGCTTTTGAGCAGCACAGAGGCAGTATGGCCAAATGGTTCGTACAACACAGCAGAGCATCCCACTTCTAGGGATAAGAGCCCATCTCACATTGATTTCGCTGGAAGCCAGGCTGAGCCCACAGAAAAGAAAAGCAGCAGGATAAAGTAGATTGATTTTACAAAACAGCACTTCTTCTCAGTCTGAAAAGGGTTTCACTAAGCACAGTGAACACATCTCCAGCCAGGATGTGGAGCTGCTCCTTGCCCTGCTGGACAGGAGCGATGCACACCCAGGAGCGGTGCACACCCAGGCAAGGTGCGCAGGCACCAGGGCAGGCTCACCTGGGCTGGGCTCCTCTCCTCACCCAGGGCTCCCCACGCTCCTGCTGGGCTGCAGGCGATGTAGGGCAAGTCTGAAAAGAACAAGGATCTCACTTCTCTGTTTGCAGTAGTTTCCAGAAGCATCAAAGTAGCCTGTGGTAGAATTCCCTCCAGCATCCTCACAACACCCCCTCTTCAGCTGAGCTGTTTTCCACAAAGCCAGATCCAAGTAATTCTCTTCTCAAAGCAGGACTTTCCCTCACTAGCTCCTTTTTACTTTCTATAAACAGAGATGAAGAGAGCTAACAAAACTCTCAGGAGTATTTATTAATTAACCAGTTTGCTAACAGGCAGAAGGATGATCATTTTGTTATAAGAAATGAATGTTTCAGCATAAACGTTATCTGAAACTCTTCACTGTCTGCATCTTCTGGCATATAAGGAGCACTGCAACATGGCTACTAGGTGATACTTTTAATGCAGTATTCAAAACAATATGTTTATTTAGGTTAGACGGAAAATCTAATAAGGACCTCTGTTATAATAAAACATAAACGCCACGTATTTCTGTCCTCCATATGGAGGGGATACGCTTTGACATATGTGCAGTGCTGCTCAGGTGGGTGGGACTCTGAGGCCATTGGCATTGCTTAGTGACAGAAACAAGGTTTTTGCTTAATCCTGAATTGTCTGCAGAGGAAATGGCTTTATGGGAAAACAAAACAAAACAAAACAACCCCCCCCCCCCACACACACACACAAAAAATGAGCAACCAAGCAATTCGTTCAGATTTGTATCTTCTGTGTGAAGTTTAAAACCTCCAGCTGTTTTTCTAGAGCTAGGAGACAGAGAAAACAAACAAGAAAATGTTGAAATTTCTCTTGTGTTGGAAACATGAGGTGGTGATGTGCCTGAAGCACCAGGGATCCTTGTTCCTGGGCACTGAGCTGTGTGAGGGTCTGAAGGATGCTGAGTGAAAGATCCTGTTTTGGATGCTGTACCAAATTTCTTGTGCTCAGAGCAGCAATATCTCACCTGCCTTGTTACCTTAAAATAAGCTGGTTTAGGGGTGGATCTTACACCTTCCTCTCCAGGGCTGTGTCTCATCAGAGGCATCAGGAGACACCAAGTGGGAGCTGAGCTGCTGCTGGTGTGTCATGGAGGAGCTCGGTGGCAGAGGGGACATAGTGATGCCTGTCTCACCAGCCACATGTGGATGGAAACCCGTTGTGGTTACTGTGTTTTTGTTTTTGTTTTCAGAATGGCCTTGGACTGCAATTACAATCAGGCAGATTGAGTAGTGCAGAAGTAAAAGAAATAGCATGAAGTATAATAGCAAAAAGAGCAGTTACGTGTGCCGTTAGAGTTACCAGTCCCTGTGACTTCTGAGGGCTCCTCAGAAGGAAGCGGCAGGAAGACAAAGACTTGGATGTTCTGGTTGACCCCAAAATGACATGAGCAACAGGATGAAGTTCACTAGAAATCAAGTGAACCTCTCTGAGATCTTCAGTAGGAATATCAGTGCAGGTGCGCCAAGCCCTTTGAAAGTGGATCTGGGGTACCAGGGGCTGCTTTGATCCTGTAGTCAAGCAAGACCTGAAAGAGGCATGAGGGTGGAGGGAGCTGGCAGGATGCTCAGTGGCACCAAGGCTGGGAGAAGATGGCAGCACTGTCTGTAGGCAAGGCGGTCAGCAACAGCTATTGGAAAAGGAGAAAGCTGGCCCAAGGCACCGTATATAAGTGCCATAAATAAAGTATCTTACAGCTTTCAGGGAAGGTAGTAATTATCAGAGCAACCAGCCCAAGTTGTTCTCAGATGCAACAACGATTTTTGCAAGGATCCTGTAGCTATCTGAACTGCAGTACAGGCATGTAGACTCGCTGACTTGGTGCCTTTCAGTCATACGGTTTGTTTCTAAGTTTCAAGTAATACATAGAGTAATACGAGTAATACATGCTAACCATGAGTGTATGTAAAACTGTGTATGGGTTTATGCATGCCTGTGCAGGCAGGAGGAGAAATGAAGGTTACCACAACCAGAAGTGTTTACATGTCTATAATTAACATCACAATTTTAAGCCGTATCTGCTTCATTGAGCATCTTTTTTTAGCAGTAATAAATTCTCGTTTGTTGTAACACCCTGCAACCAAGAACAAGGGAAGGCAACCACATCCTGCATGACTTCAGTAGTGTGCACTGGCAAGTGCTGCTGAGCCCAGCGGTTTTACATCTGTTGCACTCTGAGAGCTTAAGATGCTGTGATCAGCCATTAGTCTAGTGGGTCGCTCCCATTTCCTTGTCCAATCTTCTTTTTTCAATGATTTATTTTTATTTTATTTGTACATTTGCTCCTGTGCCAGGAGTGGGTGCTCTTTCTGAAGTGTAAGAACATCGTGTAGCCACGGTGAAAGAAATGCTGGTGAGGAAAAAGGACTCCCCTGGTTCCAAGTTGAGCTGTTTCTCACAGCTGTTTTATGAACAGTTGCCGTGTTTCTATAGCAGGTGCTGGGAACTCAAAACTTGGCAGAGAACCCTTTGCTAGTTCATCTCCCTTTTAGCTGACTGGTGAAAAATGCGGTGTGTTGGATGCTTGTCGTATGTTGTTTAATACAGGGCTCAAAACCATCCTTCTTGACTATGAGCTGAACCCACCTCCCCGGTTTCTGTCTCACCAAGGGTCCTTGCTCAGGTGTGTGCTGGTGGAAGCCTTGCAAGGAATCGTGGCTCCTCTCATATAGCATATCCGTGGCAGAAAGAAAGTTTTTTCTTTCTGAAGGTGTCCCCTGCTTGCTTCAGAGCAGTAGCTGCTGCGGGAAGGCAATTGCATTCTCGTCTGCTGTTGTAGAAAGCATGGAGCAGGGCGAAGCTTCAGGCTTAGCCCTACTGACCGTAGAAAGTAAATGCTAAGTCAGCAAAATATTTAACAATATCTTTCATCTGTGTGAGCCTGTCTGCTAACTAATGAGCTGTGTGCAAAACCCTGCTAAAGGGATTTGAGGATTAAAAATGAAAGCATCAGTGTCGGGGGAAAAAAATGAAGCCAAGATGGGACATTCCTAGTCGGAGGCTCATCAGGGAGAGGAGGTGGAAGAAGTGACCTTGTAGTGAGTCCTTCACTTTTTGTAATTGCCACCAATTCAGTCTTTTTTTTTTTTTTTTTTTTTTTAAACTGTTGTAGGTCTGAAACGTGATATGCATTGTGCTCATCTGCTAAAATTAGGGTGGAATTGAGCTTGCTTCCCTGTAGGCAGGAATAGAGTACTTACATGTTTTTTTCTTAAATAAATGAAAAAACGATGACTTCTGAATGTTCGTGAGGTTGGTGTAATGTTTGGGTATGACTGTGTTTGTTAAACACTGGTAATGTTTTTGTGACATTTCTTCTTCCAGTGCTGTGTTACTCCTATTTACTATTTTGTCAGCTCTTTCCCGGAGGAGGTTTCTCTGGAGAGTATTTATCTTCCAATTAGCAAACTTTTCTTTGCAGCTCTGCCGATTAATTTATTTTGCCCAAGCAAAGAACAAGTTGAACATGCGGCATGGCAAATGTAGGAGTGAGGCAGCAAAGACACTTTGGAAGGCGTTGCAAGCATTTTTATCCCAGATATTTTCCTGGAGTCCGCACAAAAACCTTTGCCAAGTGTTTCCAAGGGCAGGTTGCTGGCTTGGCAGATCTGGTGATCCTGCACGTTGTGGCACGTGCTGTGGTGTTACCTCCTGCCCAGGAGCAGTGCAGAGCCATCGAGGGTTTTCCTGGATGTATTGCTTTCCCATTTCACTGATAGGGATATGAATTGCAGCATGGCCAAGGGTCAGCTTTAAAAAGACGTTGTGGTGTCCAGATAAATGGGAACGAAAACCCCAGTAAGTTCCTACACATCCGACGCAGCTGGGGATGAGGGCGTGGAGGTGTTTTGGACACCTTTTGCTGACCCAGCAGGGTCCGTCACGAGGACTTTGGCAAGAGTGGTGTGCTGGACAGAGCTGCTGCTTTGGGCTTCGTGCCCCTCTGATCTGCCCAGGCAGCCACAGCATTTCAGAGCCTTTTTGAGGGCGTGGGGCAGGTGGTGCTGAGCTGGGGAGTGGTTCAGAGCAGCAGCCTGCTGGGCTGTGCTGGGGATGTGCTGGGCCTTCACTGGGCTGTGCTGGGGCTGCTGGCTTTGGCAGTGGCCAGTTCATTATTTTCACATCATTTTCACATTATTTTCACATGATTTTCATATCTTCTGTCCCCACAGGACACAAAACGTGTCTCCCAACAAGACGGACCCTGCTGGCCGGGATGACACTGCAGGTTGTGCTGGCACAGAGGGCAAAAGCATATTCACACCTGTCCTAGGTTCTGGCGTGATCTCCAGCATTTGTCACCCTCTTTATTTCCACACAGAGATATTATAAATAGTGGCACTCCTTTTTCTAGTGCATTTTGCACTGTTCCTCGTCTCTGCTTCAAAGGCATTTTGAGTAAACAACCTTATTTTAACTAAGCAGATGGAAGCCTTTTTATAGCTGTCAAGGCATCGGCAATGTATGCACACCTCTGTTCTGCAGTACGGTTTTCTGCTGCATTAAGGAAACGTCCAAGGCCACTTCAGCAGTGGGTTCGGCCCATCCCACCTCAGGGACGGCAGATTACCGAGGTCAGAATATTGCTGAATTAGTTTTACAGCCCTCCAGAGGCACCATCGACTGGCTTGTATTGACTTCTCTTGCTGCTCGTTAGGAGCTGTTGTCTGGAAGCTGAAATTACAGCAGAGCCATCTGTCTTCCTAGGGAATGGCACTGGGAAACACAGGAATCTGCTGCGAGCCCGCCTTGCATGGTGCTTCTGTTGTGGGTGATGCTCACCTCACGCTGGAGCCTCAGCAAAGACACTCGGACGACTGCTGCTTTTGAAGGAATGTCCTCCCGTGGTGCGGGACGTTTGGTGCTGGTGGCACAGGAGGTGATGGTGTCCCTCTTTCACTGTGGGCAGCTGAAGGTCTCTGACCATCTCCTCTGATCCTACAGAACCACATTCTGGGCTCCATCTGAAGGATACTCTTGCTGAGTTATTACAAATATCTGGTGGGTTATTTAAATTTATCTCTGTCTGCAGAGCAGCAGCATGCTCACCTTGGGCAAACGTGTGTGTGCTTCAAAGGCTGCCTCAGCCTCACGAGCTTGGACCTGGCACCTCTGAGCTGCCACCACGAGCATCTTCCCTGACATTGTTTTGGACCATCAGATAGCTCTTCATTGGGGGGTGACGCCAAATCCCCAGGTCCACCTGTCCTTGCAGCTCTACCACGAGTGGCTGGGGGGGGTCTCAGCACACCGTGGGCTGTGATAAATGTTGTTGAAACTCAAGGCTCTAGCTGGAGACCTTCGCAGGGCTTGGAATCCGCCGAGTGACTGTGAGAAGTTCAGGAGCATGAGGTACAGAGGCAGCCTTGCTGAGCCGTGTTTGGGTGGAGGGCTGGGTGTTGTGTTCTTGAAAGAAAGAGGCCAACGAGGCGGAGACAAGAGGCAGCAAAGCACCAGGCACAAATGCACAGGGAAGATGTCCCCGAGCAGGAGCCAGGAGCACCCTGAGGGGCTGCCGTGGTCTTGTGTCAGAAAGGGGTGCAGGATGGCAGGATTTGGGACATCCGAGGACAAGACGAGTGCCAACAAACACAGCTCTGAGTGCGCAGTGCCATGGGTCCTCCTCGGGGCTGCTTTTCTGAGAGGTTCGGGCAAAGCTCTCGAAGAACCACAGGTGCCGGTAAGTAACCTGCTCTGCAGCTGCTTTGAGAGCTAATTTGCAAAGCAAGTTCGTCATCCTCTGCACTCCTCCCAGGGGTGGTGCAGGGACCGGGTGGCAGCTGGGCACTGCTGGATCTGGCGGCGCTGCTCTGGCAGGGCTGGCTTCCTTCAGAGCACGTTAATTAGGAGAAACATCATTAGGTGGTGTCCACCTGTACCCATCTCTCATCAGTTACATCCATAGGAGGTACAACTGACATTTGGGTCCACTGTTGAGGAGTTCCTTCAGTGATTTTGCTGCCTCAAGCCCTGCGTAGGAGCAGGCATGCATCCCCGAGGTCTCCAGGTTCTGCATGAGCTGGAGGGAAGGAGCTGCTCCTTCTGGGGCCGGGTTTTCAGGTGCAAGTTAATGACCTGGGCAGCTCTTGTTTGAAGGGAAAAGACAAAGGGGGGACAAAGGGATGAATAAAACTTTGTTATTTTGTCATGTGGAGTAGCTTGAGGTAGTCTTGTTGTCTGGTTTCTTGCCCGTCACAGAAGCATTCATGAATTTCCAGCTTTGTCAGGAAAATATTACTTTTTTCACTGCTGATTACACTCCTGGTGTGAACTGCATAATTTCTTACTCAGAAGAAGATTATTGTAGCCATTTATTTTCTGGTTAAACTGGTGTAAATAAAACAATTACACCGAACTGATTGCATTTTCTCTTTAATGCACGAAGCACAGATGCAGAATACACAGTTCATTAAAAAAAATGTTCCCAAGCCCCAATCAAATTTATACTAGAAAATGATCAACAAAACCATATATTCCTTGCTATTTGTTTGGGGAGAAAAACACAGCAAGGCCATATGCTGTGTAGAAGCCCACATCGTTCGGGAATTCACGCAAGCTAATGAGCTGCTGTTATGTGCTAAGAGACACGGGGCTGTCCCTTTATTCCCACCAAGGGCCTTTTGGTGTTCAAGCTAATTATTCCTGCTGATAAGGGGACAAGGGGAAGGCAAGCCCTAAATGATGGCGCAGATGCTGAAAGGGTTGTACTGCGTATTTTTTTTTTTTGAAATATGGGAGCGAGAGGGGGTCTAGGTAAGAAACCTCTGTTGCTGGTTGCTTCTGGGCTTCAGGAGCAGAGAGTGCCTGATCCAGGGCTGCTGTGAGTGAGCAGAAACGTAACTCGTTTTGAGCACACGATTACACGTCTGCTTTGCCTCTTTGATGAAGGCTTACATGGCTCGGCTCTGCTTCTTTTGATGTTAATTTAATTCTCATCGGCCTTTTGTTGTAGCTCAGGGCAACAGACAGCAGTTCCTTGCAGGGTGATAAATAGCAAGCAGCCGCTCTCGCTCCTGCATGAAAACTAAGTCGAACAGCTTCTTTGCAACTGTGTTGAGGCTGGAAATGCCACCCTCTGCTTCCTCGTGAGCCAGTTGTCCTGCGGTGGGCAGAAGTGAGGAATCCCTTGGTACACGTGGGAACACCCTCCAGTAAATCAGGACATGGAAGTGACTCTTTGTGGCAGGTTTCTGGGTAGGTGAGAAGCTGGTGACATTTTCTCTGCCCGTTAATGATGTGAAATGAATGCCTTCTTATCATAAGTTTTGCCAAAGTGTTTAATGGTCTCAGGAAGCTGCAGCTTGTGGTGAGCTTTCCGGTGAGTAGAGCTGGTGCCTCCCTGGTGTTGAGGGGCTATACGTGATTAAATCACACGTGAAACATCTTCACTCTGGCTCACCTAGGGCTGATTAGTGCGAAATAATTTAAGTTGTAAAGCAGAGACACACCACATCTCATCTTTCCACTTGTGATGGGCATACCTGGTGGATATTTGGGTTTTGCACCTGCTCAGCTAATGACATGGAAACGAATGGCCACGTACACTTTCCTTGCTATGCACATTCTCTCTGTCCCTGCTCTCTCCCTCCACCAATAATTTGGTAAAGGAAAGGAAAATGTTCAAACGTTTTTGCCATTAGGAGGTGCACCATTATTGTGCACCAGCTCTCACATTGCTCAAGATGTTTTGCCCAAAACACGTGAGACAATTAATGCTATTTGCGTTACATCAGAGTGTGTCTGGAGAAACCGAGGCTTTCGTGGGCTACACAGGTGGTGAAAGGACATATTTAAGTATTGCCCTGTGTCAGGGCCTCCTGACCTGCCTGAGGCCTGAGAGATCAGCTTTGGAAGAAAGGATTAGAGTAAGGAGCTTTCAATTTCCACTGCTTTGCTCATATAATGGCCTGGACCACTGCAGGAAGCTGTTCTACCACTTCCAAATGCCATATTAAATGGAATGATTTTCATCAAATCTCTTTCATGCTGCTACAATTCAATGTACAAAACGCACAGAAGAGGCTGGTGGCCTCCATGGGACACGGGGTATCTTGTAGGGCATGGGAGCTGGAGGGGAAGCCCTTGAGGTAGGGGGCAGAGCACACCAGGCCATGGGGCAGCTGCTGGAGCTTGCTCTTAGTGTCCCACCCTGCCCTTCCCAAAGAGATCGTTCATTTTTATAATGGGGTAAACTGCAAACTTTTCGCTTAAGTTGTAGCAGCAGCAAAGGCCTTACTCTGGATTGCCCAAAAGGGTGCAGAGGAAGGTTGTGTAGATGCATTAAGGAAGAGAAGAATAGCTTAATGTTTGCTTTGGCCAGTGAAGTTAGCAGTTGGTTGGGCTCTCCTCTGTCAGGCAATTAAAAAGATGGATTCAGGCATTTGATGTAGGCTTTGTGACTTACACAGAGCATACGCACAGGCTGTTTTATTTCCAGAGGGAGTAGGAATGAAGCAGAGGCTGGTTTTAGTGCTCCAGGTCCTGCTTTGGCTGCTGACACTTCTTCAGCAGGAGAGCTTCTTTGCTTGGTTTTGTCTCCGAGGTATATTCCCAGGTCTTCTCTCTTTTTTCTGCTTGACTTTCTGATACCCCCGAATTTCTCCTGTACTTCAGGCATTTCTCACCCGCCTGTGTGTGACCTGGGTTTTCCTGGGGGTCCCTTGTTTCTGTTACTGGGCCCCACGAGTTGACTGTGACTGCATCTGGCTTTTGGCAGGGACTAAGGCTTGCTCCCTTGCAGCCAGGTCTCAGCCTATACAGCCCTGCGGCACAGCTCTCTCTTAGAGCCGTATTTACCCCAAAGCAGCAGGGATTGCTCACTTGCGTGGGAGCTGAATTCGAGCTGCCCACCTGCCTACGCTGGCAAAAGTGTAGTTTTTCAGGCATATTGTCCTGTTGCTGTTTCAGTCCCTCCTCTCCCCGATGCACTTACACACTCGCTGGCACCCTGTGCCTCCATCCTTTCTCCCAAGACATCTGCTCACTGCACCCCAGCTCCTGGGGAGCATCCAGCCCTCTCCTTCCTCTCCCCAAAGCCTCCCTGCTGAGGAACTGTCAGCAGCCAAAGCAGGACCTGGAGCACTAAAACCACGCCTCTGCTTCGTTCCTACTCCCTCTGGAAAAAAGCAGCCTGTGTAGTAGCACGGGCTGTAGCACTGGCCCTAATCTGAAGGCATATAATTACACTGCATTTTACCAATTTTTCATCTTTGCCATATGATTTTATTTTTTTAACATGGTCGCTGTCTTTACTTCATCACTAAAGATGCGTTTTGCTGCTCTTTGTCTCTTAATTTTGCTGGGAAGCATTCTGTAGCATAACTCATTTTACATTTGTCCCAAAGCCACTGAATTTTCCTGTGTAAGAAAAGGGAAGATGAGGGAACACACCATGCACACGACTCACAGTCTTTCTATTCCGGTACCATCTCTCCTGGGCTGATACACCTCTGAGAAATGGAGGAAAACACGAAATAATCAGAAATGGAATAATCTGCTAACTGAGAATGAGACTTTCTAGCTTCTGTTGCTCGGCAGGTGACTTATGCCCTAAAGCTTGCAGCTTTATTGAGGTGCATGTGCAAAGAGCGGGAGAAAATTGCGCTGCCTTTGCCAGAGCTTCGATTTCCCAAACAGACCGAGCGAGCACAATGTGGCTGTGTCTGGCCAAGGAGACCCAGCAGCACCGAAAGGCATTGTGATTACTGAATCAGTAAGCACTTCTTTGCCTCTAGCCCGCCGTGAAACTTCCGAAAAGCATTTAATGGACTTTTGAGATGGATTTCCATTGCTTTGTGACTGGTGTCTTTCTTTCCAAGGGTTTTGCTCTCTGCCTGCTCTCCTTTGTGTGTGCTGCCTTCCTCTAGGCAGAGCAACCTCATTTCTCCACACCCGATCTTTGTGCCTCACTGCTGCTCTGCAAACCTTTTCTTTACAATGCCCTCTGTGTTTTTCATTCTATACCAATCTACGTCCTTTTTGAAATTCATACTTTCCTCATCGTTGGAGTAAATCCTGGTGAAGATAGGAACATCTGATGTGCCGGTTCAGCTTCATAACAGCTACGGAGTCATGAACAGTGTAAGTGATCAAAAATGAAAGGGGAAGAGAAGCAGTTGGCCTCATTTTTGCACTATCATCAAAAATGTATATTGCGTCTTTGACTCCGTGTTTTCCTTGGGAGTTGTGTAGAGAAATGTTGATGCTATGAATGGAACTACAGTGCTTTTGTGAAAGGCAGGAGTAAAAACAAACACAACATCAAACATTTTGGCTGGAAGGTTGGTGATTCACAGCCCTTACATTTTTTTAATCCTGAAGAAATATCAGTACAAGGCATGCTCGAAGTAGAAACCATCGTAATACAAAATAATGCAATTCCCTATGTCTTCAGAGATGGTCAATATGCTGTTCATTGCAGTTGCCATAGAGATGCAATATTATCTTCTTAGCTCAGTTATGTGCCCTGAATTCTAATACATTTAGAGGAATGGTGCAAGTTAGTAAAAGTCTTCACAGTTCCAAAAAAGCTTTTCTTGCTGATCCTTCAAATAGCATTTGAAAAGAAGAGTTGGTCTGATGCACAGATTCCTCCAGTTTGAGTAAAATGTGGGTACAGAATGACATTATGAATCCTATGCAACTGTGTTTAAATGGTCTGACACAGATTTCAACTTTGCTTCTGAAGGATGCTGTTGTGCGAAGTTGCACTGGCTTTGCTAAAACGGGTTGTGAGGGGAAAGGAGGAATGAGAGCAACGAAGAAACAAACCTATAGCATCCCAGCCCCAAAATGTTTGCAGTTCCTTTCACATGATCTGGAACTGCATATGGCTAACGGCTTTCAAAAAGCCCATAAATAATCAGCTATCGATAAGTCTCAGCTACGCTGCCAGTTGTGCAGCTGCTCTCTGAAATGGGGATTTATTTAGTGGAAGAAAGGAAGGAGGTATGGATATTGCAGCCAAGTGGTAAAGGTGAACCCCATTGTTCAAAAAAAAAAAAAAGCAAACAGGACAAAACAAATGCGAGCAGACCTCTTTCTCTCCAGGTTTGAGCAGGGCTCCTCTCACCAACCTGCCAAGCAGCGAGTGTTTTGCTCCTGGGAGGCACGTGCTGACCCCCCTCAAAGTCTGTGTGCAGACCTGCCCCCACAATGGACTAAAGCTTGTGTTTCACTAAGCCACTTTCCATCTAGGTCGCTGTGCTGCTTTTATGCCCGCATGAGCCTTTCTCAGTGCGTGCAATGACAAATAGCAGGTGACAGAACATTGGCACAGTCCTGGCTGGAGGGGTGGAAGAGGTATTTCTCTTTTTGAAGGGGAAGAGCTTAATGCTCGGTGGAGGGTTTTCTCTGGCAGGTTTTTGGTGCAAGCGGCTGTGCAGGACCAGTGATGCTTGCTCGGGGTGGCAGGTCCCTCTGGGGCTGCATCGCCCTGGCTGGCCCCGCACACCACTGCCGGCACAGCTGCCTCCTGAGCGAAAGCCTCGGGCAGGAGGTGAAGGCGAGGAGCCCTGCTGGTACACATCACAGAGTCCCAGGGTGCCCGAGGCCGGCAGGGCCCTCTGGAGCCACCCGGTGCCACCCGTGCCCAAGCAGGGACACCCAGAGCAGGGTGCCCAGCACCACGTCCAGGCGGCTTCTGAAGGGCTCCAAGGAGGAGACCCCACAGCCTCTGGGCAGCCTGTGCCAGGGCTCCATCACCCGCACAGCACAGAAGTGCTCCTGGTGCTCAGGGGGAGCCTCCTGGGGGCCAGTTTGTGCCCAGGGCCTCCTGTCCTGGCACTGGGCACCACCAGACACAGGCTGGCTGCTCGATGCCGCCGCTCCCCACCGTGCAGAGCCAGGCTGTGCCCAGCTGTGCTGACGAAGAACCTGCGGCCCCTTCCACCCATGCCATGCCATGCCAGACACCCCTGGTGCCACACATACCACGTGAAAATCAGGGTGTTTGCTCAGCACAGCAGCTCAGCGTGCTGCCCTCCAAGAGCCTGACCTGCTGTAATACCCACCAGCTCTGCCAGGAGGTAGGCATGGGCTGCACCAACTGTTTGGCTTTGTGCAGAAGTCTGCGTAGGCTCAGGGAAAGCCTCTCCTCCAGCCCACAGTGCCCCAGACCCTGGGGAAAGTAGAAACGTGTACCGAGGGGTTGGTGGAGCTTTCTCTGCTTTCACTGCTTGGTGCGAGGCAGGCGTGGTCGCGAGCGTTTCCTCCTGCCAGGGTGCCGTGGTGCAGGGCGCTGAGCACTCTCGCTTCATGTGAAACTGAGCTTAAGGTGCTCAGAGTACGGCAGGGTGGGGTTTTGATCTGAATAATTGATTTAATAGCTATTTGATAACTCTTTTCATAAATGGTGAGTGGCAGATCACTGGACCATACCGGCTCCTGTGCAAAGCCCGTTGCAAGAGCCAGGCTGTTCCCTGCAGGCTGAGGACAGCCCGGCCAGAAAGAAGAGGAAAAAAGTGTATTTTATTCAAGGTCACGCAAACATTTTGGGAGTTATATCTCCCTCTTCCATGCCCAAACCTTCTGCTCTCTTCCTTGAGTCAAACTTTCTTTCTAAAAGGCTGGCAGGCATGGTCCATGCCCTTATCTGAGCCCCAGAATATGTGTATCATGTACAGAAAATCTCTAGCCTGGTCCACAGTGAAAAGTCAGTGGAGAAGCTAGGTTTGGTTTTGATATCCATGTGCTCTTGTCCATAAGACCATTACTTCCCTGCATTAGAACTGCTGTCGTTTGTTTAAGTATTCATATAGCAACTTATAATTCTCTTCGTCTTTATTGCCAGGATCATAAATGGTTAAAAGATTGGGCTTAGTCTAGACTGTGAGTGCAGATATGATGCTGAGTTTCCTGTTTCTTTAAAAAGCTTCAATTTGTATCAGCTCATTTGACTTCCTTTGCAGATAATATCAGCCCACTACTTTTTACGTAGGGAGTGAAACATTGGCAGTGCCTGGACGCTGGTGTTGCTTCGTAATGGATTGCAGAATTTGTTTACATTTCCTCTCGTGAAACCATCTGCTAAGAAGAATCTTGACCTTTTTTTTTTTTTTTTGGGCAGTAATCTAGTTCCAAAGGATGGGGCTTAACAGCTCTGAAACCCCACGGTGATGGTTGGCGTGTCTTTGCTGCAGGGAGTTAAATTCAATCGTAGTCCAAAGAGTTATTAAAACTGAAAGCATTTTAGGTATGCAAACTCAGGCTTGCAAGACCCACATGACCCAGCAACGTATTTTTCTTCCTTGCAATGAGAATTTGCAGAAGAAGGGCGCTTCCCTCCCCTGGAGCCTGTGGGACGTCCAGCATCTCGTGGGCTTCTGAGGACCCTCGCTGCGGAGCAGGACGGTCGGTCCCCAGGGAAAGGCTTGGGGCCGGGGAGGAGCCCAGCGCCCCGCCGTGGGTGCTGGGAGCCCTGGCCAGGTTGGGATTTTGGGGTTTCCCTCCTGCCTGAGCGCAGCAGGGTGGCTGCAGCCTGCGATCATGCTGCAGGGATGGGTGGCAGAAGCCGAGGTCTGAGTGCTGGAGCTGACTTAGCAGCGTTCGCTCCGGTCCCCGGCGGCTGTCAGTAAAATCAGTCAGGCCTTGCGTCTGACCTAAATCTACGTGACTGCTGCAGAACTGGTACCCGCTTGGATCAAACGGGGACTTGCACTGCTGTGACTAGCAGGAAGGTCCCCGGTCAGCTGGAAGCACTTGGCACGTTAGGTGCTCGTGGGCAGGATCCGCACTGCCTTAATCCCGGCACGGCTGGGGCTTGGCACCTCGGCGATGGAGCGCGATCCGACCCCCTGTATCCCTCTGCAAACCCCTCCCCGTGCCTGAAGATGTCCGTGCTGACCCAGGAGAGCCCCCACTGGGGAGGTGGGCACCTCTCCCACCTAGGGGTTGTTGCTCTTCTTTGGGATGTTGGCTGCTGAGCCTCCTGGGGAAAGAGATGAAGTTAAATGCAGTGCGTTCAATGGGTAGAGCAGTGACCCAGGAAACCAAGAGCCTAGGGTTTATGTTCAGAAGCTTGAACAAGACCAAAAATCCTTGCCAGAAAGTAAGCAGGATAACATCTAATTTCATTCCTTCTCGTAGATCCAACTTCATGTACACCACGAAACAAGAGTAACCTACCTCAGACCTAGGGCAAAACTGACAGCACGATGCCAGTAATCTCTGTGGCTGTGCAGAAACACACCTCGATGCTTGCCTGACCCCCGACTTCACATCCCAAAGCAGAGAGCACCACAGCTGCTACTGCTGCGTGATGCAGAAGCTGCCTGGCACTTGCCATTAAAGCCACTCAACTTCTGTTTCTTTTGACTTTGCCAGTTTTTAACAGCTTAGCCCAAAATTTGGCATACCAGCTGTCTGCCTCGGGCTGAGAAGGTCTGGAAAATTTCGGCAGAAGGACGTGTTCATTCACAGGGAAAGGTAACAGGGGCGTCCAGGTGAGCTGCCCGTCTGAGCAGCCCTGGGAGGATTTTCCCTGCGCAGCTCCCACGTCCTGTGTCCGGGAGGCAGCTCTCCATCACCCCGCTACATGCCGGGGAGCAGCATTCGCGTGGGGTGCCCTTCAAGGGAGGGAAAAAAAGGTGCAGACACTGGGAAAAATAGGATTTTGGAAAACTTCACTGTTGTGTCCAGCCAGAAAGAAAAGCAGGCAGATGCCGGCTGCCACCAAGGTGTGAACCTAAATGCCAACCACCAGAAAGTGGCAACGAGGTGGGTGGTATCAGGGAAGACCGTGGAGATGAAGCACTGGAAAATCCTCATCTCCTTCACTGCATGGGAGCGCACGGCCCTGAGTGTGCTGCTGACTCCTTCCCCTGTATGGGAAGATGCAGGTAGGAAGGGGTTCCTGCTGGGAAGGATATATTTAGGGGGAAATAGGATTAGGTTATACTTATTAGAAATTATTAATTTTGTTTTGAGTTGCTTATGCTTCTTTAACTAGTTTCTCCTCCCGTAGAATAACTCGCTGGCACAGATGAAATTCCAGACCAGTTCTGAAAGAAAGAAGCTCCTAAAATCCTTGACTTCAATTTAATAGCAGCGCTGATCACCAGAACCGAAATCCCTTTCAAATGCAATTTAGCTTCTGTGTATTGGTGGTGCCATTCCTGGGCTTGGCTGAGTGTCACACAGCTCTGACTCTGGAATTGAAGTGATCGTAGCAACCTTTTCTTTTAATTACTTTCTAAATTGTTTCACTTTTGCGTCTCAGGGCACTGTTCTCAGCCCAGCAGTGCTATTAGCAGTGCCTGCCCAGGGCTGGAGGAGGTTTCGATCACCACCACATTTTCCGAGTGACAAAAAGGGTTCAGGAGGTGCAAAGCAGAGCCCAGAAATAAACCCAGCGCCTGCCCCTGCTTCCCCAGGGCTTTCTCCTATCCTTCTGCTCTTCCTCACTGTGAGCAGGAGTCGCCCCCGGCTCTGGGAAGGGCCACAGCTGAGCTGTGGCTGCACCCGAGCGTGGGCTGGCAAACAGGCTTGTGCACCCCAGGATCAGGCACAGGCAGCCGAGCCCCAGAGCACTGGCTATGAGGCTGGTTGAGGTCTCCAGGTCTTAAAAAGGTGTAGGAGACAAGTCCTGCTGGGATTTTTGCACCCTGGCACTTACATTTGCAGGGTGACCAAGGAACAAGGTGGGGAGAGGGACCATTTGCTTATTCACAGCACAAAGAGCGTGTAACCCACAGTGTGGTGCTCAAGAAGATGATCTTTTATTTTGTGTTGCTCTTTCAGCTGCTTGCAGTGATTACCTTCCACTTCCATCTTACAGACTGATCACTCCTCTATGAGGAGAAACTGAAAGCATATAATTGGAGAACTGGTTGCTGGCTGGGTGAAGCCATTATATCTGTCATCTCAGAGCAAAAGATTCAGCTTTAAAAACTAAACCTGAAATACTTGGGGAGAGATGCTACTCTCAAAAATACACATACTTTTAACAATAATTTTTTTTATAAAAATAAATTGAAAATAATTGTGGGCAGAATTTAGATAATCAGTGGTCTGTCTGATTTGTGCGTGACAGTGAGAATTTGCAGCTGGAGGAATTAAATCCTGCAGACCAAAAATGACACATAAAAAAACCCACTCCGAAGGAAGGATGTATGTAAGGAGGCCAGGCAAAGGCTGGGATGAAAATCAGATTTCCTGTTAGATGATATCTTTAGGTCTATCTTTTTAAGGAGAGAAGAGACTAATGAGTGCAATAGCAACTGGTAACTGGTTTCTGGCCATTTTAAAGTATCATTGAGCTCTGAAGCACTGAAATGAGATTTATTACATCTGCCAGAGTGATGTACAAGAGAGCCTCCATGGAGGCTCTACGTGTCTGTGGCCTTAGAATATTTCTTTAGTTACACGGTCATCAAATTGTTAATAAAGACAAAATGCTACCCACTAAAAAGCTAACACTTTAAACTAGTTTAGCTGTTGCTGAGATATTTATTTGAAAACATGCAACATCAGTTAGGCATTGTTTTGTTTTGGGCAATTTAGCCTGCACAGCAGCCTTGATCCAGCAGGAAGAAGGGTGTCAGAAGCTGACTTTGCAAGAGCTGTGTCTTGAAAGAAACAAATGAGATGAAGCAGTAGTATCCTTTTTAAGCAGAAATTGTAAATAGAGTAGAGGTTAGTGTGATCAAGTACTGGATGCTGCTCTAAAAATAAGATATTTGGGCTAAAGATGTGTCTCATAAGAGCTTTGGAATACATTAAGAGAGTGATGTTGTTGGTTCCAGACTTGCCAAATACTTTTCAGACGAATGCTGAAATCCTCAAGGGCCCTGTTGAACTCTCGTGCTTTCAAACCATTCAGTGTGTGGCAGAGTTGAAGGTGCAGAGTGTGGGGATGGAGGCGGTGTCTTGGATCTGATGAGAGTCAGATCTCTGGCTTCCTTTCACCTAAAAATAGCCTGGCTGTGACCCCCCCAGCATCGCCACACTGCTGCCCTGCAGCAGCTCTCTTGGGGGAAGATGCTTGGTAGGACAGTGGGAGGGGAACATCTGGCTAGAGTAGGGTAGAGTAGGGTAGAGTAGGGTAGAGTAGGGTAGGGTAGAGTAGAGTAGAGTAGAGTAGAGTAGAATAGAACAGAACAGAACAGAACAGAACAGAACAGAACAGAACAGAATAGAATAGAATAGAATAGAATAGAATAGAATAGAATAGAATAGAATAGAATAGAATAGAAGAATAGAATAGAATAGAATAGAATAGAATAGAATAGTAGAATAGAATAGAATAGAATAGAATAGAAGAATAGTCCCTTCAGTTGGAAGAGACCTACAAAGTTCATCGAGTCCAACCACCTGACCACTTTAGGTCTAGCCCAAAGTTAAAGCACATTATTGAGGGCATTATCTGAATGCCTGCTGAACACTGAACTACTCTAAGTAGACTTAGAGAGAGGAAATCCATTAATTAATTAAATTTAATTAATTAAATGCATTAATTTTCCTTCAGTGCTGCTGCAGAAGAATACTTCCTTGTGTCAGCTTCACTCCAAGCACTGAAAAGAGAGAACTTTGTTGTTGTTCCTTGGGTGGCAGCTGCTAATACAGGTAGAAAAACTGGAGAAACCTCTATTGCATTGACCAACATGGTGCAGGTGAATTATGTCAGCTATCTTTTTTTGGGGTGTATGCAGTTAGTTGAAGGGAACAGTACAAATGCATTGCTCTTTTCTCTGTTCATCCCTCAGATTTTTCCTTCAACCTTTGGGTAACTTAAGATGCCACTAATAATTTTTTTCTCTAGTCCGGTGTGTCCTTTTTACTTTTGCCAGTATTTCCAAGAAGACGGGTAAATAAATAAGCAGGTAAATTTACTCCATGTATCTCTGCAATGCAGTTCAGACCTGATGCATATCTGATGGTTGTGTATGTATGTGTGAAAGGTCTCCTGGGCCCTCTAATAAATAAGGGGCTAGCACTGCCTGCCAGTCACATCCAGACAGTTTCCCTTGGAACCGGGCTATTTTCCCACTGAGGTGTTTGTATTGCTGCTCATCACTGTGGTTTGGTGAGTGCTCGTTTCCTATAAAATTTATTTTCATATCAACTTTGATTGCTTATGACACAATGCTTGGAACAGGTAACCAAATTTTTAATGATTTTTTTCTTCCTGACATGCTTGGGTTTCCCTGGCTTATTAATACATTCAATGCAGTTGATGTCACGGAATCATCTTTGCTTTATTTTCCTTTCAATAAAGGCCAAACACATCTTCTTCAAGCACTACCTAAATGAGAAACAACTCACCTCAAGCTGTAAGCATCACAAATTTTGATTAAATAGACCCAGAGTTCTACAACAAAAGAATTAAGCCAAGGTGCCTGCTGGGACAGGTCCCATTTCTTGGTGTGCAAACCCTGCTGAGGGTTTGGTGTGCTTGCACCCTGCTTGCACCATGCCTCTTGGGAGTGTTTCTTCACCAGCTTGCCATGCTTGGAGGAGTACGCGAGTCCTGACGGGAGAGATGTGAGCCCTGTCGCTTCTGTTTGGCTTGCTGCAGTAGCAGAGGGCTGCAGCAGTTGTCCCCGGGCCGAGGTGATTGACTAGAAGAGATTTTTCACCAGGTGACATTTGCAATAATTACATGGCGCTTTGCTCGCTCCAGAGGAAATAATCAGCGTGACCTTCAAAAGGCTCTGCGGAAAGCGGGTCTTGTAAAAACAATTATTTGAACCTCCTGCCACGGCTGCTCCTGGTGCAGATAGGAAATTAGGAAAGTGTACTGTGTGGAAGGCAGCTGCCATAGGTGAGCAGAGAGCCAGGAGTGAGGATCAGGACACTCGAGGGAAATCAGATTTCCTTCTGAAATCCTGCAAGTTCTCCACTTCTGCTTCTCTCTGCCGGGCTGCAGGCAGAGGAGAGACTGAGATGAAGTGCTGGGGCTGGGCTAGCAGAGCTCCTGCACAGCTGGGATGAGTCCATGTCTGGACCCTTCTGGAAAAAAGACTTCAGAGTGCCACCTCACCTGGGATTTTGCATGTGAGACAGGTAGCTGTGTCCTGGCCACAATCATACCCCACAGAGCTCCCGGCACATCTCCTCTCCCTGTGCTCCTGGTGGCCCCAGCTAAAATCTGAGCCTGAGCTGCCTGCCTGGGTGCTGCCTGATCCTGTGGTTAGGTTGCCTCCATTTTTTCAGGAGGGGAATGGCTGCATAACTGCCCTGCGAAGAAGGATTGGGTGTTTAAGGCCACTGAGATGGTGGAGGGCCTGGAGCACCCCTCCTATGAGGAGAGGCTGAGAGCTGGGACTGCTCAGCCTGGAGAAGAGGAGGCCCAGGGGGATCTCATCACTGTCTGTAAATCCTTGAGGGGAGGGTGCAGGGAGGACGGAGCCAGGCTGTGCTCAGTGGTGCCCAGTGCCAGGACAGGAGGCCCTGGGCACAAACTGGCCCCCAGGAGGCTCCCCCTGAGCACCAGGAGCCCTTCTGTGCTGTGCGGGTGACGGAGCCCTGGCACAGGCTGCCCAGAGGCTGTGGGGTCTCCTCCTTGGAGCCCTTCAGAAGCCGCCTGGACGTGGTGCTGGGCACCCTGCTCTGGGTGTCCCTGCTTGGGCACGGGTGGCACCGGGTGGCTCCAGAGGGCCCTGCCGGCCTCAGGCACCATCACTCTGTGACTCTGTAAGGTGACTGAATCTTGTTAGTTCATCCTGGCCACTCAGGCCCCCACGAGAGGTGCCTCCACGCCAGTCGTGCCGCTCCTGTCACATCTGTACCGCTCGCGTATGGATGCAGACGTCAGTCTGAGAGAGCTGCGGTTGAAGGGAGCCGCTTCAAACCAGTAAAGCCACAGCATGCAAAAGCCCGGGTTTTGATTTGCTGCACTCAGGCCTTTTCTAAATAAACTCCGTCCAAAAATAACAACCACTGGTTTACTGATTTTTTGAACAGAATAGCGAAACCAGCTAGTAACAGTTTCCCAATAACAATATTGTTTCTGATATCCCCGCACCCACTTCTTGCTGTTAAGCGAACTGCATCCAGACTGGAATATTTAAAAATAGATTTATTTTTATTTTCAGTGAAATTATACTTATTCTCTTTTAATTAAAAAAAAAAAAAGTGAACAAACTTTAAATAAACAATACATAAATAATCATTCTCAAGCTGAGAGAAAGCTGAGACAATGACTCATTTTGGTTGATCCTGAAAAGGAAACCAGAAGTCTTGTCTCCCCATCCTCTCTTCCAGCCAGCAAAGCGTGCTGTCTCATTAGAGGAATATAATTAGCTGTTAGCTTAATTGGGGGTTGCTAGACACGCTGCGTGGACATGGTGACAGTGCAGCCGGGTGCCGGCCCCCGGGCTGTGCCAGAGCCCGCAGCAGGGGCAGTGGGATTGCAGGCACGTTTCTGGCTCTGCCTTCCCACAGCGCTGGGACAAAGCCCTGCGCAGCGCTGGAGGTCCCTGCTCGCTGTGTTTGCTTGCAGCTGCTCTGTGCAGAAGCTGGGTTCCCTCCGGCGGGAGCCCAGGGGCTGAGTGGGGACGTGTGCTCTCAGCCAGAGGAGCCCCAGCTTTCCCCCTCGGGACCGTGCAGGCTTCCTGCCCTGCAGGCTGTGGGGACACCCCGCTGACCAGCAGGGCTGCTTCCACCTGCCTCGCAGGTAGTGCAAACCCAGCGGGGCGTCCCCCTGACGGACAGCGTCCCGTTATCGTGATTATTGCACGTCCTTCTCCGAGGAGCCTTGTAAGGCGATGGGTAAGGTCTGCAAGCCTGCCAATTCTTGGAGTCAGGCTCCCCGTACCTTCTGAAGCGGAGCCCAAACATCTGCTGAGCAAGTGTGGATTGGTCAGAGAGCTCCTGGTGACTCAGAAGAGGAAGCTGAGGCATGGGCCGTCTATTTTTAGCTGTCAGTAAATGTACCGAAGTGCTGCACCGCTGAGCCGAGGGAAGGGCGAGCGAACCCTGCGTGCCCTATTTAGGGAATAAATGTGAGATACTTGCACCCATTTCTAATCCTGAATTATAGGTAGTGCTGGGGAGAGGGGTGCCCGGGAGGAGGAGTCCCTGGGCATGGCTCTGCGTGGCTCAGGACAGGCTGCTCTGCTGCAGAAAAGAAAGCAACACGCCTGCAGGAAAACACACGAGGGACGTGGGCAGCAGCCTCTGAGCGGGTTACACCTACCTGGCCGTGCTCAGCCCGCCTGGAAAAGGGTGAAAATAAGAGAACTCCAGGGCACTGCCAGGATTTTCTTTTATAATGAACAGTAAGAAAGAAAATGATATAACAATTTCTGTATTTATGCATATAATAAATATATAGTAAACACATATAATATATATACACACTATACGTCGGTATGAAGAAGGTTCTGTTCACCTCCTATGAGAATCCAAGAAGATATTCAGGGAGAGTGAAAGTTTCTAGGTTCATTATAGATACATGCTACTTAACCAGCAGAGAATTAGCCTGCAGAGTGTTGCCACCAGACACTGCAACCATCAAGAATATATTAGGGTTGCAAGAAGGATTAGCCATTAGTATGTATGAAAGGATACACGCAGAGATGCTAGTGAATTTTAACAAATCCCATTTCTGCCTGATTTTTTTTTTTCTGTTATTGTTGACAGTAACGCCAGTTTTGATTGAAAAGGAGAAGAAAAAAGACACTTTCTTTTCTACATGACCATGCCTGTGCTGCACGGGCTCGGTTCCTTCCTTTGTCTTTTTTTCAAGACTTTCACACATCAGATGGGTGAGAAACCTTTCAACCTGCAACAGTCTTGGCAGTGCAATAGTTTCATGGGGTAAGACGGCATGAAAGCGTGAGCTGACCACTACGTGAAATGCTCCTGAGTGCAGGGAGGGCAGCGAACGGGTCTCAGCAGGACACCCGTGTGTGTGTCCTGGCTGGTGGGCTCTTCCTGTGGCAGCAGATCTCCAGACAGGAGCAGGGCAGAAACTGGGTGAGGTGCTAGGGATCTGGTCGGATTGCTGCTGGCGCAGCATGTGTTCTCTAAAAAGAGACCAAGAAAGCTTATTCCACCTCCATCTGTCATCGGCAGTGGGGTGGGCTTCTCCGCCACAGGCACTGCTGTTCCTTAAAAGCTTCCAAATGCCGCTCCATGGAGATTTTGTGGAGTTTTATTTGCCTGCAGTGGTTGTGGTCGCAGAGCAGCGTGATGGACTCGGTGGTAGGAGGCAGAGCATCTGTGCTTCAGAAGAGCAACTGCTTCAGAAATGAGAGATGATTCAATGCACCTAAAAAATTATGGTGGAGAGGAAAAAGGACAAGTGACCCCCAGCATGGAAAAGGAAGATTATAAACAGACTATCAGGTTTTCCTCATCGTTCTCTACGCATTAGCAGTGAGTAAAGGAGATGTAGGAGGATCTGTGCTCTGAATGCTCTAGATTTCATTTTTAATCAAAAAAATGGATTTTCTCTTTGCCACTGCTCTGCGCTGGAGCTCGGGGGGTGGTCAGTTCCTGGAGATGGCTGGTTTGAATCAGCTCCCTCCAAACCCGTGCTGTGGGTCTGCAGGCCTGGGGCTGCACCTCAGAGGTGCGGGCACTGGCAGCTGGAGATGTCACGGCAAATCTCTCCTTTGTTCCCTCTCCTCCCAGCATCACCCACGTGGATGGAAGAGCCGGGCTCATTCGTCTGTTCTGGCAGAGGAAGGCACAGGAGCTACACAGAAATAGCATTTTCCCTGTGTTTTCCTGTAGCAAGCCGGCACTTATTCTATTATTGGTGCAAATGTTGTTGAGAAACTGAAGACTAAATGTTTAAAAGAAAGCTCTGCATGGGCAGCATTGGAACTAAGTGAGTTTGGTGGCTGAATCACCCGACAGTAATCACTTTAACCTGATGGGCTACGACCACAACTGTATCTTGAAGAATGCCATGTAATAAAAAATTGATATTAAAGTTCTTAAGTTTCCCCTGCAGAAACTCTATCTGGGATTGCCTTTCCTTGAGGTGGCTTTTTAATTGCCAGGTGTTCCTCATGGAGAGCCACAGCTCCTGCTCTCTGTGCCTCCGAAGCGCCAACCCAAATTGTAGTCCCACGTGCATGTCTGGGGCATTTGGGCCTCTGAGCGTGAATGTTTAATATTGAAACGTGGTGTTTGGTTGTTTTTAGCATTTTCCTTGTAACAGTCTTTGCTATGGAGAAGGGATCGGCTGTCTGACTGCTGACATTTTAGATGGTGTGTCTCTTTCTTAGGTCTGGGTGCTCTGCTGCACAGCGGTTGCTTGTGGATCAGTACTGTAATATTGCCACTTCTGCTCCATTTTCATAAATTCATTTCCTTTTATATCTCTGAAGTACAGTATTATGTTTCATTATTTTTCTACTTGTACATGGGAAAACATTTTTTAAAGTGCCACAGCATCATTTGTACCTTTATTTTATTGTATTATTTTTTTTCTTCTTTCATTGTAGAAGGTATTCACTCCTATTTGTCCAATCACTTCTACTTTAAAATGTTTTGCCTTGTTTTCATCATACCATCATACCTTGGCTGACCTGCCTCAGCTAGTCTGGTTTAATCAGTGAGAAAGTACACGGTGTGTTTGCTTTTCCCTGAAAACCATTTTCTGCTCTGTAACAAATCTGAAGCCCTATAAAAATTCACTGACAGCCTGCACAAGTGCAGCTGGGGCTAAGGGGAGCGGGGTGGCAGCGAGCACTGCACGGCCTGCAGCTGCCTCTGCTCCCGGTCCATCAAGGCTGTGGATGTTTTGGAGCTGGGGCTCTCACTTCATGAGTAATCCACTGAGCAGCCCCTTGGGAAGAAGCTGGCACTTGCCCTGTAGATGGGATGGTGCCCATTTTGTGAGCCTCTCTGCTAAAGGCACGAGGATTTCCTTCTGAAGGACAGCTTAAAATAGAAGCCACGGGCTCCTCTGGCAATGGGCTACGGAAGAGCAGCCTTTAGCAGCTTTGTTTTTACCTGTTTGGGGCTGAATTTTCTTTAGTAACCTCACCCCAGCTCAGATATTAGAGCTGTGGTGAGCAGACAGGTCAGTGCCTTCAGTGCTTCCCTCCACGATGTTGACGAAGAGGCGCTTCAGCCCCTGCACACCTTCACCTTCAATGAGAGAGGCCTGCAGCTCTCCCGGGCACCCTGCAGCAGCCATGGGCATGGCTACAATCCCACAACTTTTCCTTACTGACCTGGCTGGGAACAAAGCCTTCCCCATCTCCCTGACAGCCCTGTCTTCCCTGGGGCCTGGATCCACGGAGCTCCGGCCCAGGCTGCCCAGCTCCCACACCCCTGCAGGCAGATGCCGTGGGCCTGCAGAGATGTAAGTGAAGCAAGCACAGGCCTGAGCACGGTGTAAATACAGGAATATATGCTTGGGCAGTGGGTCAGCTGAGAAAGCCTGAGCTGCCTTTACCTGCTCCTTGCTGAAGGACAGGATCCATCCCAAGGTGTCGCAATGGCTGGTGTCCCATCCGCCCTGCTGCCTCCCACCTGCGCTGTATTTCACATTGCAAAGTATTAATTATTGCTGCAACAAACATTCCTGACCTCTTGCTCTGGCAGCAGCCAAAGCAAAAGACAGTTGGGCATGCACGCTGACTAAGTGGCAGCTGCAATTAACGTACCTCCGCATAATTACAGCGCGGCACCTGGCCGTGTCTGTGAGGCTTGAGCAGAAGCCAGGCCGTGTGGGAGGAGGGTTTCCCCAGAGGCCCTGGTGAGCGCTGGGCTGGGCGGTGGATGGATTACAGCTGTGTGTGCGTGTTTAAAAATAACCCTCTAACTTTGCAGAGGAATGTATTTGTTATGGAGCCACTGAAAGGCCGGGGTAAGAGACCCGGGAGCGAGCAGCCGCTGGGAGCGAGCCAGGAGACGGCTCCTGGGCACGATGCTCCCCGGGAAGGCGGACTTGGGCTGCCAAGCAAGGAACCTGCTCCTGTTTGTTTGCTCTCTGTGTTCGGGGGAAACAAGACTTTGTGTATGGTTTGTGGGATAAACAAACACCATTGCACCGAGGAAATGCTTCTCTCATCACCAGTTGTGTTGTAGTGGAAACAACCTGGCAAGACCCCACATGTTGGCTAATCCTCGGGCCAGATGGAGGTAACAATATGTTTAAAATGTTAATTAACTAGTTCACTGCACGTCTGATTTACTGCTCTTAATCAAGTTGCTAAGAAGGCTCATTTAACAAATGCGTTTACCAGTGCATCCTGGTTTACTGCTTGAACCCACAAAAGCTCAGCCTTAACAGCTAAGTTGTTAGCCTGGGTGTAACAGCAGGGATAATCACTAGCACATGTGAAGGACAGAGCCAAAAGCTGCAAAAGGACAAGGAGCATGGCAGAGAGCTGAAATAAGGGACACACACACCGGTATTCCTGCAAGAAAAACACAGGACTCCGAGGTTTCCTCCTTATAAATACAGTTGTAAAAATTAACTCTGGTTGATAGTGGTGCATCAGGACAAAAGGACCTCCTATGAGTGTAGGATTCGTGCACATATTCAGGTGAGCGTTTTCCCAAACAGTGTCCCTACAATACAGCCCCAGCACACACTGGGGTGGGAGGGAAGCAGGGGGGCAGAAAACCTGTGTAGCTTCAGTGGAAGGGATTGCTTGTCCCCAAGGAGTGGGAGAGGAGGGAGGGTGATGTGAGACAAAAAATGGGGCTGGAGCTGGTGTGCAGAGGAGCTGAGGGGGAGAACATGTGGGGACAAGGCCTGGTGGAGCACCATGGGGCTGCAGGGCTGTCCCATCTCATGCTTCGTGCCTGTTGGTGTAGACTCAGTGGTTTAGGAGAAGAGATACATCAGCTGTGTGTGCAGTGGAAGGTAGCTTAGGCCTGCCAAGAGTGAGAGCTCACTGAGGGCTGATTCAGATCTGTGGTGAATCCCTGGGGCCACACCAGTGTGTGGGAAACACCTGTGTGGGCCTGGGAGGCATTTATTGAAGGAGGAGAGGCAACAAAACTGACCTCTCATGTCGAGGTCGAGTTTGCAGGGATGGCCACGAGGAAAGTGACTTTACCCCGCAAAGAGCAGGCACTTTGCTGGGTGTCTGTGAGGGCGTGCTCTGTGACATGGGCCTGCAGAGGATGGCCTCATCCTCTGTCCAGGTGCTTGCTGTGGTTTTGTCTGCAGAGTGCATCTTCTCAGGGCATGGCAGAATCAGGCTCCCTCGGGGACGTGTACAGTGCTGTGTTGACTCGGTCCTAGATGCAGGCGAGGTGTCGGGACGTCCGAAGGCTTCGTGTTTGCCCTCTGGGCAACTCTGCCAGTGGAAAAATTCCTCCTGGTGCATCTTACGCCCCAGAAGCTGCCTCAGAAAGCCGTGGCAGCAAAACATCCGTGCTGTAAACTGAACATCCCTCCAGTGGCACCAGCCTGGAGCTTTTATTTAGTCTCGGATCTCAGGCAGCAGATTTGCCTGCTGCGATGAGACGCATGGAAGACAGGCTACCTCATAGCTAGAAGAAAATGGTGTTCTTCAAACAGCTTGCAGAGTTGCTCTGAGGAGGAGCCACTCTGCGAGGCAGAAGGAACAAAATCGGGTTATATTTTTCCAAAGTGGAGATGATTTTTAAGTCTTGTATGGTCAAACAGTGCAGAGATGTGGCTGCTGCTTCTCAGGTTGAGCCTCGGCTCTGATTTCCTGCAATAAATGCACTCCTGGAGGTCTGAGTGCTTCTGTCTCGGTGATGCCATCTCTGAGGCTATAAATCAGCACTTTCATCGGGACAACATCGGCTTTGTTTTGAGGAGAGCCTCTGGGTATTCTCAGAGCTATACAAATATTGCAGAATCATTATTTTCTTCTTAAAGAAAGCCACTTTTAAACATTTGCAGGATCACAACGAGTTCCAAGTTTAAAGCTGAGACGCGGTGGGACGTATTTCTCCCTTCCATGGCTTTCTTTCCCTTCCTCCCTAGCTCAGTAGGTGCAAGGGGAGAACAGGCTGGAGCCTGGGGTCTGTTTTCTCTGATGAATGCTGCCCAGCATCACTGGGTGAACAGCAAGTCCTGGAGCATCCCCTCACTGCCTGTCCCTTCTCTCCTCATCTCCTTGAGAAACCAAGGGAAGGAACATGTGGGAAGGAGAAAGCCAATATTCAGATGAACAGAGAAGCAAAACAGTGCAAGAAATAATTTAAAACACAGGTCAGGCAGTCCCAGGGCAGTTAACCCCTCCTGCATGTCCATTCTCAATGGCATTACTGCCCTAAGAGCCAGCCTGTTGATCAGAGCCTGGCATGTCGGGAAGCAGAGCTGTATCGAACCTGGAAATAGTGGTGACAACAAGGGAAAAAAAAGAGCAGGAAGGACAAATAGCAAGTTTACTTTAGGTATATCAATGACTAGGCATGGCATGTTTTGAAAGCATTGGAGTAAGGTGAGCTTTGAGAAGGAGGCTGAGAGCAAATACGATAGCAGCTAGGTGTTTTCCTGACCCGACCTTCATCTTTTTCATTTAAAGAACTTCCCTCTAACTACTCCTAACTTTATTGCTTAATTGGTACCGGGGAAAAAAAACATAAAAACTGAGATAAAAATAGGGCTTTTACATTGGTTAAGCAGCAAGATGTCTTGCCTCAGAACCCTGAAACAGCTGGAAGAAATAAACCACCACGGGAGAAGTGTTGCTTAAAAAAAGCATCTCCTTTTCTGATATTTCATGTAATCAGAAATTTTCCATTGCTGCCTTTAGTTACACAGGGGCCTTTCATACACCCGTATCTGTTGATCTCTGATAAAATTGCACAAAGGAGGCAGCTCATTAGCTCTCACTTCTGCTCTGAGCATGTTTTGATGTGCAGATCGCTGACAGCACAAAAAAAATCCTTTCTGGCTGTGTAGGTAGCTATAATAGCAGTATTGACTGTGTGTACCTGCTGCAGGCAAAACATAGGGGATTCTCCATCTCCTCGGTGTTTCATCTGAGGAATAATGACCAAGGGATGTGAAGAGTGATTGTGGGGTTGAACCTGATACAAAGCACTCCCGTGAAACCTGCTTGCCAAAATGATGATCCAGTTCCAGTAATTCAGCACCCATTACGGCATCTCAAGTCAGGCCCTTGAAATAAACTTTAAGTTTTAAAAATTCTTGCCATTACCAGCTAGTTATTGATTAAAATAATGATACCTTTTATTTTTATAAAGGCTTTCAAGCTCTGCCTTGTACAGACGGCTTCTCAAACATTTAACAATTCCAGGCATGAACAGTTTATCTGAACATTTTGCTCGCAATGCTGGAGAGTACAAACAAAGCACTGTTGTGTTAGCGTGGGGAAGCAGAAAGCAAAACTAAACGAAACACTTCAGTTATCTAAACTGGCTGGAATTAAACAGCATAAATGAGAAGAAAGTCACATCATTTTTTAACTAGAGAAAACGTCAGACATCAAAGCTGGGATCTTTAAAAAGAAAAATTGTTGGCAGCACTCTACATGTGTGCGTGATGGGCATGAAACTTTGTTTTTGCTTTGATTTCTTCCTTTCTGCTCTGAAAACATGGAGAGAGGTAAAATGACTCCATTAGAGTTAAATGCCTGTGCTCACTAATGGAACAAAGATAAAAAGCAAACAACAAATGCATTACTATGACGGTGTGGCTGCTCCATCATCTTAGCTGGTGCTTGTTTCTTTCCCTAAATTAAGAGAAGATGGTTTCAGGCTCAATTTAAGGTGGGATCCATCTTGCCTCTGTGGGTAAACATGAAGGCTGCATACTGGGGCTCAGAGAGAGCAGATGGCTCTGCAGTCTTGGGGTGGCTACTTGCAGTGGTTTTACCTTGCTAGGCAGCTGAACTCCACCAAACCACTCTCTCACTCCCCCTCCTCAGAAGAGGAGGGGAAGAAGAAAAGGAAAAAAACAACTCACGGGTTGAGATAAGGGTAATTTAATTAAAGGAAAAAATAATTATTAAGGGAAAATTATTATTATTAAGGGAAGATTAAATAATTTAACTAAAGGGAAAGGGTGGGGGGTGGGGTGGGATGGAACAACAACCAAACAAGTAAAAGCCATGTGGAAGCACAGAGAGAGAGGAAAGAAATTATTCTCTACTTCTCCCCAATAAGTGATACTTGACCATGTTGTTCAGGAGGATAGATGTTTTCACAATGAGAGCCCACCTCTCCTGTCTCCTTTCCTTTTCCCACCTTTCATTGCTGTGTGTGACACCACATGGCATGGAATATCCCTCTGGTCAGTTTAGGTCAGCTGCCCTGGTGATGTCCCCTCCCCATCTCCTGCCCACCCCCAGCCTTCTGACTCTTGGGGGCTTGGAAGGAGTCCTGGTGCTGTGCCAGTATTGCTCAGCAGTAGACACAACGCTCGTGTGGTACCAGTGCAGCTGATGACACAAAACTGGGAGGAGTGGCTGATATATCAGTGTCATGCTGCCATCTAGATGGACCTCAACAGGCCGGAGAAATGGGCTGACAGGAACCTCATGAAGTTCAACAAGGAGAAGGGCAGAGCCCTGCACCTGGGCAGGAACAACCCCAGGCACCAGGCTGGGGGCCTCCCAGCTGGGAAGCCGCTCTGCAGAAATGGACCTGGGTGTCCTGGTGGGCACCAAGTTGACCATGAGCCAGCGATGTGCCCTTATTGCTAAGAAGGCTAAGGATATTCTTGGCTGCGTTAGGCAAAGTATCACCAGCTGGTGAAGGGAAATGATCCTTCTCCTCGGCTTAGTGTTGGTGAGGTTGAAGTACTGGGTCTGGTTCTGGGCTCCCCAGCACAAGAGAGATACGGACATAATGGAGAGAGTCCAGCAGAGGGCCACCGAGATGATGGAGGGCCTGGAGCACCCCTCCTGTGAGGGGAGGCTGAGAGAGCTGGGACTGCTCAGCACAGAAAATAAAAAGCTCAGGTGGGATATTATTAATCTATATGAGGGTGCAGCGAGGACGGAGCCAGGCTGTGTGCAGTGGTGCCCAGTGCCAGGACAGGAGGCCCTGGGCACAAACTGGCCCCCAGGAGGCTCCCCCTGAGCACCAGGAGCCCTTCTGTGCTGTGCGGGTGACGGAGCCCTGGCACAGGCTGCCCAGGGGCTGTGGGGTCTCCTCCTTGGAGCCCTTCAGAAGCCGCCTGGACGTGGTGCTGGGCACCCTGCTCTGGGTGTCCCTGCTTGGGCACGGCTGGCACCGGGTGGCTCCAGAGGGCCCTGCCGGCCTCAGCCGCTCTGTCTTCTGTGACATTGATGTTCCCCTCCTGTGGTGGTGTGGTAGTTTTACAGGAGGGGAACAAGCAGGCCGGGGCCCTGCTTTGCTCTTGCTAACGGTGCTCATCAGTGCCAAGGTGCTGAGGCCAGGCTGGCCCGGCCCTGCTGCAGCTACCACAATTTGCAGGGACAGACAGAAAAGGTCTGCTTCTGCACGGCCCAACTTCCCCAATCAGTCAGTCACAGAAATTTGGTCTCCCCATGAATGGTGGCTGAAATTAGACCTGAGGAAAGTTCGTCTTTAATGTCAAGTGGCACTGTTTCATCATGCAGATTTTTTCAGAGCTGCAGCCAAATCAGTCCAGTGCTGCTTAATTGCTTAATATGATAAATCATGGCTTTTGCCAACTGCTTGCCTAATTATGTATTTTATTCACTGTAAACAACGGCTCTGAAAGGATGGGGGGGAGGCTGCGCAGGGTTTCCACTGCCAATCTGATGGGCCCGAGTACAGCAGCCATCTCCGAAGCTATATTTAGCTTGCTGCTACTGATGCAATAGAAACAGACCTCCAAGAAGTTCTCTCTTACACTCCACTCTTCAAAATAATGACCCTTTTCACCATTTCTTTAGGGAAGTTATGCTTCTGAAGGTTATTCGTCCTGTCTCCTGGTGATTTGCCTATTCTATAGAATATCATTTGGCTTCTTTCAGTGCATTCAGTCCAGAGTTTCAGAGCAGCCTTTGGCAAGACCTAGGAGAATCCTCTCCTTAGCTCCTGCCACTTCACCACAAGACTCAATAAAATTTATAACTAATAAAATTTATTATAAAACAAATAAAATAAAATAAATTTATATAATAAAATATAATTTATATAGAAAAATTTTAAAATAAAATTTAAACAAAATTTTAATACATTTTATTTTTTATTTTATTTTAAAACTAGGTTCCAAGAATTTCTGATAAACTGGAAAAAAACGCACAACGTTATTTCTAAAGCAACTAAAAGTTTAGTTTCATCTCAGAGCAAATTTACCTTTTTTAATGGAAAGCTGGGAATTAAGGGATAGGATGAAGGTGACACATGGCAATTATAGGGCAGAAGTCCCCTGCCCTTGGGAGCTCACAGCCTGCTGGATGTGAGCCGAGGGACAGTACTGTGCAGGGTACACAGGAAAAAAGGGCAGCACAGCCACTGGCAGGCATGATGTTAGCTCACCACCCACCACACTCCCTTCTCGCACCGGGGTGGCTGCTCCAGAGCAGTGCTGGTGGAAGAGGCGAGACCAGACGCGTTCCCACCACCACGGGAGGTTTCCTGGCATCTCTTCACAAACACCCCTACCCAGCAGCGCCCCGTGAACAGAAAACAGCTTTCCACTTCAGCAATGCTAGTGAGGTTCATACATTTTAATGCTCATATACTGACTGCTCTTTTCAATCTGCTTTAATTGAAAGATAAGCTGAATTTCTTATCTTGTTCTTCTGCAGTAGGAGTTCAATCTTGAAGTAGCACATTTTCCTGCTGTGTTCCAAATATATCTGAATTAAACATGGTCATAATATTGGAGAAAGCATCAACCTCTATATAAAATCATCATGTGTACCGAGGGAGCTGTATAATACTGTATTTTAAAGTGATGGTCATTACAATCAACTGTTAGGGCCATTCCAGCTGAGGAGAAAAGCATCCAAGCCATCTGTATCACATAGTGAAATATAAATGTCTTGTTTTTAAACTGCTGAAAATGAAAGGTGTTTGACTTCAGGGGATTCAATATCACTTCAAATATTTTTTTGCATCAGATTTCACAGCAGCAACAAGATGAACCAACTCTGAATTTGACGTCTCAGCTCCCCGCTTGCAGGTACCCTGTGTTTTTTTTAGAGAAAGAAGATTTCAGAAATGAAAACCTGAGGTCCACTCACAGAAATGTGTGCACAGACTGTGATCATAAGTGCAAAAAACACTATTTGAGCTTGAAGTAACAACTGATCAACCCTGCATGCCAGTAGATAAGTGTGTAGTGCCTCTGGACTAGCAGCTGCAGGGTGGATGGCTGCAACTAATTGCTCTGTAGCTGCATGAGCACCTTTGAAATGCATTTTGTGCACGTTCTCTTCATGTGAGCTGAAGCCACACTTCCTGTGTTGAAAACTGCATTAAAATTTATTTCCATAGAAATTCCAAAAGTTATTAGATTTATCCTTGTATTTTGTGAGCAATGCCTATGTGCTTCCTGGTATTATTTTTTCAATTTTTATTTTTCTGTTTTCTCCCCTTTTTTATGAAAGCTGAATAATTATCGTGGGAAGAGGCACACTTTTTTTTTTTTTTTGTTCTTAGCTAAACAGTGCTTCAAAGCTAGCACTGTCAGAGGTTGCTTACTGTGACTCAGATTTATGGGCAAGGCACTGCAAAGCCTTTGGGCTCTCATTTTAGCATGGTCATGTCCTCCCCATTTGTAGCTCTAGTCTCAGTCTTTCCAAGATTATACCAGGAAAACACATCCTGAGATTCAGGGAATTCTGCTGCTCCAATCTTTGGATAGTTTGACTAAAATTTTTTTAACATCATGAATTTTCACTCTCTGGTCACAGCAGAATTTTTTAAAAGAACAAGGTAATACACTTGAAATCTGTACTTTATCTTAGCAGTTTTTCTTGGCTTTAAGCTCGTGCTGAATAATTTAGTAAGTTTCATCAAAATCATCTGAGAACTGTACAACTGAGAAAACTGTGTATTTCTAAAGATTTTTTTAGCACTAAAACTGCTGATGCAAGATGCAAAAGCTCTATCTTGTAGATCTCAGACTGAGTTAAAAAGCAACTACACTTGCAGAAGATTAGTTTAGGAGTTTCGTATAAGGTCACCCTTTTGCATTAGACACACACCAGAAGAAAAAATACCATTTTCAGAGCGAAGGCATTGGTTGCATGGATCGACTTTGAAGTGCTCTCCACTGCTGGTGACCTTTAGCTCTTAAATTTGTTCTACACTTAAGGTTCCCAGAAACCTGCCATAAACCTGTGAGATGCCTGAGAAGCGCAAACACAGTGGGCCCCCAGCAAAATGGAAATCCCTGGCTTTTGAGAGCACTTGCTGGAGTAAAAGGGTCTGGGGGAGTGAGGGGCTGCAATGTTGCAGACACAGCGCTGCAGCTCCACTGACACGTAGGCTGGGAAGTGATGGAAGAGCTTGCAAATTCAGGGGAAGTAAATGGCAAGCCTGTCTGGAAAGGCACGAAAGGTTATAAACATAAACAAAATTGGTTTCACAGGTTACCCCCATGCTCAGTCTCTGTGTGCTACCACGTATGTGTGGGATTCGAGTAGCAGATGTTACAGAAAGTTATTCTTAGTAGCATAGAGAGGAATGTCTCACGTGGAGTTAGTGAAGATTTACTCTGTCCAGTCAATCCCAGGACTGAGATGAGTTCAAAGTGGGTCAAATCTTTAATTCTGCAAGTGGTATTTGGACAGCAGCTGTTTACTGGCTTAAGGGAAACACGAGCTATATCACCAAGGTCCCCAGAGTTTATCCTTGTCTTGTCCTATGGCAGGCAAACACTGTAGATGGATCAAGCAGTTTTGATGCCTTCTGGTTCACCTTGATGGGGCAATCCATCCCACGGGGCTTTTGTGGCAAAAAGTCAGTGTGTGCCTCTCCTTTCTGTGGCTTTAAGCATGGTTTATTCTTGAAGGACTGGAGGACTAGTGCCCTGTCGGTTGTGCAAGAATTTTAAGTAGTTTTGAACTTGGAGAGACCTTGTCTCCATCCCTGTTCTACATTTTCCATATCCTTTCCCACCTGAGAGCCCTAATCCTGAGTTCTGAAGCCCAGACCATAAGCAAATTGGCCTCCAGTTGTCCAAAAACACCTTCAGCTGGAAATACTTTCAGCTAGAAAACCTTATTTGGACCTCAGTAAACTATGAGCAAAGGTAGGAGTAGTTCTCAAAGGCCCTTGCGACTTTGTGGATGAGTCTGCATTGACTTGTATGAGCTTCTTGTGATCCTGTGATCCCTGAAGCCCTGTGGTTGACCAAGAAAATTCTTTTGCTCCTCAGAAAATTAGGTAACAGTGTGGATGATGAGGAGTAGGAATACATGTTCTGTGCGTCATCTCCATACGGTGGTGAAAGCCCATTCATAGGAACTCATCACTACCCTCAGGAGTCACAGGGATCTAGAGCCCTTTCTGTAACAACAAACACAGCTCATGGGACCTGGTTTCCACCCCGTGGCCATGGACTGCTGGCCACCAGGACCTGCCAAGCTCCCATACTGCTGCAACTCTCCACTCCAAATCTACACCCTGGGCTCTGCACCTCTGGGTTTGGTTTGCTGTATCACAGAATCATCTAAGTTGGAAGAGACCTCCAAGATCACCTAGTCCAACCTCTGACCTAACACTAACAAGTCCTCCACTAAACCATATCACTAAGCTCAACATCTAAACGTCTCTTAAAGACCTCCAGGGGTGGTGACTCAACCACTTCCCTGGGCAGCCCATTCCGATGCCTAACAACCCTTTCAGTAAAGAAGTTCTTCCTAATATCCAACCTAAACCTCCTCTGAAAACGCTCTTCTTCTACTGCTCACAGAATACAAAATGGCCCACCTTGCACCCTGCCTGTGCGCCCTGCTGTAGGTCTCAAGGAAAGCAGATTTTCTCCTCTGAAGGTTTTGGAAGTCCTTAGGTGGTCTCTCATTTACAGAACTATTCTCTTCCAGCAGTCCACATGTAATATCTCAAGACCAGTGCCCTGCACATCGCAGCTAGTCAGCCAACAGCTGGTCTCCGGGCAGTTGTCCCCACCATCACCAGGATTTCCACCTCATCCGGTACCCTGGAGCATTAGGGCATGAGTGTGCCGTGTGGTGGGGGACAGTGCAGCCCTTGGCCCCTGCATACCCTGCTTCCAGCTGCTTTTCCGCGTGGACAAAGGTGGATGGGCAGGGAAGGTGAGAGGCCACACGGGTATGTAAGTATCTCATATGATAATTTGAGGCACTTGAGAAACAGCCGTGTTGTTGGGGCCTCCAGTCTGAGCGTGTCACACTTGCCCAGTGACTTGGTATGACAAGGACCAGAGCATGGCCACCCAGCCCTGTGTATGACAAGCCCCCACGTGGCCCTGGACACACGGAGGATGAGCACTTTGCAACAACCTGTTGGCTTCTGAATGGCAGCAGGGTCTTAATCCAGCTTTCCCCAGTGGTTTCCCTCCTGTTTGCCCATGCTCATGGCCTAGTACTTCTCTTAAACTGTTTGGAGGTTAAATCACCCTGTTGGAGCTTGTGCTGTGTAGTTCTTTGAGACAAAGTGCCAGCCCCATTGAGACACTGAAATCACATCTCCAAGGTAGTGCAAAAAAAAAATTATTTCTAATCTTGCAGTCTGTGAGTTAGTGGATTTTAAATGCGGGGCCTGCTTTAGGTCAGGAGAGGCTGTTGTATGGCCTTCCCCAGGTACTTCACTGTGCCTCAGCAAATACAAACCTGATGGGGACCACGTCAGAGGGTGGAAAAACTTTGTTCAGCTCCGCTCTTGTCAGGTCACTAGAATGTATACTCAGGTGCCCAGTGCCCACCTCAGATACTGTCTCTTTTTTTGGGGGTATTTACTTTCTGAACTGAGCTCTTTAAGTACCTATTTATCCTCCAGAAGGTTAGCCAGTTCTGCTGGCCTCCTGTATGTCTGAGAGTCACTGGCATTTGGTGTTTGTCAGGGGGCTGGCAGACTAAAACACGTTATGCTTCCAGGCGCAGGGATCCTGCTCCCGACCAAGAGCTATTATTTAGGGCTCAATTCATCTTTTGTCTGAGGCTTGCCCTCGGCAGCTGGCCAGAGCTCCTTGCAGCTTGCTCTGTGCTGTGTGATGCCTGGTGGTACTGGCCTTTGTCTAAAACTCCGCTTGCCTCCCTCTCTCCTGGATTATCCTTCGGCCCAGCGGTGCTTACCGAGCCGTGGCTGTCCCCAGGATTTCCCCAGCCCAGCAGCACGTGTGGTGTGTATGTGGGCTTGGAGACATCCCTGCCATGAGCATGCAGGGCTCGGCAGGGCCCTTTGTGTCCTCCTCAGGCCTTGCATGCGAACCTTGTATTGTTTCCAGACAAAGCGAAATTCAGTTCTGTGCTGTGCTGGCAGCCTTTTACCATTTTCTTTCCTTTCTCTTAGAATTACGGACTTGAAAATCGGTGCTATGCTCTTTGTGGAAGGAGCTGAGCCCATTTATCTTACTCCAGTGAAAGCAGCTGCTGCGTTTGCAGAGCAGCAAAGAGTTGGGCCCAAGGGCTTAAGCCAAAGGCCTGCTGTGACCAGCCCAGGTTTTCCTCATCTAGACTGTCCAGTTAAAATAATTAGGAATGTTTTTTAATCGCAAAATTTAGGGTTTTGTGGAGTTCGGGGGTACATCTGGCGGATAGCACTGCACCTCCTAAGGAATGTTTGAAGCACATTTTGAAGCAAATAACACATTTTTAAAGTGCTCACAATGCTACAAGGCACGAGGGAAGAGGCCTCAGAACATTTAAATTTGCCTTACGGTTTGTTGTGGCTCTTACTTTAAGAATTACAAAAAAAAATCAAAGCTATGTGGGTGGTGTTCAAAGACGTATTTCAATGACATTTAAAGCCTTTTGAATTTTTCCTTGCAGAAGTAAGTCTCTCGTTTGCTTCGAGGCTGGGATGGAAGCTGAGTTACTCCAAGCAATGGGCAGCAGTGAACAGATCCCAACGCCAGTGGGTTTCTGCTGTCTCAGTGCAGCTCCTTGCACCACTCCTCAGTTGGGTGGAGCTGGGTTTTGTGCTCAGCTCTTGCATGAGCAGCAGATCCATTAAATATTTCATTTTTGTGGCTGTGGTAAACTCCTGAGTTGTTCGTGATACTGTGCTTCATTTATGGCCGATTTTGGGTGCTGCGTAACAGATGCCAGAAGTGTTTTGATCTGACTCAGCAGGGATCAGTGCCCTTCCCCATGCAGTGCCTATTCGTGTCTGAGCCAAGTAAGTCTTCCTTTAAAATCTGTCAGCCTTTTCTACAGAAATAAATGCCCAGGAGAGGAGGGGAGAGGCTGGGGACAGAAAAAATGTTGAGGTGTGGATAGGCATTTAAAAACAGTTTGGAATGTCTTCCGGGCATGGAAATGTGCAATTTGTTAGTACTGCTGGGCCTTTCCCTCTGCTCCTTTGCCTGTGGCTTGTTTCCTCCTATTTATGTGAAGCCCAGAGCTTGTGCTGCAGGCTGAGAGCAGCAGAGTGGAGAAGAGAAGCCAAAAATTTAGGAGAAAGTTAGCCCAGCTTGTGATGCCCTTGGGAAATCAATGTGATGGGAAAGCTGATCCTTTCCTTCCTCCCATTTTCTAACTGCAGACGTTGGCCTTGTCCTTCACCTCCTTTGTTGCTGGCTTGCTTGACAGGCAAAAGAGCAGGTCCTGCTCCCCCAGAAGGCTTTGGCACTCCTGCTCGGGTGCTCTGCCCTCAGGGGAGATGGGTTCACACATGCAGTGTGAGCGCACGCGTGCAGTGGCTGGGAACCTGTCCTGCACTGAGGGTCAGACCAGATTTCAAGCTCCCCTGGCGGTACGCGTGCTGCCCACCACAGCAACCTCCCGTAGTAATGCAGAACGCAGAATATAAATAACGTAGCCACAGTGTGTGTGAAAGGAAGCTGTGGGCTCCCCGGCTTGGGGCAGAGGTTCCCCAGCCTCGCTGCAGTTGTGTGCGGTACCACCAGGAACCATCTGAGCATAAGGTTAAATGCCTCTTGTCACCAAGCTGTTTGTGGTCGGAGAAGAGGGCACGAGAAGACACGGAGACCGCTGGAAGAACACAAATAGTAGGGTCACACTTGTGCTTGCAAGGACCATGGCTTTGTTCTCAGGGCGTAGTCTCGCTTCAAGGATGTGCATTGGTCAGGGCTGCTCCGCAGGGCTGAGGCTGAGGATGACACCTCAGTTTGAATCTGATATGAATGGCTTCTCTCACCCAAGAGCAGTCCCCTCCCAAGAGAAGAGCCAGCTGCCTGGAGAGATATCATCAGCACAAAATTTTTCCTCTTCCCTGTTGCAAACGCTGTGGCTGGATGCAAGGTGGGAAAGAACAAAACCGTTTCTCGCCTTGCCAGCTCCCCTGGTGCTAAACAGACATCCACACGGCCTGCACAGTACTGCGTCTGCTGTTGGGGCACCTCGGTTTCACACTGAAATTAAGCTAGCTGATGAACACTTCAGCCTGTTTGATTTTTCTGCCTCCCTCCTAGACAACTATATTTTACCTTTTTTCAAAGCTCTGGTAATTCGCTTGGCCCCTTGAGCAATTGCTCATTGTATTTTGGAAAGGAAATGCATTTAGCCATTTTTTTTTTTTTTAAATTCTCATTTTGTCTCCAGTAATATGAATAATGTATGTGCTGTCATGCAATTAGTCCACTGAGCTACTGAAGAAATCTTAATACCCAGGTTTCTGATAGCATCAGGTAGGAAGGCTGTTGCTACCAACATTTTCTGTGCTTCAGTTTTTGGTCACGTACCCTCTTAATCTCCCCTGTTGTTTGGCCAGCTGATGGTTTTCATTTCTAATGAAGAAAATCGCTCTGTGAATCCATGATAACCAAAGGTTTCGGATAAATGAATTTCACCGGGTCATTAAATCATAACAGCACAAACAAAATAGGATAAAGGAATCCGAATGTCCTCACTGCCACTTGGACGAGGTGGTGGTTGGTTGGCCGAATATCCGAGCCTCCAAGAGGGCCCCCATTTTGCTCAGGAGTCGGTTTGAGTTTTGGTTGTTGATTTTAAACATTCTGATTTTTTTTTTCCCTTAGGTGTGACAGTTGTCTTAAATGTATTTACTGGTCACTTTCACTGGTCTGGATTCTGCCATGAAGGTATGTTTGCACAGGCAGTCTAAGCCTTCTTCTGCAGCTGGCTCCCTGCCCTGGGGGCACCCCTCCAGGAGAAACAAAAATCCAGCGCAAGTCCTCTCCAGAGGAAACAGTAAGAGGATTTCTTTTGGTGGAATAATCCTGGCGAGGGGAAGAGCTCAGGGAAGACTTCCCTGATAAATCCAAAGCTGTTTAAACTTCTGAAATGGCCCTTTCGGTTCCAAGAGGGAGCAATAACTATTTCAGCTACATGCTCCATTAGCCTAGTTATGGTTATGAACCACGCTAAGGCTAACAGCTTCAGATAATAACATGCACAGCGTGAGCCTCAGGAACATTGCTGGTAGAGGAGAAAATATGAATATTTATCTGGGGCCAGATTTAGCCCTTTTTAAGTGGGAGGAGGGAGGAAGGGCTAACCCTTCACCCGAGGTAAAATACTGACCTAAATGGCCAGTTTTATGCTCAGACTTTTTTTTTTTTTTCCTGATGCTTGTTTTTCCTAATTCCCCAAACACAATGGACAGGGGTCCCATTTGCTAAATGCAGGGCTGTGCACGCAAAGTGCCCTGTGCTGCAGTGAAGAGGTTGAGCTCCTGCCACCCCTCTGGGATGCCTGCACGGGTGGCTCCCACCCTGCCAGGGCACCCTGGCAAACAGCTCAGTGTTCCCAACCATTTCAGAGGCCAGAAAAGAGGCACCAAATTTATAAAAATGTTTGTCCTGCCACACAGACGGACTGCATCTTCCACTGCCCTGCAGGGCCGCATGCCTTGAATTAGTTGAGAAAGGCTCAGCAGGGAAGGGGCTCGGAAGGTGGTGGCCTGCTGGGCAAATCTCCTCTTCGTCCCCCTTTGACACCTGGTGGCATTTTGTTTCCATCCCCAGATCAGATACGCCGGCTGGTTAATAAACTCAGGTGCGGGGCAGCAGCTTGCCTGATGAAAACGAGTAATTACCTTTCACTTTGCCTGACCAGAATTTTGATTGCCACTCGCGTGATTAATAGGATTTTTCCTACCGTTGCTTAAGGAAAGCTGTGACCCCTGGCAAGACGTTTAGTATGTGGGAAATGTAAACAGGCTTTAAACCAGCAAAAAGATGAGCAGGGGGCTAAGGGAGAGGCATCGCAGGAGAAGGTCTGACATTTTGGTGGATAAGCTGGGGGAAAAGGGGGTAAACGGCTCGGTAACAAACTGGACACACAGCACTGCATCAGGTGGAGCTGCAAAGCTTGGAGGTCATTCAGAGGAATGCATGGAGACTGAGAAATAAAGCCTGATCTCATCTGGGAGAGAGCAATATGACCCCTCCTCTCATCAGCAGAAAGCACGGACCTGGGGAGGAGTTAACATGACCCAGATGTTCGTGTTAATTTATCAAATAACTACACAGTAATCAAATGCAGTCGAACAGACTGTATCTGGGCGTTGCTATGCTCAGCATGAAGGAATGGCATTGGGTTCTCAGAAAGCTTTTATTTAAAATAAGCATTTTGACTTCCATTTTGTCCCGGACCAAGTCCACCCTACCCCATACACCTCACCCTGCTCTTGTGTTCAGGTCTGCTTGTCCCCGTGTCCCTCATCCTTGAGCTGCCTCTCCTCCCACCCCTCCCAGCATCCTCACCAGCTTTGCTCTCCCCATGTGTTTTCAGTGGTGGCTGCACTCCCGGAGGAACAGCAAATCTGGCTGCATTTTTGGGGCTTGGCTGGCTTCCTTGGGGCAGGTGGATGTGCTCCCAGACAAGTCACAGGCGTCCACGCCTGGCCGGGATGGGCAGCAGCGTGCTGAGGGTGCGCCCAGCTACGGCAGGCTCCTGGGAAAGCTTCAGCTCTTAAGACCTCGGAGCTTTTCCTAAGGACGTGCCAGTGTGGTTTTTCAAGCCAGATTTGCAGTTCTGCATGGGTGGCAGGCAGCCCAGAGCTGATGGGGTTGGTATCAGCACCTCCAGCTGGGTCACACACATCCAGCCAGAAGGGCAGGAGGGATGAGAGCCTTACAGGAAAAAATTACCGGGACTTTTAATGCTGGAAAAAGCAGATTTTCCATAATCATGTTTCTGTGAAAACAGCAAGAGCAGCTTGGTGGTTTCTGTATTATTTTTTTTTCCCTCCAGAAAATAAAAAAAAAAATAGTCTGTACCAGCCGGAAAGGAATCTGCAGCCCGAAGGGACAAGAGCTGCCATGTGTCTGAACATCTCACTGTGGCATCTCATAATGAGAATTTTGGGCAGTGTTAATAGCATCAGCTCCACTTGGGCAACCTGTCAGAGAGATTGGATGTCAGCTGCAGAGCAAAATACAGCTCCAGCCTAATTGTGGTCCTCCAGGAGGAGCCTCATGAATATGTATAAATAGCTGAAAAGTATATTATGACACCTAGCTGATTCTTCAAAATGCAGATAATTGCGCAGACATGGTGAAGACTGATAAAATGTGTGATTGCTTTGAAGAGGGAAGTAACTTGTGAGTGTTTGAGCTGAGTTAGGCATATGAAATTATGCACGGGGATTTTCTACTGAGCAATAATACTCCTCCAGCCCCAGTTATCGTGGCTCCATGATGCCTCCAATGCACTTCTGTGAATTCCTGTGCCAGACCAAGAGACTGTGCATGGGAGCACTTTAAAAACGTCCATGTAAACCAAAAATTAAATGCTTTGGTAAAGAGACCACTTATCAGTTGATAGGGTGGAGGTACCTGGCAAAGTGGGCTGGGAGCGATGGATGTGGCTGGCAGAGCTGGAACAATTACGAAGAGGCTTGAAAAGGATGCAATTAAGAATCAGTTTCATTTCTGTAAGAGCTGTGTGTGCTCCCTGTGCTATGGCAGAGAAGAAATCCTTAAAATATTCCTTTTCCAGTCACTTTTTAGGTCTGGCTGACTTGAATAGGCCGGGGAATGCAGCGTGCCTCTGAAACCCAGTACGTACGCGTTCAGGAAGCAATCACAGCAATGTAAGCACTGCCAGCCCTGCTCAAAGATGGGCCCTGACAGTCCCACTGTACAGAGTTCTTCCAAAGGCATTTGTCACTATTTGGTACTGATGTGACTTAAAGACTGCTCGGTGTGTCATGTTCAGCTACCAAAATGGAGGAGTGAGGGATGAGTAGATGCAGACAGTGATGACCAGTGCTGTGGGAAAGCCAAGTGCACTAACATATTCTCAGCTGACACGCAGCACTCAAAATCCCTAACAGTCTGAGCTCTGCTGAATGACCCTTTGTAACGATTTTTCTTTTTTATCATTCCACGTTATGCTATAAATGGATATTTTTCCAGAACGATCACATAAACCTCATAGTAAATAAAAGTTGTAACGTATCAGGATGACAGACAGCAGCTAGGAAAACACAGCGCAGACTGCCGGATTTTGAAGGATCGCTCTCACAACCCAGATTTTAAGAGGCAGTTTAAGAATTTCTGCTTAGCAGCTTAACTATTCTGGGTCACATGCTGCTCTGCTTTTCTGGGGAGCTTTTCTGAGAAGAGGGCAGCCCGCATTTGGCTTTTCACAAGTGGCACCGAAGTGTTGAAGCCGTTGCTCTGAGTGAGCCGTGCCTGCCACGCCAGGCACTCAAGGTTTTCAGCCTAACACGCCTGGGAAGAGGAGTACACCACCCATCCCCGGGGTCCCCAGTGCTCGCCCGCTGCTCCGTGGCCGTATGGAGACGACAGCCCGAGGGGCTGGGGCTGTGCACTTTGGGGCCCAGACAAGCCATTGCAGCCGTGACAAAAGATATTTGTGCTCCAGATGTAGTTACGCTCTGCGGCTTTAGCACATTTCATCTGCCTCCTCTGTAACAAAAATAGTCCCGAAAATTACATGGCAGGGAGGAAGGTTTGTTCGTCTAGGAGAGCACTTAAATGTTTGTATATGCGAGGACAGCTAATACAGAGCAGAGCAATAACTCTTCGGCAGGCTCGAGAGCAGGTGGTTCCTGTTACCAGTTCCAGAGAGTTTCTCTGTAAAACCAGCGAGCAGTCCAGGGCTGTGTCCTCACTTTGCCTCTGCAGGCAGTTTACATCCACCGGGCCTGCTGGGTGCATCCTGCACCCTCTGAGCCTCTGGCAAAGGGACTTCTGCTCTGCTCTGGCCCATTTTAACCTTCTTTTAGCCCCCTCCCCAAGCCCTCTCCCTGAGCAACTGTCTGAATGAGCCTGGTGAGGTTCATTTGTTGAATCTCCCGTGCTCCCTCACCTGCCTTGGAGATAGGGGCATACACAGAGACCGCAGAGGGCCGTGCCTTGTCCCAGTAGGGAGCAGCAGCTAGCCCGTCGCAGCTGCTACTGGAGAACAGGCAATTACAACACCTGGCTAGGACCAACGTGCCCAGTAGGTCCCACTCAGTCAGTTACTGGCAAATCAGACTGTGTCACCAGAGTTTGCTTCGTTAGCTAGTGAGGCAACACTTGGGAGTGTGGCTGGAAGGTGCCCAGAAGTGCCTATTTGTTGTACAGGGGGGCAGTTACCTTCCTGTAACCCCAATGAATAATGCATGCACAAACTGTTGCACATTTTGTGAATCAAAATGAGGCCACAGCCTAGTCTAGAGACAAATGCATCTGCCATCTGGATGGGAAGTGCAGAAAAGATGTATTTTTCAGTGGGCTTTCAGCATTTCATCTCTCCCTGATTCCCGTGTAGGAAATGGAGGCAACAGGGTTTTCCCATATCAGCATCTTCTGAGTTGACCATATGGTCAAGTCCAACTCTCGTTTCCATATTATTTTTTTTCTCCTTGGAGGTGGAACAGACCCTTCATCTCCTTGAAAAAGCAATTTTCTGCCTGATGATGGCTATGTAATCCCTGAATTTGGCTCCTTGGGCTGTTCTTTCCCCAGTTTCAGAGGCTTTGTCTGTACTTTTTAGAGAAGGGGCCCTGGAAATGGCAAAAATTGTTGTGTTCTTGCTCCTGACTGATGCAGACTGCCTTCCTCAGGAGAGTGCATCTGGGTATGTGGAGGTGTCTGGTTGCCTGTCTGCCAGGGTGAGGCTGGTGTTGAAGGTGCCCTTTTCCCCATGAGATGGAGACAGACACTCCAGGGACCAGTGCTAAGTGACATCTGTAGGAATGTGACAATGAGAAGCTTTTTCCTTTGGCTAATGATGTGTGGATCTACACCTCTGCTTCAGATCTGCTTTCTCTATTATTTGTGCCTCTCTAGCCATAAACACAAATTCAGGATGCCTAAAACAGAGATCTTGGTCTTCCCCCCTAAGCTACACATTTCTTAGTTATCGAGCACCTTCATCCCTTCACTTACCAGCATGGCCAGCATCTTCCACAGGTCCTCCCATCCAGGTGATGTCCACAACTTGCAGATACTTTCACTGCAACTTCTGCATGTTTCTGTCTGTCTGTTCTCTCTCCTGAAATTACTTCCCAGCTCTCCAAATGTCTCAGTTATTGCAGGGTCACTGCCCTACCGATATCTGCCCAGATCGTGCTCTGAAGGTTGTTTTCCTAGCTCGCTGTTCTGAACACACCAATTCTCTCTATCCACCCCGCTGTCAGTTTCCCTCCTCTCGTACAGTGACATTCAGTTCCTGTCTTGGACATCATCCCTCATCTGCTGTCAAAACACCAGTGCCTGCCCCAGCAGGATCGCCTCCTACCTTCTCTCCCACCATCGCTCACATGTTCCATTTCACTGCCTGTGCTGGAAGGAGCTCCTCACAGGCGTCCAAAATGCTTCTTTGTCATCGCTGAAGCCTTTTTGAGCAAGCTCTTTCTCTCCAACACTTGTAATTAGGACAGCAAAGCAGCCAGGCTGTGGAGGGGAGAAAGTACTCCCTGTTGTGCTGACCAACGATTTTGAGTGGCTTCCCATTATCTACCTCGGTTTATATTTAAGGGCAAACATTGGAGCATATGAACTTCAGCGCCTAAAGCACAAACCCTCACAAACACATCCCTCCTGACACATTTTGAAAGCTCCCTGGCTGCCTCCCTCCATCCTTCAGCAGCAGGCTGGCCGGTTCCCATGGGCAGCCTGCTCTGCGAGGCAGCACAGCATCCTTTGGCTCAGAAACCTTCAGCTAGGATTTTGGCTGCTTACTGCTCCAGATATATCAGCTCCAGGTAGCTTGGGCAGGCAGCGGGAAAGGGAGGTGCGCGTGTGCAAGCTGAGTCAAAAGTCATGAGTAGATAAAGAGTCTCATTTCCTTTTAAAAATTTCCCCTTTCAAAAATTTTTATTTGTTCATACTGATAGTATTGGTACATATTAATATATGGCAAAGTGCTTGATGCTTAAATAAAGTGCCTCAAAGAGCCCAGTGCTGTAATTTCAAAAGCTTTTACAAATACTTCATTTGCTTACTTCTGCACAGCCCAATAGTGCGCTATTACCTCTGAGCCACTTCTCGGCCAGGGAGAGCCCCTGGACAGGGCTGTGCGGAGCGGTCTGCTCCCCCTTCTGCTGTGACTCTTCTAAAGCACCTCTTTCCCCAGGGTTTGAGCAGTCCCTGCTGCTAGCACAGCCAGGGAAGGTGACACCCGTGGATCAAAGCAACAAGGTGAGCAGAGCCCTGTTTCTCTGGGCTGTCATGGGCATGAGGTGCGTGGCTGAGGGGTGACCAAAACCCCAATCCCCAGCCCCAGCCCTGAGATTTAAGCATCGGCCATAAGCTGAGCACCTCAGCTCTGGCATTATCTCCCCATAGCGTCCTGCAGTGCTCCTTGAATGTTCCACATGGAGGAGAAAAAACATGGTTAGTAAAGGGCGCGGTAATCATGTAAATTCCTTAATTACCTTGATTAGTCCCAACTGTGATTAGTCCCCTGCGCTGCTTGGCAATGCAGCTTAGGTGGGCTGGGATGAGATGGCAGGGGTGGGGTGTAAGGGTTTGCCTTCACACAAAATGGGCCTTGAGCCCTGTGTCCAGAAAGGAATTTGTGTCGGGTGAGGTGGGGTCAGGGGTGCTCGCACTGGAAGCATGAAAGGGCTGGGAGCTGGAGGGCTATCCCAGAGGATCTGGTACCCACCGGCTGCCTGAACTTTTTGCTCTTACCCTCTGCTTCTGGCTATTTCAGAGAATGGATGGTGGCACTGGGACTAAAGGGACCTCTGCTCTGACCCAGTATGACTGCTCTTATACTCTGACAAAGTTGCATTTGGCTTAAAAACCCATGCTGGTGAAATCTCAATGCCTTTGAGACCGTACCCTTGAAGTGAGTTCCTTCTGTCTCCTACTGCCTCTTCAAAATTCAGAACAAAAAGCAGATAGAAAGAGAGCTTAAAGAGCAGAAATTAACAAGGTTTCATTTTTTAAATAATTTGAGTATTTCTGCTTTATTCAGGAAAGTGTAGAGCAATCCCTATTTTGATGATGTTGGAATTACATCATTGAGATTGCTGAGATACTGGGCCTGGCTTTAGTTTTGGTGTGGGACCACGTGTCTTTAAAAATCACCCTCCCTTTTTCATCCTGCAGACAGGATTGATTATTTCAGAAGAGATTTATTTGACATTCTAAAAATATAACTCCGAAATATAAGTTTCCTCTTTTAAAGGAATATTTCTGGAGACAATGGAGCTTGTTGCAGCAAGGCAGGATGTATGGTTTGTGTCAAAATATCAATATATTTTGATATACACGCACAGTGATTTTGTTTGTGCTCCTCTCTTATGGTGGAGGAGTCCCTTTGCTGCGCTGGCCAACACACGTCCCGTGGCTGCAGGAAATCAGCCACGCAGCAGGTTTTGCAGGGGTTGTCTTACAATGGAGATTTGTTCCTAGAATGAATCAGCCTTTCCAGGATGAAGTGAGTAGAAATGGGTCCTGAATTTTTGGGCATCCCTTGGTGCAGACAGCCGCATGAACTCCATGAATATATTGCTACATAAATTACAGTCTCGCGTTCTATTTTTTGGGGAATTGACACACAAAGGAAAGAGAACACAATCTAATACCAATGTGAAAATTGCTTTATATAGCTTAAAGCTGCCTTTTGAAGCACATTTTATTTTTAACATCGCATCAGTTGTCTCCAAATATAGACTGCTGAGAAACGCAACCTGGGGAGAGAGAAACGGGTGCCCATGGGTTCCCTGCCCCTGCACAGAAGAGGAAATATCCATGCTCTTCTTCACCATCCCCAGGGCTGGGGGGGAGGTTCTCCCCCCAGACCTGTGTTTTACACCCACCCTGCGCTGTGCCCAGAGCTCAAATCCATGAGGCTGCGAGGTGGTGCTGATGCTGGCAGGACTGGGAGGAGGAGGAGGAGTGCCCTAAGGGACTTCGGTATAAAAGTCCTTCACTGGGTCTGGCCCTCACCACCTAACCCAGACCTTTGGCAGAGTTCTGGTGCCTCGGTGGAAGACAGAGCCCAGCCAAACTGAAGAATGGCCTGAGAAACCATGAGGATAAGCATAACTATACCAAGCTGCTGCCTAAATCTCTGCTGTTGTGTGGCCCCCCCATGGCTGAGATGAGCCTTTCCCTCATGCCGTGGAGGGGTGAAGGGGCTGCAGAGTCATGTCCAGCAGCTCGCACGGTGCCGTGTCAGAGGTGCTGGACGCAGGGCACGGGTGCTCCTGGCTGGCTCTGCCATCGCTGCCTGCACTCAGCTGTGGGTCTCAGCCTCACCCAGAAAACCCAGCTTTTGTGCTTCCAGGCCATGGGGGCCTCAAATGTGTTCCTTCATGAGAGGGTATGGCTTCAACAGGAGCACCGTGGAGCATTTCTCACCTCTTCTCTGTAAACTGATGGGGGTCACATCCATCCAGCTGGCTCCTTGACCCCGGCGATGCAGGCTGTGCCTGGAGAGGTGGCAGAGGAGGCCCGGAGAACCAGGACGTGCCAGGGGAAGCCGAAAGGGAGGGCTCTCCTTCTTCCTAGCTGTGTCACTTGATGACGGCTGCACCTCGGTGTCCACCCACGCTGCTTCCTACTCCTCTGAGGCAGCTGCTGGGCTCGGCTCCGTGTGGAAATGCTGCTGCAGAACCTGCCCGTCCCTTTGTGCAGAAGCAGTGGGTAGGCCCAGCCTAGCGTGGCTGGATGTTGAAGCTTGTGGTGGCCTTCTGTGGGCAGAGGTGGGAAGAGGTGAGCAGCAGGTATGTAATGTACAGCTGTATGGGGTTCATAATGTCTTCTGGACGTCCAGCGAGGCCACCATGGCCTGGCAGCCACCCCTCTGCTTGCTGGCCCCCTCCCGCAGCCTGCCCCCATGCCAGGTCTCTGTGGGACATCTCAGAGGCTCTCCAGGTTGACAACTCACTGCAGACGGGTGGTGGCTTTCTGTGCTCAGCTTTTCCCTCCATGCTGTTTCTCTGTGCCCTCTCCCCAGACCTAACCTTCTTCCCCTCCTGCTCATCCCTCGCTTTGAGACCTCCCCGTCCCCAGAGTGGACAGTGCTGCAGCACAGCCTTTCCCTCTCCAGGCTGGTTCATGATTTCCCACATCAGTGGAGAAGTGTCTTTGCAGGGTACCTGTGACAACAAAACCATTGCTGAACTCCCTTTCTCTCCCCTCCCTCTGATAACAGCTCACTTTCCTTTGGCTTTCTTCCCCTCTTAGATTTAAGTTTCTGTTCAGCTTTACACTTACCTTAAAATTACTCAGTGTTTGGGCAGAGGTCAAGGACAGCTCTTTTCGTCTGCAAATGGATTTAGTCATCTCTCCAGTTCTTAGCACGGGTGCTGTGCACTACCCAGCAACACTAAGTCATAGATGGGCTCTCCCAGGAGCATTAGAAATAGATGGGAGATTCAAGGTGTTTCAGAAACTCTCAGCACAGAGAGCCTGGAATATCACCACCCTCATGGCTATCAAGTCTAGCAGCTATTCCCCAGTGTCCTAGTAACTCAGATCAAATAAAATAATTAAGCTTTCCTTGAGCTCCCCTTGTGACAGTGTTGCAGGGGTATGAGATTATAGAGGCTTTATTATTTATTATACCAGATGTGATCTACAGAGAAAAGGGGCACCCTGAGCAGCCAGACGACACCCCAGGATGTGGGCTTGTGGGCGGTACCCGTGCTGCTAGGCGCCACGAGGACATGGGGGCTGCAGAAGCCCCATTCTCCTGTCCCTCAGGTTAAATCCACCCAGCAGCCCGTCTAAACACTAGTAATTAGCCCCTGTTTGTGTCCTGGCTCCCGGGACATGTGGTGTTTTAATCCCTTGAAAGGGGTTTGCAATCCCACCTGGGTTTAGTGGGTGAACTTTTATACCCGATTAAATATTTTATGGATTTTATAGTTTTTATAGATTTTATAGTACTCTATTTTGCAAAGTAAGTCTGGGCAAGAACCACCCAAGTCCAGGCTGCTCTGGTGAGGCTGTTTTGGGAGTTTTGCTTTCACATGGGATGTGGTGTGGGTTCAGCTGTTATGGGGCAGGAGGAAGGGCCCCCCAGGTGCCTGCCCCCCCCTTTCCACCTACCCGAAGACAGGCAGGAGAGAGCGGTCCCTTCCCCAGCATCTCCTTAAACCTCGTTCCAAGGTGATCTTCCTGCAGAGATGCCAGGCAAAGAGAGACTTACATAGCTCCTGGGGAGACGCAGCAAAGACTTAACAGATTTTAAAATGATCCCTGCCCCCGGCTGGCTGCTGCCTCCAAGCAGGAAATAAATTTTCCTAATCACTATTAACATTTTTTTCTCTTGGCATGTAAAGCCTGACTGCAGATTCAAATCTCTGTATAGTCTAGAGCTTGACCTGACCCTTATAGTGCTTTTATGGTTTTGCCTTTTAAAGTTTCATTACTGGGTAATTAGCATATTAATGCTATCAACACTAGATTCTTCATTAAGGCAGAGCATTACTGTCCTAGATAAATGACCACATCAACCAGAAAGTTACTAAGTATGACGTTGGGCTAGCATACAGAATGAAGGAAGTGTGTTTCTTTTGAACTCATTTTTCCTATTAATTAAATAAACACTCCCAGCCCAGTTTTGAAGTGCTTGCTCAGTTATAACCCTACCTTCAATCCATCAGACGAGCTCGCAGAGGTAGCTCTGAATAATGTCATGGAGACAGCTGCTTCTTCTGTTTCCAGATGTGTGCAGAAAACACCCTGGCAAGGTAACAGAGCCAGGTTCCCCATAAATCCATGCTGCATACCAAACCTGCAGAGACATCTCCCAGGATGTGAGGGCTGTGCTGCCCCCAGGGGAGTCAGTGGTGGCACAGGTCCTGGCTTGGCCACCTGCCACCCAAGCAGGTGAGGGGGACCCGTGCTTGGGGCGCCCACAGGCACAGACATCACATCCAGGGAGCTTTTATTTCAACCACGTGAATTCATGTTTGCAGGAGGTGTTCAGCACAAGGTTCTTCAAGCAAGAGAGTGACGGGGGCGGTAGGTGAGGGAGGTGACAACGCGTTGGTGGCTGGAGCCAACAGCGGTCACCTTGGTGCATGCTGAGGGTGCTGTTGGGTGGAAGGGAAAAAACAAAGTACCTGGTGTGCCTGAAAGTGGCCGGGTCGTTCACCCCAATCTTAGCTTGACCCGGCTCAAATAAATCCCCTGCCAGGGATTGTCTTCACCGCTAGCTTTAAATAGCAACGTCTTCATTAACCTAAGCCTTCTCTTGAGCCGCGCGGCTGCTCTCTCTGCCAAGATTTTTCTGTTACCTCTGTCTCAGCCCGACCTGATCCTTCCTGCACTGCTGCTAAAGGCTGCAGGGTCACAGAGATGGTTAAACCCTGGTGTGTCGTCCATAGACCATGAAGATTCACTTGAGGGGAAGTTCTCCAGGGGTTCCCACAGAGCAGCATCAAGCATCTCTCTGCAAACCAAGCATCACAGATGCAACTTTATCTTTCTTTCTTTTTATTTCTTCCTCTGTATCTCTTTATCTTCTATGTGTACATGGGGAAAAACGTAGGTGTTGGAAGAGTCCCTTGGGAGCACGTAGCATGAGGCCAGCTTGTCCTCGAACAGGTAGCACTGGGGCACGCTGGTGGACCTGGGTGGCAGGAGCCCCGTGGGCAGCAGTGCCCAGTGGAGGGGCACAGGGGCAACTGCACGGAGACTGGGCAGATGACCATGCCATGAGGACTGTGCTCCTTGCCCAGAGCCAGGGTGCTGCCTCAGGGTACCAGCCTGCTTTCTTCCTTGTCAGGAGCGTGCTGATAAGACCACAGAAACAATCTGGGGAGAGACTCGGCCTTTCCCTTGGACTTCCTGGTGCACAATAAAGCCTTCCTGGAGGAACCAGTGACTTTCGCTTGTTTACTTATTCTGCTAAATCAGTTTTATTTGTCGGTTCCTGTTCAGGATGCCAGACTGATGGTCCCTTCACCCGCGTCTCCAGCCTTGCTGTAGCTGTGGTGGCTGATACCCACCTGGGTCCTGCAGGGAATGGGGACTCAGAAGCCATGCTCAGAGGCATCCTGATGGGATGAGCTCCCATGAGGTTGAGCTCCCTCTTATGGATGGCTACAGAAGGCTGAGTTAGACTTCTGGATCCTAAAAGTTTTTATTCTCCACCTTTATTTATGCAGCCCTAGCTTTGGGTGGAGGTAGAGAAGCTTTTGGAGTGACGTTATACCATGGATGGCTGTTGGGGCAAGTTTTGGCACATGCAGATGGGATAATAAAACTATTAGACTCTAAGCATACTCATTTGGGAGCACAAACCCACCTGCTGAGCCCGCTAAGTGCAGTAGGAAGGGAATAGTCTAACCCCTCTATTTGCCAGTGACACACAGCAACAAAAAGCCCATTCATCTCTTCAATAAATCTTTCCTCCTTTCCTCCTTTTTTGTAATCAATATGGGTCAGACCTCCTTTATACAGCACAAGGCTCTAGTTTAGCTGAGGAAAAAATGTAATGTAATTTTGAGAATCTGTAAATGCTCTAAATATGATATATTTAATACAATCAATCCTGGCTAAAAAGGAAGCAGAAAAAATAGTTCTGTGGCCATTAAGGATGGTGGTTACTATTCCAGAGAAAACATTTGTAATTCCATCTCCCATCACTAAATATATTGGCAAAATCTGCGCCTCCAGACAATGCGGAAAATAAACTCCCCAGCCCTTCACTGGGCTGAAAAAGCCAATTAAAATAACTTTTTAGGCAAAGCATGATCTGATCCTTTCCATTATTCTTCAAACACATTCAGCTCCAGCTTTGCTCAGTAGGCAAAGGAAATCTTGAACAAACGTCTCACAGTTTTTTTGGTCATTATCAAAAGCTCGGTTTCAAAAGCTGAGAGCATTTCTGAAGCATAGCAAATCAGCCGGGAGAGCGTGAAGGCACCGGCTGCGGCTCCGGGCAATCTGCCTTTCATGGTGCAACTCCCTTTCAGGTGGGCACAGAGAGGTGTTTATGGACTCCCAGCCTCCCTGGTTAGCTCCACCACAGACTCCAGCAGTCTCGGTCCACCCAAGCCTCAAGGCAGCCCTCAACAGCTCTGTGAAGTCCCCTGTGCCCAGGGCAGGTCCTGTGGGGTGCGAGAGGGGTGCTTGTGGGCTGAGGGCACTGGGCGCTGACGGTGGAGCCCCGCAGCAGATCGCTCCCCCGGGAGGCAAACCCCAGCCAGAGGCAGAAACGGGAGAACTTTGCAGCTGGGTCTGGGGTTTTGCAGTACCAAGGATGGAGGGCAGAGCTGCTTCTTGCTGCCCCATTTCCCTCCTCCCCAAAATCCCTTCCCCAGGACACCAGCAGCATTGATGTGCATAATTTAAATCTCTTTCTTTTACAGCTTTTCACATTCATAAGCAGCCGGGGCTGCCAGCATCCCATGCACAGTTGGGGCTGCCCAGGACGTGCAGCATCTGGGTGCAGGGGCGAGCAGCAGCTCGTCGTGCCCCTTGTTGTGAGGGGATGGCTGATGGGGGTGATGAACAGCTGGAGAACAGCATTTAAACAGCATTTAAAACACGCTTGATGCTTTCTCCTAGAATTAGGACAGAATTACGCTGCTTTGCATTCTGATTAATTCCTTTAGCCTACAACTGGCTTTGGATTTGCATAAACAGCGTGGCTCATGAAAACATCATGCTCCGCTACCGAAAGCCGAAAACCAGGAGAATTTTCAGCTTTTATTTTGTTTTCGGTATTTCAGTTAATTTCCATAGTGCATTTGTCATTGTTCAGGAACATAAAATGTGTTGCTAGAACTATAATTAATGCCAGCTCAATAGAATAGTGTCAGAGCTATGATGACATCTCATTTAATGTGAATTTTAGCTTTTCTGAAAAAATGAAAACTCCTGAGCCAAGTTTTTAATTGTTTCTGGCTCTGCAGGTTGCCCTCTGCCCCAAGGACTTCATGGTCCAGCCTGTGTAGCTATATTTGTAGTTCAGCTTTCAGATGGTTTCCCTGGGTCAGGCCAAAAGAGAGATCAGTAGGGTCAAGGTAGGGCAGAGCTCAGGCTGTGAATTTGGGTGGTCAAAGTTGCTCTGATTTCAGCAAGAACTATGTGACCTGATGTGGGCACCATGGCATCGGGGGGGGCTGAAAGGCTGGAAGAAAGGAAATGGGTGCTTTCAGCCTTTGGTTACAGCTGGGTGATCCTCTGCTCAGCACTTGTGGAGCTGCACCTGGAGCACCGTGCCCAGTTCTGGACCCCGCAGAACAAGAGGGACATGGGCATACTGGAGAGGGTCCAACGGAGAGCAGTGAGGATGATGGAGGGCCTGGAGCAGCTCTGCTATGGGGAGAGCAGGCAGCATTCCCCCCCCAGCTTGCTGACCGAGGAAGCACTGCGCGTTTCTGTCGGGGAGCCGGTGTTTCCCTGTAAGCAGCAACGGGAGCTCGAGTGCAGACCCTCTGACAGGTCAGACTGCTGCTTGTCTGTGGGCATTGAAGGATAACACCATGCTTTGGGGTTCTCTGTTGGCATTTCAGTCCCAGTTCCTGCTGCCTGCTTGTCGGTCGGTGCTCGTCTCGGGGTGGAGACAAGGCAACTCCTGTTTTTTCTGTGTGTCACAGCCTGAGAGAGATGCTCCAGCTGCAGCTTCCCACCACTGGTGACAGTGACAAACCTCCCTGTTTTCCCAGGTTGGTAAGTGTTATGGATGAAGGAGGTCTTCACACTGATTTCCTTGTTTACAAAAGAGATTCCAGCTTCTCTCCTGCCAAGTGAAAAGGCAGAGCTGTCTTGTGTTCAGTACCCATTCTCTCTAACGTGTTTACGACCACTCCAATACCTAGGTCATCAGTAAAACAAGACTTCCTCGAGGCATGGGTTGTCCTAGTGATCAGCAATTCAGGGCAGTGGGTGCTCAGGTTCTCACCAGTGCCGTGGTGGTGTGACAGCCAAACACCCCTTTTGGGGTTGCACTCAAACCCCAGACCCTCCCTACTGCCCCTTTGTGCTTAGACCCCTTTATGCTTTCATTCTAGCAAGAAGGAAGCCCAAGAGAAGGTTTATCCAGAAGCTGGCGCTGACATTTCCACCCCATTACAGTCACACACACTTTCAAACAGCCCAAACACATCAGGCCAAAGGGCACCACAAGAATTCAAACAGTTTCAGGCTCTTCTGCAAGTGCTTATCTATGTCACATCTCAGTGTCTTAACAGAATATTTAAGTCGTACATTCAGACACAAAAGCTTTCTCTTCTCCCCACCCTTGACTAACCTGTGTGACCTGAATTAAGCCCAGGTACAAATGTTATAATTTCCAAGGGTGAACTCCAACCTTTCCTGAAGAGTAGCGGAAAGCTGTTATGGGGTGTGTTTTCATATGCCTACTTGCTAAGCTCTGAATTTACAGTATTGTTTATCAGATTTCTCAATATTTACATTCAGTTCCCATTCCAGTAAACAGATGACATATTATATGATACTACTGTTCAAAAACCCCAAGGAAATGAAAAACAGAAACTCTCCATTGGAACAGTAGTGAAACTGCAGCAGAAGCCCACAGACATGAAAGATGCTGGTTTTAGGTCCCTCCCAATGCCTTTTTCCTCTGTTCATTATTTATAGATAACGCACAGTTCGTACGCATTTAGAACAGACACAAACTGTTAGGAACATAGGAATTGCTAGATGGGTTCAGCCTCAATATTTTTAACTCAGAACCTGTCTCCAACAGTGACAATTCCCAGATGCTTTGGAAGAAAGATTTCTGTAATGGATGATAATAGGAAAGCCAGCCTGTAAATCAAATCCTTCTTTACTAGAGGAACGTGGCTTGTGACAAGGAGCATGAGGAGTACAGTCTGCATTTTTGAAACTCAGTTTAGCAAAGCATGAGAAAAAGTTGCTTTTTGCACATGAATGTCTGGAGCTGTGGGAGTCCTGTGCAGCTCTGGCACGCTCCAGTGTCATGGGCACGGAGTGCCCAGGTGAGCACCTCTTATTTAACGTGCTTGAGATTTTTCTTCTCTCAATACAGCAAGGTAACGCCTGTGCCTTCTTTTCTACTTAGCTTTTTGCAGTGTTTTTTTTCTCTCTCCTGACAGACAAACCTATGGTGCTCAGTGGAGGCATTGCACATGAGCTGGTGGCTGGCCCGAGCACCTTCTCAAGCGGTGCCCCTACGTAGAGTGCCCTTGGTAAAAGCCAAGGCAAAACCCTTCCTCAGAGGGTGTTTGGTCTACTCTGTAAAAGCAAGGAAGGCAATCTGCAAAAGAAGATGATCCAAGATCTGTGCTGCCTCCTGGATCTACCCATAGGTTTCCTGCTGGTGAAAGCAGCTTCAGAAGAGCCAGCACCTGTGAAAGCAAACTTTTCTCTGTCTGGGGCAGACCCATGTTAGGTGGTTTTGCTCCAGAAAGAGAAAATGTTTCTTGCTTCATCACAAGGAAGTTAAAGTTACCTTTGTATTGCACTTACTGTCCTTAATTAAATTGAATAATTTTACATAATAAATCGAGCCTTGCACCTGCAGTATGCAATGCAGACTGGTCAGAATGTTCATTTTAATTACGCGAAGTTTATTCAACCATGTTAATGCCAGTAACTCCATCTGGCTGGAGCAGCAAGCGCAGTTTGGCATTTATTTGCAGGTATGCAAAGATTTGGTTTCTGCAAACTTAAAGCAGATGAGCCATCTGAGGGAATTTGATCACGGTGTTTGATCTACCAAATTAATTGTAATCCCTGAGAACCTGATAATAGCAAATAAAGCTGTATCAACCTCACCTAGCTCAGAGTCATATAGGGGTGTTTCCAGCATACAGCTGAACTTAATTTAGAACCAGTTTTGGCAATGACTCTACCAAAATAACCCACACCACAAGGAGTTAAACGAATGAGACAGGGGATTTTAAGTATTAGCTGTGGCTGAATTTTAATGTGATATTTTTTCATAGCACAGAAGAGCTGCTAAGCAATTCTCTTTAAAGACCAGCTTTGAGCTCAGACATGAAGAGGTGCAGTGTGCCATTCTGTGAGCGGTGACTTCTCCTGGCAGGCTGTACTCGCTGTTTGTAGGCTTTATTTTAAAGTATCCCTGTGTGAAGTGATTGTAGGAGAGGCTCTGCCATGACACACTTTAGCAAGACACTCCTTGTCTTACTACGGAGACCAAACACAGACCCCATCTGTGTTGTTATTATTCTGTTTCTTGGTGTGTATTTGTTTATTTTCTGTTAAGAGCAGAAGTTTTCTTCTTTCCCAGCGCACAGAGGAAGGCAAACCATCCAGACAGACACATCTGCAGGGGTGGCCAAGCCCTTGGTACGAGCTCCTTCATTCTGCAGCTGGCCTTTCCAGCATCTGCAGGGACGAGGGGGCAATCTGAGAGAGCTGCGTGTTACTTTTTAAGGGAATGAGCAAATGTACAACCTCATTAACATGAGTTACTGCTGCGAAATAGCCAGGAGATATGCAAAGAAGAAGCAGGTTGGCAGGCCCTTGTGCTTTGCGTGCCAAATGTATATGGAGCTGAAGAGGTTGCCATGAAAAGGAAACTTCTTGCATATTGATTTACTGTGCGAGTGCCTAACCATAAACCAGAAATACTTTAGTGGTTAGGAAATACTGAGATATAGTATGTATTTCTCTGATGATAAAGTAAATTCTTCCTTTTATAATAGCATCTCCTGCAAAGCTTCTTTTTAAAGCAGTCAGTCCACTAGATATACAGCAGGTACAGGATAGGGAGAGCTCGGCTTTCTGAAGGCCACTGCAGACAGAGTCCCTAGTCCTGGTATCTGTGGCTAATCTCACAAGCATTTGCACAGACTTTGCCCAAGATGTGAGATTTACAATATAAACCATAATACAGAACAGCCTCTTTATCAGCTGTCTGCTGCAGCCTGTGGTTTACCTCACAAAAAAAAAAAAAAAAAAAAAAAGAGGAGTTGTGGTGCTTTGTTCTCAGCTGATTTTGTGGGAAGCAGAAAACTCAGTTGGTTTTGGTGCTCAGCTTACTGTAAGCTCCAGCACGCTTCACCACAAAGCTCCTACTCTTCCATTAGGGAGCCTCAAGGCATGAGAAGCAGCAGTGAAATCGCCTGTCACTCACGGGACATAGCGGCCATGTAAACAAGCACCTCTTGTAAATGGCTTTTTTGTGCAAGGTGTTGCTCAGACCACAGGCACCGTGTCCCACCAGGCACCCCCAGACCCTCAGGGGGGCTGCAGGAGGGCACAGCAAGACACCCACTGCCACAGCCTGGAGATGGTGACGGGAGCTACCTGCAGCACGTGCCGCAGGGGCAGGCTGGTGGCAAACTCATTTCCAGGGCCCTTGGAGACGATTCAGGCAGGAAATTATGTCCCTGAAAGAGATGCCACTGTGGAGTGAAACGGTGGGAAAATAACCAGTGCTAATGGCGGCTTGGTCAGTTAAACTTGCAGACTTCATTACTGCTGCTCCAGTCTTCGTGGAAGCTGTGAGGATCCTGAAGCTGGCACATGGATGGGTCTGGAGCATCCATACATGGACTGCTGTTTGAGCTGTGAGGTGATGATGATGCAAGAATGGAGGCACAGTCTCTGAAGGAGGGGGGAGGGATGGAGGAGGATAAGGAGGCTGAGCCAGGTCTCTGGATGGGTATTGGGATTAGGCATTGTAAAGGATGGATGGAGCAGGCTGCACGCAGCTGTGTGTCCTCAGAGAGGGCAGACTCTTTCCATCCCCAGCATGGCAGAAAACACACGATGGAAAAAGTCTTGAAAGAGAGGAAGGAAGGGATCTGGTTTGGATCATTGCTGTGGCAATGTCTGCAGAATAAGGTCAGCATTGTGCTGGAGGAGAAAAAAATAATAATGCCTAGTGTGTGTCAGCCTCGGCAGAGATGGGCTGCTGCCTGGGGCCCATCGCTGCCCCTGCTTTGGTCTGTGCTCACACTCAGAGCTTCCTGGAGAGGAGGAGCATCCCCATCCCCATCCCCATCCCCATCCCCATCCCCATCCCCATCCCTATCCCCATCCCCATCCCCATCCCCATCCCCATCCCCATCCCCATCCCCATCATCCCATCCCCATCCCCATCCCCATCATCTCCATCCCCATCCCCATCCCCATCATCTCCATCCCCATCCCCATCCCCATCCCCATCCCCAACCCCATCGCCATCCCCATCCCCATCATCTCCATCCCCATCCCCATCCCCATCCCCATCCCCCCATCCCCATCCTCATCCCCATCCCCATCATCTCCATCCCCATCCCCATCCCCATCCCCATCCCCATCCCCATCCCCATCCCTATCCTCATCCCCATCCCCACAGCAGCCCCAGCAGGGCAGGGGGACACCTGCGTGTTTCTGGGGTGAAGTGTCCCAGGTTTTGTTAACTGCTGCAGGAGTGGAGATGGACCTTTCTGACATGAGATCCTGTTCCTCCCTGCAGTGGGTCCCTCTCTCTGGGCCTTCACAATGGACCCTCTGCCACGGGGACATCTCACCCTTTCGCTCCATGTGTGTCTTCCCCAGCGTCTGTGGGAGGCAGATTTGTTGGCAGGACACACGGGATGAGGGAAGATGAGCATTTCTGCTTTTGTGGCAGCTGTGGGCTGGTGGCTGGCTGCTGCGACATTCCCCTGTATCTCAGTGATTATTTTTGTTTAATACGTTACCGTTCTATGTTTATTTTGCAGGTGTTTATTTTGGAAAGGGCTCTGTTTACACGTCTGTTTTTATGCGACACCCACATATGGAGATGTTTGCTTTGCCGGGACCTCACATTCCTCCCCGCACACACAACACACACATCCCAGCTGGGACAAGTGGGGGGTCCCTTCGCTCCCAGGTCCCCACCAGCCAGCCCCCGTCCCTCCCTCGGGCAGCTGGGACAAAGCACGGTCACGCTGCAAAATGTTTCCAGCCAAAGAGTGTCCAAAGGCTCTCAAAGTGCAGTCCCCACCACCCTGCATGTCAGAGGACGGATGTTATGTCCCTCACATTTAAGGCACCTCGGTCACAGCACTGCAGAAGCCCCTTCTTCCTCTCCTGGCCCACGGTCACCCTCTCATGGTGGCCACAGGTCAGCCGGAGCATCCCCTCACGTTGGAGCTGCACGAGCACAGATCCCACTGCAATTCTTCCTCATCTCCATGCTGAGGTGTTGGACAAGCAGGTAAATGGTATTTCCGTGCCCAGCCTGCAGGGTCAGGCAGAAAAGCTTAGCTATTTCTTCAGAGGCATTGCACACTGGGTTGCGCCCTCCCTGCCAGCTAAAAAAGCAGAATGAGGATGTACCAGGCGTCAGCCGCTCTCTCATTTACATCATCTGTCCCACCAAAAACCACGGGTGACGTTTCTAGGAAAGGGGAAATAATATTCATTCAAGTTCTGCTGGCAGGTGAGCTGACTTCCTCTTCTGAGCAACTTCTGCCCGTTGTTGGCGGCACCACCATTCAGCTGGCGGCTGCCAGGCATGTCTGAGGAGAAATCCATGTTTTCGTGGCCTCTTGCCCTACGTGTGGTCCCTCTCTGACACAGTGCCACCATCCTTTGCCCTTTGACAGCGGTCTCTGTCAGTTTCACCAGGGCTTTAAAGACGGGAAATGCAGCCGGTCACTTGAGGGCATTGTAGGCCTCTCCAGAACAGAGCCTTGGAGGAAGCTCAGGAAGGGCCTTGCGAGGTTTGCCTCACAGCAGAGGAATACACAATAAATCCTCCAGAGGAAATCCCAACAGACACCTGTACAGATTGCACAGGTGGATCCTGAGGTGTGATAATGTAAAAACCAGTCGTTTCTTGTTCTGTGTTCTTACGCAGTCACACAGGTACGTGTGTTGCATGGGTAACGCAGTCAAAAAGTCATTTGACTGAATGCGCATCTGTCCTACAAAGGCAGTGCGTGTACGTATTTAATGCCACTCAAGCCAGCAAAGTACACATTATTTGTCTTCTTCCTTTATAACACAGGCTGTTACTAAAAAACAGAGAGGGAGAACTTTCTTCTGACAACCTCCTTTGGCCAGACAGGGCCGTGTCCCAGACCCCGGGTCTGCGCAGAGCCTACAGCCCTGCACACCGATGGTGGCAGAGGACATGGGCTGCCTCCTGAGAGTCACCTCCTGTCCACAGGTGTGGGTTTGTGGGTTGTAGTGACACACAGGAGTGACAAACTGGCGTTTAGTGGATTCTGCCTGGGGAATCCAAACAGCCTTGAACCATGCAGCAAGCAACCTCAGTCCTTACCTCACTGGCATTTCGTATCCTTACACTCTCTAAGGCTGAGAAGTCCATTTACAAAAGCCAAAGTCCAAAACCACAGAAATAATTAGGCACCTCAAGTAGTCCCTAGCTGAGCAGAGGGCACCCACAACCACAGATGAGGTCCTGAAAACCCTTCTTGGCCTGTCCCGGTCTGACACCACTAAGACAATGGCATGGGCTCTTCTATGTGGAAGACCTCAACCCAGTAGCCCTCAGAGCACCTCCAGCTAAGTGGACAGGGGAAGTGGGGGTTATATATAATTGTATATTAATCTAAATTATATATATATAATATGTTAAATATAATTTGTATATTTCATTTTTATTTTATATAACCTGTATATTTTATGCCCACTTAATCTTTAAATACTCTTAGGTCATGGAAATCCTTATAATTTGATATTTGTGAGAGTCTGCCTGACTGTTGACCGGCGCATTAAAATTCTTTGTTTAATCTTGCCACAGAGCTCATGAAAATAAAAGCAGGAGTACATTTGCATTCATCTGCCTCCCATCCCTGTCTGCTTAGATAAATGAAATGAGTACAGGGAAGCCAACAGCCAGGAAATTCAAGAGTGGCAAGGTCAGGATTTGAAAACTATATGGGAGTTCAGAAATGAGAGATGGAGCATTTATTCTTGATGTGCTCACGCAGGTTCACACAGCATTATAGTCCTCTCATTTTTTTGTGAAGGGTTCATAGGTCTCTGCTGCCCAGTGAAGATCCTGCTGATAGCCTGATGTTTCAGGAGTGCTCACAGTGCAAGTCAGAGAGCCTTAAAGTGGTCCCCAGCTGATTTTCAGACTGCACAGAGAAAAGCAGTGAGGGCTCTTGAATACAAAAGATGTGATGCCTGCTCAGTCATGAAGACCTGATAAAAATGTGGACATATTCTCAGTTTTTCCTTCTTCTATTTATTTATTTTTTTTTAATGAAAATGCACTGATTATAAAAATGGCAGTTTCCTAGAGAGGGATGAAGTCAGGTGCAAAAACGAACTAATGAATGGCAGCCTGTGGGTGCTTCGCTTGGTGCCATGGTGCCCTGCTCAAGCGGGTGCCCCCTTGCCAGGTGGACAAACCAGCGTCCCCATAGCCCCTGCAGGAGCCCTTGTCTTTGCCCTTGCTATCCCTGCCACCCTCGTGCCGCTCCACACAGGTGCCCCTGGGGAGGACAACCTGTCCCCTGCTCCCCTGGACACCTAGCACCTCAGCTCAGTGATACGGGGATGTCCCCTTTAGGGCTTTAGGGTCTGTCATTAAACGTATCTTTAAAAATATTTCAAGGTAATATAGTTAAAGCCTGTTTCAGACCATTACTGGAGAGCTCTAAGACTTGGAGATTGGAAAAAGACTGAGTTATGCTGGTTCCAAGGTAAAGGGATGCAAAAATGAGGATTTTAATAAGATTTCTCATTACAAAGTTTTCTCACTTTGTTCAACTTCTGCTGTGTTCACATCACTTCTTTAATTTTTTAATATGAATTTACTTTGCAGAAACACTTGCTCCCCTTTCTCTGCAAGCCCCACCTGTGTTCAGATGCACTTTTTTGGCTCAGAAATAGGGCAGCTTTTGTTCTCTGTTTTCAGACTTGGAGTGTTTGCAAAACACTTAGTGACAATAGACAGATCTTAGTTAATTACTGAAGAAAGATTGAATACAGACAGATCTTAGTTAATTACTGAAGAAAGATTGAATACGTGGTTTGTTTGTTTGTTTGTTGGTGGTTTTTTTTCTTTAATATTCTTGCAAATATGCCCCACGCCTGTATTTCAAGCATTGTACTTGTTAGTCACTCAGGCCCTTATCCAACAACTTTTCATGTCAGTGGAAAGGCTGACTCTGGCTTCAGGGGCTGCTGGATTAGGCATTACAGTGCAATAGCACTGACCCTTGCAAGATTTTTTAAGCTGCTCTTACTCGCCTTATCCTGAGGTATGGACCTGTTTGCATCCCTGTCTCCTTGCATAAGAGGGACTTGGCTCAGCAGGAACCCTGCCTCATCTCACTTGGGCCCTGGCACCGCGTTCCTCATTGCAACTCGGTTTCCTAAATTCTAATCAGGAGGGCTTTTCACTACTGCTCCAGATGGGAGCTGTTCCCTGACAGCAAAACGATATAAAATAAGCAGATGTACGGCCGTGCAGTCTCGCAGAGCAGCCAGCAGTGGCTGGAAAACCTTTGTAAAGGCTTGTGCCGCCCACCTCCGCACACTCCGCGGTGACGTCCTCCAGCAGCCACCTCCGGCTGGGACAGCTCTCCCGAGCTGCTGCCGACAGCACAGACAGGGGGGTGGGTGCAGCAGCAAGTGCCTGCTGAAGGGCTGAAACATGCCAAACTGTGTCCTCGGGGCTTTCAGGTTGCGGGGTCAGAACCTGAATTAACTGGCCAACATGGGCTGGGGCAGATGAAAACTGGACGCAGGTCTTGAGCCAGCTCTCCAAAACCACACCTAGCCTGGTCCTCGGGAAAAGGGACCAGATGGTCAGAGACCTCGGCAGGGTGACCCTTAAGGCCAGTTGTTTCTCCTCACCATGTTATTTACGATGATCCTGGGGGCTGTGTAATGCACTCTCATCCCACCTGCCCTCGGGCTGCAGGGGTTACCCCTGCTATAGGACGTACTGCGCTGGCTATAGCAATGTCCAGCTGGCAAGAGCACCTGCGTTTGTCCGAGCACTGTGTGCCTTGCATACACACTGGAGACAAGACACAGCCTCTTAAATCAGTTAAGTATGTCAGCGCAGCGGAGTTGGGTTAAATCACCTTTAAAAATATGAATCTGGATATGTTTCCACCCTTCTTTGTCCAAAATCTGTCTCTAGCTATGGTGAGCTAAGTAGTGAGTGTGTGTGTGGAAAAAAAACAAATTGCTTCCAAATGTTTCAAGGATGTTCATAAACACTGTCTATATAAAGAAACCTCTCATAAATATCCCTGAGATGTTACCAGTAACCTATGATATAATTCACTTACTCAAATCAGAATCTGACTTGCAGTCATAACTCTATGGCCTGAACCACTGCAAATGTAAAGAGTATTTAGATGGAGCAATGTTTTCCTCGGGATTCTTGAGATCTCTCGGGGTTACTTGTTGCTTTGGGTACCAGCATTAATCCCTTCAGATACAAGAGTTGCCATGTTCCTGTCCCACAGTCTTTCATCCTGTTATTGATTACATCTGGATTTGCTTCACTGGGCAGGAAAAGCTAACAAGGAAGGAGATAACTTTGTGTGTTCAAGGAGCTTGCAGGGGATGGGAGCCGCCTCACATTATTTTACATTTCTGCAACAGGGTCTCTGGCAGTACCACTGCTGAAAATAACCACCCTGCTTCATACTGAGACAGCAGAGCACCAGGCTGGGGACCACATCCAAGATCTCAGCAGGTCTGCAGGTCTGTTACCTTTGTTCTGACCCAATTTCACTGGGCTGCCCATTATTTGGAGAGAAAATAGTGAGAACTGTTAAGCCTTAACTTCAAAATGAAGAGCATGGAGCAGCATCTGGCACCTAACACAACCTCTCCATAGACATTGCCTGAGAGACCTTTAAGCAGCAAAAACCCCTAAGAAAAGAAAGTTGAGCTGTAGGTGAAAATAGCCGCAAAACTGAGGCAGACCATCTGCCTGGAGAGCATTAAAAATGACAACCGGCCTTCCCATTTACATTGCCTCTTGTTTCTTTCAGAGGAGAGTGTACTACCAGTTCATGCAAGATGCTGAGTGGCTCAATCTCTTCTTGGTGGCAACAAAACCACCTGAAACCCTGGGGCTTCCCTTTGAAGAGTGCTCCAGGAAACACAAACATTGAGGAAACACTCCTCCATGCCCAAGACAGGCTTGAGCTACTGCCTGGGAGTACATTTTGTGCTGGAGAACAGCCCAGGGACGTGCAGTGGGCTGCGCACCCCAGCAGAGCCTGTCCCAGCTCCAGCACTGTTATTAATGGCCTGTTATTAATGGCCTGTTATTAATGGTCACTACGTAGAAGGGAGCAAACCAGGCCAATAGCTTCTTCAATATGCAAAATACTTCAGGATACCGAGACCTCTTCTAAAGTCTCTGCCTTCATTGTATTACCCTGGTGTTGTTGAAAATGCAGTAGCTCACTTGAAGATTCGTTTTTTTCTTGCCTACTTTCCAGTTTCGGTATTTTTGACACCTTGTGGCTAATTTCACACTACTTTGGGGTTTTGTGAGTTCCAGCAGGACTTGTAGAGTGAGGTGGCAGGATCAGGAGCACAGCTGGCTCAGTTACCTTGTGCACTGGCAGAACACCAGGCTGGGGAGCGCATCCAGGATCTGTTATGCTGTATATTAACAGGAATGGAAGACAGCTCCTCTTTCTCTATTTGCCAGTCAAATCAGGATTTCTTTGAGCATGCTGTTTTTCTGAGCATGTCTTCAGCTTCATCCCTGGACATCTTCAAAAGCCATCTAGGCACGGTTCTGGGCAGCCTGCTCTAGGTGGCCATGCTTGAGCAGGGGGGATAGACCAGATGGCCACCAGAGGTCCCTGCCAACATTAATCATTTTGTGATTTATCTTTCCTCTCGAAATGCCCCCCAAGTTGCTTTTGAAACCACTGCACAAATCCAGTCTGACTGGCAGAAGGGTGGAAATTTCAAGAAGACCAAGTTCTCCCATGCTTTGTGATAACTGGTTGCTTGTTGAAGAAACCAAAATTAATGATCTCTCACCCAAGGATGCACAGGGAGAGGTCAGGACTTCTTCACTCAGTTTAATCAGTTAGGACACACTGCTGGATTGGCCGTGGAGTATGCAATGAAGTCCAGGGTCGCTACCAGCATCATTTCTGGTCCAGCTAGCATGACCAAAACTGCCAACATGAAGTTGAAGATAGGGCATAACTGGCCTAGAGGCCCTGAGGATGAGCTGGGGGCCCCTTGGGGGCACTTTGGAAATAGAAGAGAATAGAAGAGAAAACTGAGAGGATTTTGGAGCTGTTTGTAGGTATGGGGGAAATCTGGGAGCCTTGCAGTGAAGAGTTGTTGTGTACGCAGAGCAGGTCTGGAGTCACTGCAGTGGGGAACACAAGGGCCACATGATGAGGCTCTAGAGGAAACCAGGTTTCACTCTTGGTTCTCGGAACAACTTATTTAAAGTGAAGATTACTGCTGTTTTGGAAATTGTAATGTGGGACTCCTGCTACCCTAAGCAGATGGCTAGAGCAACACCATATAGGCAGATCCAATTTATCAGCAATACTTAATCACCATCTCCAAATAACACTTCAATAATCAGACAACAGTGAGTTTGTCTGGGCAATGTAGGGATATTTTTTTCCGTTTCTTTGTCCCATTTCATAGCAAAATTGATTTATTTTAACAAGTAGTGGGAACCAGAGCTTCTGCTGATCCTAAGAGCTTTCACCGTTGCATCTACTAGCATTATTTTCATTTTAGCAATGCATTTCTAATGGCTTGTCTGCTTTGCTGGCTGTTTTCAAAATCAAAGGTAATGAACATAAAGTGAGAGAATGACTTTTTTCCTTTTGTTTTGGCTTTCCCCCCTTCTTTTGATCAGCTCCCTCCATCTGGTCCTTGCCTGTCAGTGTCAGGGTGGCACTGACTGTCCTCTGTAGATGCAGTTTATTGTGTACCCTCAATTTTACTGCTCTATGTTTATTGTTGCTAATTCACCAAGGACCTTGAAATCCAATAAAATTTGCCCCTTGGCAATGTGAAAATCTCCCTCATCCAACTTATTCTCCAACACAGAATTTCCAGGAGATGAATCCAGGCTCCTTTTATACTGTTTTTGTTTTTGCATTGCCTAGTTATGAAACGTTGCATGACAACATTTTAAAATGGTGACTAATTACCAGCCTAGTGAAACTTGCTCCTTTCGCCTTTTAGGAATGAATTCTCCTGCTTTTTTTCCAGGACAGAAGTACCTTTCAGTAAAACAACTCAAGAGAGAAAACACTGCAGGTAGTTAAGAGAAGTCAAATACTCAAGCTGTTTCTCCCCATCATAGTGGACTGTAGCTTCAAGGAATCAATGCCGTTTGCCAAATACTTCACTTATCTTGAAAAGGAAAGTTTTGAGTCTTGTGTATCAGCCCAGCAGTAGGGTGCATGGGGAGATGCATCTTCACCTCCCTTTGTGTCCTCAGGGAAGTACTTGGGGGACAGGCAGGATGTAATTGGGTTCAGTAAGGACCACTGCTCCATACCCTTATGGCTCTTTAGAAAATAATTTTTGGCTCAGCCACTCTGATTGGAGCTGAAGGGAACGGTGCTGAGAAGCCAGGTGGGCTTCCCGTTCCCCAGGCATTTCCATCTCACCCTAGCTGGAGTTTGCTTGTCCATTCAGCTCTTCCTCTCTGACACTGTGACACGTTAGCAATGTCATCGTCACCAGGTTTCACCAGCACAATGGGCCACATTAAATAAAAACACCCTCAGGCTTGGTCCTTGAGGAGCTCTGCTGGGGTCTGCTTGCCAGCCCCGTCTGGGCTCAGCAAGTTGTTGCTCACCAGCCAGTTCCTCCTCACTCACAAGCTTGCACTAATTTGTGTCATCTCTGTTTTAACCAGTGATTTCCCATATCGTGACACATTGGCTGGTTTAGCAGCATGTAGGTAAATCTCTTTCCCTTCAGCTAGTAAAGTTCTTTTGAAAGAAAGAACTTCTACCATCAAAAAAGTATGTTTCTATCAAAAATAGCTAGTGGCTTAGTTGGACACATCTGTTTGGTAAAGGTATGGGCTTGTATTCTTTTCCTCTGTGCTTGTTCTTCCCTTAAAAATTTGATTTATGCTTTGCATGCTACGCAGACCATATAAAGTGCCCCCCTATTTGTATTACTTACAGTCCTTTTGTTACAGACAGCCTGAAGCACCCTGCAGTAGAAACAGTTGTTAGAAATACATGCTGCCAGACTTACCATTTCATTTCATAGAATCATAGCATCGTTAGGTTTGGAAAAGACCTCCAAGATCACCTGGTCCAACAATCCCCCTACCAACAATATCTCCCACTAAACCATGTCCCTAAGCACCACATCCAACCTTTGCCAGCTCTTCCATTACTCTGTGATTCTTAGAGATCATCTGGCCCTCTGATTCAGGCACATTAAAACCCTTCAAATTTTATTCCATTTCAGGTTTGGCAATTTTCATCTCCATATTCTTAGCCAAATAAGCTACCCTGTCTTTGTCCTTCTGCTCATTGTCCTCCATTTTTACTGCAAGTGGAGATTACATTAAGGATTACATTAGTCTGGGGACCATAGCAAGGCTGTCTTTAATTTGGACGCTGCGTAATAACTGCCCTTCTTTTTCTCCTCATATTTATCTCACGAGGCTGGACACTGGGGTGAATTTCCTTTCCAAAGTTAACACTGTTTTGGGTTGAGATGTTACTCGACCTGTTTCAAAATTGCCAGTTGCTCATGAACCACTTTGGGGCCTAAGCCATCCACCAGATTCGGCATTAAAAAACAATCGGTCTTCTGTGTGAATCTTCTTGTAGCTGCCCTTCCAAAAACAAAATTACGTAAATAAATAAACAAATGAGAAGATTTAATGGGTACACCAGCTGGAAAATGCTGCTCTTGCCCGTGCTGCCAAGGCAAGCGTGGGCCACAGAGGCCGCGGAGGCCTGGGGCCGGTCATCTGGCTTGCCGAGGCCCTTCCCTTTGCCTCACGGTGACGGCTTCGAGTTTGCTCCAGTTTGTTTTGTTTTGCTGCGTCTGGTTGCTGGGATTTAGCACAGCTGAGTGAGTTGCATTATCCCACTCAGAGATAATGTGGGAAAACAGCCTTGGTCGTCACTCGCTGAGGGGAGGCCGGGGACATCTGCTGTGGCTGGACAGTGTCAGCCCAGCGAGGACAGAAAGGTGCTTCGTGCGGTGAGGCCTGTCACCGGAGCTTCGAGTACGACATAGTTTTTAGTTCCTACCAAAGGCAGATGAGAGAAATAAATGCAGCAGATATTAAAAAAAAAAAAAAAAAAAAGGTAACTGGATTTTGCAGAATTTGGCTGTTCCTAGCTTGCTTTCATTTATTCTTGGGGTATTTCTACATGTTTTTGGCAGGCACTCGCTGGCTCCATCTCACATGTGCTCTGCAGCAACCAAGCATTGTCTGAGTGCGCTTACCTTCTTAGCTTCGTTTTCTCTGTGCCTGTGTTTTTTTACCATGTATACCGTGCTCAGGTGGCTTTCAGTCAGTTCAAGCCAGGGGCAGAGTGAGTTCATAATCTGTCTGCAAAATACCCTGCATGTGTTCCCCCAGAGTAAACTGAAGCCAACAGAAGGACTCCCGTTGACTTGCCCGAGCCTGTCCATGTTCAGGTTCACATAAAGCATCACACGGTTCAGAGCACAGCTAGGACACACAGCTGGTTGTCATGGCTGTTGCTCTGCACCCACCTCCCTCCACAGCATCAGGCAGTGCCAGGTCTGCAGAGCCTGTGGTACGAGGACAACCCCTACATCTACATTTGCACGAGCATTTCAGGCTTGCACCACAGGTATGGGACCAACCAGCATCCACATGTCTGTCCTGTCTCACAGCAAGGTCAGGGGGATGCACCCATGCACCAGAGGTGCTGGATCTGGGGATTGCAGAGACAGCAGGAGTGCTGAAAAAGGAGAAAATGTGGATTGTCCAGGGGATGCAGCTCATCACTGCTGCTGGGGTTGGTGCTTGGGCACCGCTGGGTCATCCTGATCTTCTTTGGCAGAGGTGATGCTGAATAGCAGGGTTCCTCCACACCCCATAACGATGCCCTCTCCAGCTCCTCCTTCTGTCTTGAGGGCGTTTATCACAAATTTATCATCACTTATGTTTTGGGTATCAAAGGGAGAAAGGGGAAAAGAGCATGCTATCAAGGAACAGGCAAAGACAACCGGTGCAAGCCAGAAAACATATGCCAAAAATGCTTTCATTACTATCTCTTCAGCAGCTACTGACACCAGGAAGCCTTCCTCTGTTATCTGTGGAGGACGAAGTTACTGAAAGGCCTGCCAGAAGCGCTGTGTGTCTGCAGCATGTGCAGGAACAGCCCGTTCCCCTTCCGAGAGTGAAACTCCAGGGCTTTCTTCGGAGCTCACATCTTCAAAGTGCTCTGAACCCTGCTTATCCACTAACAAGGAGTCAAGGGCATGGCAAAGCCTGGCCATTTAGAGGACTCCCACCTAGCAGCCAGGAGCATCAATTAGCTGCTGCAGGAGGCACTAGAGGGAAGGAGCACAGAGGTGTCCTGATGAGCACTGGCAGGGAAACCAAGCATAACCAGCTGTTCCTTGTGTCCAAAGCCGACCAAGATGGATTTTTCCCCTGTGATCAGATAATGCTGCTTCCTCAGGATCCTCTCTGCCTGTTTTTCACATTTACCAGGACCCTGATACCTGGTGATGGTCTAACACAAACAGCCTGACGTGTGTGTGCAGCCCTGGGTGGATGGCCACCAGGGCTGGGCTCTTCCCATGCCTGGTGTGCGGGGATGCTCAAACAGGCACCAACAGGGCTGCTGGGACTGGGTTACAATACTTCATCATCCTTTAGGTGGGAAAAGGGGTCTCCAGTGCCAACAACTTATCTGCCTCTCGGGGCCTCAAGGCAATGGGAGATATTGTGCTGGGGCGGTGGTGCCTTCACCAGGGAAGGGTAAGGTGGCACCGGGACTTCTGAGTGCGGGCAGTGAGATGCCATTAAAGGTGCTCTGAAATTCTTTTTTTCCTTCTTTTTTCTTTTTAATAAATCAGGCCATTTATGTGCTGGCATATTTAGCAAGAGTGTGATATAGTGTTTCCATGTGAGAGTGCAGGCTGGTGGTTAGTTATTACAAATTAAACACCGGCAGCTACTTAGATAAGATAAGCTACACGGGAGTGGATGGCAGCAGCTCAAGGAAAGGGGTAAGAAAATGTGGAGGAGAATGAGGGAGTGGAAGCACAGGAAAGGAAAAATGAGAAAAGAGCAAAAACATTTCAAATTTGCCAAGTGTGATAAATGTTGCGAAGATTTTTTTTTAAAGCAGGAAATGTTCCTTTTCAATATAGGTGGGACTGAAATACAGATGACTGAATTCCTGTTACAGATTTCTGTTCCTTTCTCCCTGCTGGAGAAAGATTCATTTGGGAGCAAAAGGATATTTCTATCTTGTTTCTTTGTTTATCTGCACCCGCTATCGCTGTGTGCACGGTTGGTTTCCACCAGGCTGTCAGGCACTTGGGCTCTCATCCAGCAAATACTTAAGCACACGTGTAACATCCCGGCCGGCGTAAGGTTATCCATGTGCTTGGATGACTTTGGGTCAGGATCTTAATATCTCTGCTGCTCAGATGTGACTTCCACACAGCAAGGAGGAGACGCAAAAGAGCCAGACATTTAGAAATGTTGTGAGACCACGGAGATCCTGGCAAGAGGGCTCAGGGGGTAATTCACTACCTGAAATATTAGTTTGACACTAGGGAAGAGAAAAAAAAAAAAAAAAGCACGTCAATTATTTTCCAGAAAGTACTGCTTTGGGATATTGGAAGCAATCATCAGATTCAGTCCAAATGAGCCAGATTAGGTTAAAACATGGAAATGGGAGGGGGGTGAGCAGTGGGTCTGAGAGCAGAGGGGCTGTGCTTCCTGGGAGGGTGGACGTTGGCAGGGCACATGATGCTGACCCCTCCTGCCCACACAGCTCTTTGCTGGAGCCCCACTGCAAACGAAGACCTTTGTCTCCAAATAGCCTTGCTTGTTTTAAAAATGTTCAAAATGCCTTCTTTGATCCAAAGCGATTTTTTTTTTCCCCCAGCAAGTTGCCAAGTAATCCGTTCTTCTTCGATCCAAATGGCTTTTCCTTGGTTTCTTTCAGTTTGGCCCTCAAATAAGAAAAAGAAAAAAGAAAAAAAAAAAAGAAGGAAAAAAAAAAAAGCAAGTGCACACAGCTCAAACACATCAGTTAATGGGAAGCATCCGCATTCGGCAGCAAAGTCAGTCTTCTGGCTGGTCCCTTAGGAGGCGCTGACGGCAATTACTAGATGATGGGGATTTTTTCCAGCTAGGAGTATTTCAGTTTTCATCCTCTCTCTCATGTTTTTGAACTTGTCTCCTGGTGCTTCAGTGCCCGCCAGGTGGGATCCCTGCCCCATCCAGCAGCCCTGCTGCTGCCCAGAGGCCACCTCAGCTCCTCTCGCTCTCCTGGCTGTGACCAAAGACATCCAAAGACATCTCGTGGTGCAAGAGCAGCACACCCCTGAGGTGTTTGCAGGGGAAGGGATGCTCGCTACCCACGCACACACCTCCAGCCTGGTGACATCTCCCACTGCAAGGACGGGGAGTCCCCAAAACTGCGCTGCAGGCTGCTGCACGGGAGCCCAGGGCTGCTGCTCCTGCACGGGGAATCACTCAGCCCCTGGGAGCAGGAATAGCACCACTGAAGAGCCCAGGCACATATATGGAGAGCACGGGGTTTTCTTACAGCGCTGCATTCCTGGGAAACCATCTTCCACCTGATTTGGCTTGAACAATAATTCTTTCACTGGGCCACCTTCAGTGAATGGGGTGGGCCGAGCCACTGGTGCTCATTGTTTTTCTCCCGGCACCCTCTTTGCCTGCAATGCCATGTCAGCTGCATGACAACTAAAATGTCTTTTCCTGCGGGTTTTTTTTTCCACCCTGTTTTTCTACAAGCGCAGAAGTCAACACGGCAACATTTTGCTGAGCCCTGTTTCTGTCTCTTTTTTATCTGTACTTCTGATGCCAATGGAAACATTACCCCTCTTTCAAACTGCAAACTGCAGTCACCAGCAAAACACATTGGCTTTTTTTTTTTAATGTAGTACATTAAAATCATGTCTACTTGCTTCTTTTTTTCCCCCCTTCTATTTTAAAAAGCAGTAGAAGTCATGGATATTTGAGGGAAGATTTCAGCACGAAGCACTTTTCTAAGCATCGTTTTTGTGAGAGAAAAGTCAAGTGGATTCCCAGCTGCCAAAACGATGGGGATCCTTTCTGAGGGCAAGCTTGCCTTGCTGACTGATACCGGGGCAGACTGAGCCTTCTGTGGGTTCAAAGACCCAGCCAGATAGTATTTCTGCTCCCCGTGTGTATTCTGGTTTATGGGCAAACAAATGTTATCTATTGTTAGCTCGGCAGAGCCAGAACAAGAGCGGGATGAAGAGCTGGACCCAGTCCCACTCTGCAGTGCTGTAACTGAGTGTAAGTTATTGCATATGTCTGGATGCGAGCCTGCTCGGGGTGTTTTAGATAGATACAGATATAGATACAGATACAGATATAGATTATAGATAGCAAAGTGTGTGCTATGATCACGGCACATATTACTGTGCTCATTGATGCTCCAGCAGCCTGTCCATCGTGCTGAGGATGAGGGAGGTAAGGTCCTGGATGCAGGACGGACACATCTCCTGCACCAGGATGAGAAGCACAGTGCCAGGTGGATGAGACACGTTTGCTCCTCTGAGGGCTTCAGCCCTTAAATATAGTTTTATGCATTTTTCTAACCAGTGCCAGTGTCTCACTGCTTTGTGCTCACTTGGCTGGCTGACACGACAAAAGACACAGATTTGGCACTGGGGATTTTATCATGGAAAAGTGAAGCTAAATCAGGGAATATCCACTTTTCTGCCACGTTCAGCTGGATTTGGGGGCCTGCAAGGGATGAATTTTGTTGCTTTCATCTCTGGGTGCCTGGGTGGTGTACTGGTCCCTGCCCAGCCTCCCCCCAGCCTTAACAAAACGCCTTGTAAAACGCAGAGGTTATAGCATCTGCTTTTGTGAAAAGGACTTTTAAAAGAGTTAAAGACTTTAAATTCTCCCCCATGTGCACACATTTCTGCCCGAGCAGCAGTTTGGCAGTAGCACACCATGCAGTGCCTGAGTGATCTCTTTCTAAACTGAGATCCCAAACTTTCTGTTGTGTTTTACAAACATTGCCATTAAATGGAGAAATATATCTGTGTGTTGTTATGGTACGGTTTTATTGGTCGGTGTTGACATGAAGCTTCAGCCCTCTGTGGTGGATTAACACATGTGGTTATATGTAACACATGTAGCACATGCCGGGCTTTTAAAAATCCATCACATTATCCTTGTTCTGCTAAACTGTCACAGGCTTTTCAGCGAACCGTGAATATTTTCTTTTTAAGGCAGGGTTTTTAGGCAGCTGGGGCTGCCTTGCTGTGTTGCAACCACTCCCCGTGCCCCTTCGCTTTAAGGAGAGGTACGAGTGGCAAGGCGGCGGAGAGATGCGCACCGTATTTCATTCTGTCCGTCCATCCTTCCAGGCAGCCCACATATCTTTAAAGCGTTTTCCAGTTATTCTGGGGGCTAGGTGAAGGTTGGGGAGGTGCCTGGGGTCAGGTGGAGGTGGGAGCTGCTTTGTCCTCATCCCAGGACATCCCGCTGGCCGTGCATCGCCGAGGCGCCCCGTATGCGGATGCCCCATCGCGTGGGTGCACCAGGCAGAAAAGTTTGGCGGTTTCTTTTATTTTTTTTTCTTTTTTTTTAATGCTGCATGTGGGGATGCGGGAGGAAGAGGAAGAGGGAGGTGCATTTTCTAGCGGGGACACGTTCACCATCGGTGCAGTGCCGGGACGAGCCCCGTCCGGCCGAGCTGCGGGAGCCCCGGGTGCTCGGGCCGCCCGTGCTGGTTGGGATGCGCGCCCCGTGTGACAGATGACCTATTGAAATAATTTCGGAGCAGTGCTGGGGTTGCCACGACAACCAATGCTCTCTTGGCTTTCATCTGGCCATGTGACAGCCACTTTGACGTCAGCTGGAGGCAGAGCCTGTGGTTTGGGCCGCGCAGCCAAAGCCTTGTGAGAACCTAGTGGATGCTGGATTTATCCCCGCCGCCGCCGCCGCCGCCGCTGCTGCTGTTTCTCAGGGGCTGCCAGAGCATGGACTATTAAAAACTTGCATTTCTGCAGTGTGAGGTAACCGTTTGCTTTATGTTCTCCTCAGGTATTTCCCCCCCTCCCCTCTTTTTTTTTTCCTTAAAAAAAAAAAAAAAAAAAAAGGGATAAAAAGCAGTTTATCGTGACCGGTGTTTCTTTCACTTGTTTGTTTTGGCTGGAAGTTTGCCTTGATGAACAAGCCCGGCGCTATCAGATAAATGCAAAGCAGCTTCCAGTTGCTTAATTCTGCGTGCAGACTGCTGAGCGGAGTTAAATTTGGATTAATGATCCGTGAAAGCAGAATAAAATGATATTGTTCTCGTTTGACACCGTAGGGATATAGATGAACATGAGCAGTCCTAGGCTAACCCATCCAGGGGCTCAAAGAAACCGTGCCTAGGTATGTCGCTGCTCCGGGCATCTACACAGCCCTGTACCTCTGCTGGAACTTGGGTATTTCTTAACGCTGCCCAATCCGGGCGGTTTTGTCCCCATCGTGCGCAGGGAGCGGAGAGCCCGCGACAGATGCTGCTGGGAGCAGCTCGCTGCCGAGCTCCCCGAGTTGGCGGCCGTGAACCAGCTTTGTTCGCCCCCGGCAGCTGGACACGGCTCGTGCTTTCTGTCCTGGCTGGGGGCACGCTCTGGGCTCCCCGGTGCCCGCAGAGGGACGGATGGGGAGCTTCCTGAAAAACCATCCGCAGTATGCCAGGATGAGCAACTTAGGCGTTTACCCTTTCTCTCGCATGCACGGCTTTTCTGCCTGTATTTATTCTGCTGGGGGTGAAGGGTGGTTAGGAGAGCTAAAAAAAGGAGCCGTAGCCTGAGCAGCACCATGGCAATTGAAAAATGAAACGCTATTTGGGTGTTTTTTTATAAAAAGAAAAAGAACAGGGAGCTCGGCTGTCTGCATTGTAGTGGCTCAGAGGAGGCTGTTTTGGAGGAGACTGCAGGGTTGCTGAAGTTTAGTGCCGCAGACGGAGTTTGTCTGCATGTGACCATCTATGTGTTCGCCCTGAGAACAGGCTGCAGATGAAGCATCGTGTGCGTTATTTCCTGGAAAAGTACGTTAGACCGTTCTTATCTTCTCTAATTAAATACTCCTGTTCCCTTCCTCCCAAAGTTCAAAGGGTTTATTGATAATGGTAATGATTTGCTAAAGCAGCTGCCACTCCGAAATGACTACAGAGCTGCCAAACAATTTAAAACACAGTGCAATAAAAGATAAAAAAGGAAAAAAAAATAAAGCGTAAGAATTATCCTGATGTTACTAAGTGCAGCAGAAGTAAGTGTTTCAGAGAGGGAGCCAAGGCAGAGATTAAAACTTAAGGCACTTCTGTAAGGAAAGTTATGGCTTAGTGCTCTGGGTTTGGCAGTCTTCGCAGACCCACAAGGATAAATGCAGCTGAACCCCCTGAACCATTTCACTTGGCGTTATCTGCTCTTTCCAACATAACTGTTGTGTCCGAATGATCAACGTTTTGGAGACGGAAATATTTTGAATTGTGTTTATTAAATCCTTTGCCTGATGCCAATGCATCTGTGCATGAGAAATCCCCACTCGCTCCTTGTAGGTGCAGCTAGCAAGGGTTTACAACACACGCGCAGCATCGCGGCGCTGGGACAGCATCCCATGCCTGCCTTCCCTCCGGGCTGCCCTTGTTTCGCCGTGGCCGTGGTCTGTGCCCCCTGCCAGCCTGCAGGCACCCCAGAAATGTCCACAAGGGGAAAAATAATCGAGGCAGCATTCTCTGAAAAGCTATTCATTAGAAATATTTAAAAAATGGGTCCCTCGTCTCCAGTTTAATTGGCGTATCTCGCGTTAGCAATGCAGAGCAAGCCTTCATAAGGATGACGAATTGCCTCCCATGTCACCAGGAGGTTCCCGGTGGTGCTGGGTGGGTGTGTGAGGGGATGTGTCCTGCCTGGGCCCGTCCCCTCTGCGGGGCTCTGGGCACCCCACCATCCCCTCGGAGCCCCGGGGGCAGGGTGGCCGTGAGAGCCAGCGAGGCAGCTCGCAGGTGCTGGAGTCTGCAGTGCATGGGGACGGCACAGCAAGGGAAGTGAGAGTTGTTCGGGGTCCGCGCGCTTCTTTCTTGTGATTTTGTGCTCTTGTTTCGTTGGTCAGCTCTGTACCAAACTCTTTCACCAAGCGCTTGGGTTTTACCATGGTAGTGTGTGGATTTCCAAGGAAGCAGAGCGCTAAGCCTCCCTCCGTCCCTTTGCCCACCATGAGAAAAGACCAAGCAGCCTTTGGGTTCCTGCCTCCTTCCCACCGCCGAGGAGCAGGAAGGGGACTGCTGCCCATCCCTCCTCTTCTGCCCGGTGCTGCAGCCTCAGGCTGCAAACTTGGGCTTGAAATCCCCCAACACAAAGAGAAAAAAAAAATGCACGGGCTTGGTGACACCGCACCTTCTTCTGGGGACACCAGAGGGACCCCCACAGCTCCCATCAGCCCCAACAGCTCTTGCACCCTGTCCGCAGGGAAGGGTGAGCAGCCCCGTAACCGCCCCGGCGCTGGAGCACTTCACCTAGGGGAGACCTTGCCTGAAAACAGGACCGAGAGCTCCTTGAGTCACTTCTCTCACAACTGGATGCAGCCGGGGAAATTAAAAACAGACTCAAGCTGTTGATGCCTCCAGCCTAGTAATAATAATACGCTCAGGCCCTTAGTGTGGTCTACCTTGATCTGGTTGAGTTGATGGGCAATGACAATCTAAATTTAGGCTAGGAGCATAATAAAACCTAAAAAAAAAAAGAAAAAAACACTTGCAGCGCAGAACGCTGACTCCTTCTTGCATTTCTCAGACCGAGGAGGTTTCTGCTGTCATCCTAAAGGTCCCAGATGCTACTCAAGGCGGTGTTTTGGGGGGGAATAAAATCCCCCCTATGGGGAGAATTGTCAAACAGTGGGAACTGATGTAGCCGTATTGAGTTTCAGGCTCTTAAATTACACGCTGCAGAAGTTGGTTTCCACCCTGCTAAAAACCATTACGTTGTGCTAATTTAATGTCCCGCATCAACTTGAGCAACAACTGGTTTAAATGATAGCTGAGCAGCAGCAGAGAGCTGGCATTTTAATCAACAGTTGCTTTTCCAATTAGACCCAGATGCCACGCGTGTGGTACTCTGAATGCAGAATAAAAGCTGACCTCATTGCTGGTTCCAAGCTCAAGCACAGAAATCCTCGCTCTGGAATGTGTTGGTAGCCATCTTTTAGAAACAACCTTCCCTGGTGAGCCAAAGTCTACGCAGACAGCTACAGTCAGATAACAGTTTGAAAAATAGAATATGTTTTGGCTGTACTTTCGCTGCTGTTAAATTTATCTTCTTAAATAGCAGGGAGTATGAGCTGAGGTTTGAGAAACAGTAATTTTGTAATTATTTTACATGGATCGAATTATTCTGTCATCAAATTTGCATTTCAGACAGCATTACAGTATGAAAATATAATTAGAAACTGTAATTCAGGAATTGCTGAATGTGATATTTCCCAGAGGGAGCACCGCGAAGAAGAAGCTGCCCTTTTTACAGCTCCACCAAAGGTTGAAATCCTATAGGTGGGAAACGTGGTCGCCGAGTTGTGAAGTTCCTCTCCGTTCTGTGACCATGCTGCGGCCTCAACACGCTGTTGACTTTCTAACGAACTTCTTTTTTTCTTTCTTTTTTTTTTTTTTTTTTGGTGAGATTCATTTCCACAGAAACTTCTAATCATTAAGAGCTGAAGTGCTCAGATCCTGTTCTGCTGAATTTCAGTCTGGCTGTGCTGATAGTTGCCGCATTGCTTGCAGCCACAAAACGACACGAAGATAATGTAAGGATCTGTTTTACACCCAGAAAAGCCAAGAAGCTCGCACTTCGGGCTGAAATGCTGATTTGAATTTGCCCAGAGCCTGAAATTCTCAGCAATGTTCCCTCTCACTGGGGCTTGGCTTAGCTCTCTTTCTCTTCTTTCGTTAATTCAAGGTGTTTTGCTGTTCTTGTTCGCAGCGTTGTACAAAGTTTTAGCTGCATAAATCTCACTGATGTCAATCCTTCAGCTTTTATTATAATGCTGATTGTGATCTCTGGCTTATCATAGATATATTAGCTGGAAACAAGCACAATCTCTCTTTGTAGTTGGGCTCATGCCGATAAATCCCTTCGTATTTTCCTGGAAACACACGCTCCATGGGAAAGCACCATCCCTGGCAAGCTTTTCCCACCACCTTGCTGGGACATTGGACAAGGCAGTGTGTGGAGCAGGGCTCGTGATGCACAAAGCAAAGCTGAGAGGAGGCAGAAGCTGAGTGTGAAGCACGTTTAGTGTTTCCCTCTCCCCATACATCCTTCAGGGTCCTGCTAAGAGACGGACCCCGTGCTCTCTTTTCTCATCCCAAGGGCCACCTTCTGCACCCAAACCACCCGGCCGTGCTGCGGGGGAAGGCGTTGCCCCATCGCTTGCATTTTGGGTGCGAAGCATCAGCATCACAGCATCAGCACAGACGACCTGGGAAGGCAATTTTGTTAGGAAGGATGAAATAAGGCAAATTTGCTCTTCCTGGACTGCCCTGCGGCAGGAGGGGCAGGGGAAAGCAGACGAGCATCACGGCCAGCTCCTCTCCTCGCCGACGGCCCAAAATTACCAAAGCACAAGGGATGCAGCTCATCTGAAGTGCCCAATTTCAGCTGGGTGGCACCCGGGGAGGCTGCAGCCATCCCGCCCTGAGCACTTGTATCTCGATCAGAGAGCTCTGCTCCTGCTGCGCAAATGCTCCTTGCGGCAAACCCCAGATGCCAGGGGGAAGCGAGCACAAAGCTGCTGATTATTTCCCTGACTGCTGCATGCTTCCTATCACAACACTATTCTTTTGTGCAGAATGGCAGCCTGATTGCACAGCCCTCTTTAACTTCACCATTTTAGCCAGCCCAGGTCCAATTAGAGCAATTATATCTCGGCAGAAACACTGTCTGTTGTCCTCTGGACCTGCCTGTCAATGTCCTATTCAGGGCTGTTTATCTTGTGTGGGGTTTTTCATATAGAATCGCTCTGACCCTACTAAAGCAGCCTCATCTGAGGGACAGCCTGCATTTCTGTAGAGTTGCTTCATGGGCTCACATGAACAAGAAGAGTGCAGACTTGCAGCACCAAGGATGCATCTTCCAGTCTAACCGCGGTCTCCTCTTGCTTGAACACTGCCGCTGATTTGACGTGGCATGCAGGACCCTTCACTTTCTCTTATTTTACTGCTTAAAATGGACCACGGGATCTGAATTTGCAGCTCTTCCTTGTTGTGTTGGACGGTTTCTTGGATCAAAACCCCCAACTTGAGCTGCAAGGAGCGTTGGACAGCACGTGCTGTTAGACCCCGCACAGTTCAGAAGCCTGTGTGGGACCACTTGGTGATTCAGGAGTGCGGGCACTGCTGCAGAAATCCCATCTGCATGCTGTTACCTCTGCTGTAAAGGCTTGATGAAGGAGCTGAGGGACTCCTGCAAAGGAGGTCTTGCTCGCCACCTCTAAAATAGGAGAAGAGAAGCAGAGCTGTGTGAAAGCAGAAGCCCTGGGACTCAGGAATGTCAGAGGTGGTAGAAAGAGGAACCGATCTCCTGAACAAAACAATCTTTTATCTTCTCCTACTTCCCCTGGAATGGGAGATTTAGGGAGCAGGTTTTTCATGCGTTCAGAGTTTTCTTCCCAAAATTAATTTAACTCTTCTTTGAGAATTCAGAAATGAGGAGCTGAAAGCAGGAGCTCAGACCCGAGCTACCCTTCCTCCAGCAGCATCACGACAGCGGCTCCACCGCACTCACCCGTTTCCCATTTTGCTGCTGCTCTGCTCGGCTTTAGCTCGCGCAGGAGGGCGGCTGGCCCCTTTTTTCTCTTGGACAGCAGCGTGGCTGTCACCTGTGTCTCGCCCCCACCAGGGCTGCCAAGAGACCTTGCATATGTGCACTCACACCCATGGCAAGGATAAAGCAGAGCTGGTGACACAGCGGCACACCACGCCTCGCACCAGCCCTGCAGGGGCCTCGGTGAATTTAGTTGTCTAGGTCTGCGGTGGCAAAAGCTCAGCTAGACCTGCAGCCCTGGCCGATGCAGTTCCCTTCCTCGCAGCAATGCTGGCTTTCCTCCGCCCAGCACCACTGCCGTGCTGGGGTACAGCTCCCAGTCACTCTGTGCACATAATGCTTGTGATGCCCCAATTAGAAAAACACATTTTTTTTAATGGGGCAAAAAGCTGACAGAGGAGCTGGTAGGGTGGCTGCTTGCTTGATTTGCACTCTCTTCCCATTAAAGACTGTGACCCTTGCAGAAACTTCCACCTCACTTAATTCAGTGTTTGATCAAAAAGTGTATTTTTGCTGATATTTCACTGCGCCTTAGCTATGAGCTCACTGTGGCCTTGCTCCCACGCTGGGAACCCACAGGAAAATCCTTTCCCTGCGCTCAGCTCCATCCATGCTCAAGGAAGGCACTCAGTGCAGGGTGGCAGAGAAGGGGTTAAACCAAATCACGGTTACCACTTCGAGGCCTTTTCTAAAATAGCAGCTTTTCTTTTGTTTGCTGAATTCCCCGTGCTTTTCCAGTGCTGCTCCCATTATTCATTTCGTTCCCGAAATAACAATTTTTTAACCAGAGGAATGGCTGGGGCTGGGAGAGGAGGGGACCTGCGGCCGGGGCCGGACAGCTGCAGGCTCTCGTGTGTCTGCACGAGCAAATGCCAGGCTGCAGAGGGATGTTGGCGGGACACCGCGGGGCAGGTGGCGATTCCCAGAACCTAAAGCAATCGTGTCTTCTCAGCCGTGAGCCTTTTCATGACAGCCCTCAGCAGCGCTCCTCGGGGCAAGCTCCAGGAGCTGCCCTGGAGTCAGCAGGCACCGGGGTGGACGTGCCCAGAGCAGTCACCCGCTGCTTGGACAGGTGCTGCTGCTAAATTCGGGGGGCTGGGCACACCTCGGCTGTCTCTGTGGTTTGGGGGATGAATCACCCAAGCCTTCCATGCTCAGTGCTGGCAAAGGCTGAGCCCACCAAGGGCTCACCCCCCAGAGCCCCAGCAAGCCCAGCACAGAGCCCGAGGTGCTGGCAGAGCACGTCCCACATGATTTGGAGCCTGGTTCCTAATCCCCTTCCAACACCCCTCTCCCAAGAGGTAATAGCTTGCTTCCCCCAGGTCCTGGCATTGAGGAAGGTGAGGATGTTCAGCAGCAAGGAAGAGGGATTTCCCTGTCAGTCAGCCCCTGTGTTGGGGAATGCTCCCAGATGCATTTGCTTTGTAATTGCAGGTGATGTGGTGTATGCCATCATGTGTAACGAGGTGGAAATTCTTGGAAAAACCCTTAAAAATAGAAAAGCAGTTTTCCTGAAACCTGGTGCTGGGGGAGCTGGGACCTCCGGCTGCTACCAGCAGGAGCCCAGCCCACAGGGGCACGACCCCCAGGCTGGCAGCTAGAGCCTGTCACACAGAGCAGTCGGTTTTAGCATCCCGCCTGGTTCAGTTTTAAAGCAATTTAATTCACAATGCATTTATTTTAAAGACGGGAAAATTGCAGAAGTGGATACCCCGTACTACACCCCTTCTGCTCTCCAGTTCCTCCAGAATGAGTAAATCGTTATCATCTGTATTAACCCTCTCAGAAATCAGCACGACCCACTTTTCCAATGCTGTATTGTGCCTAGTATCTGGGGTTTAAACCCACCTTGCCTGCAGTGAGCCCTGCGTGCTGTTTAACGGCCCTGCAGCTCCCAGAGTTGCCCCCAGCACCACCTCCATCCTGCAGCGCTTTGAAGCATTTTGTATCTTGCCCTGCAAGAGGGAAGAGATGTCTGGGTGCTCTTGTCATAAAACCTGAGTGTTGGAAGAGGCAGAAAGCAAAGACAATGGCTGGGTGGTGTTTTCTCCCAGTGATGTGATGTTTTTGTATCCTGCAGTCACATTTCTGGCCTTGGAGCATCGTGAGGTGGGCTGTGCCACCCGATAGCAGGCACAGTCTGTTGTGCCGGGACTTTTCAGGCTGGGGTCCTCATCCAAACCCCTCCACCGACCCACTTGTAACCTCAGGCAAGTCCCGATCAGGCACACAGGACCATGACTGTGATGTCTTGGCAGGCCCTTTCATGGGAGCTGTCACACAGTACCCTTTGATATGATTTACAGCTTTACATCAAAGCCAGACACTGGCTGGGCTGTGTTTTGAACTGTGCCATTTCGCAAAGCAGGACCCCAAAACGTGAGCATGCCCGCATGAAACTGCAAAGTTTTCCCCTTTCACTTCCAAACAGAAATTGTTGTGCTCATATTGCCCCAAACAATACGGGGGATTTAGGAAGACTAGCATTAAGACATTTTTCAGAGTGACTGAGTATTTTTTAATCCTTATTAGCCTTGAGCAGTTGTCTGCCAGTGAACTCACGGAAGGGTAGGTGTAATTAAAGATGTGCCCAGCACGGCCCGCCAGGCACACACAGCTACACAGCTGCCCTCTCTAGTAAAGCTGAAATGTCTTTCTGAACGACAGCTCAACAATAGGAAACATTTCTTTCTGAAATAAAACTGAAAACAAGCTTTTCTTCCAGGCATCATCAGAAAAAAATAAAAAGGCAAAAAAAAAAAAAGCAAAAAAAAAAAGCAAAAACTTCCTTAAATTTCTAGTTCCACTAAGCATCTGGCTCTAATGTACAGTTCCTCAACTTTGTTCATTTCTTAACCAGAATGTGCTCCTGTTTCAAAGCACAGTCATTTCATCTGCTAATAAATGCCTATTCAACTGTCTGTGTGCTTCGGCAGTGTTTGCGTTCATTGCTCTGTGTCATCTTTTGCCTTCTGCCTCGATCTTCCCGCTAGAGGATCAGCGTTGCCCACATCCCCACTCACTACTCCTTACTGATCAAAGCCGCTCATCCGAATGTGCTGGTGGGTAATTTTGATCAAGGTTTCACGGTGTGCTAAATTTGTCCATGCAGACAATATGGTGACAGGCATTTCCCCCAAGTCGTGTCCGAAATCCCCCCTCCACCAGTTCAGAACTGCTGCCTTCAAGCTCCTGGCACCGACGGGAATTGGCTGCTGTGGGCTGTGCCTTCACCTGCAGGACTGATGCTAGCTGGATGCTTTCTCACATCCGTTTAAGCACATTATTTCTGAAACTGCTCCTCCTCCAATCAATAAAAGACTCCATAAAATTGTCTAACCATATTGAGAAAAATGCGATTTACTCCAGGAATCTTTGTTGTATTTCATTATGAGCCACCGAATCTAATATACGAAGAAGATCACTTTAATTGTAAGTGGGCAAAAGGAAGATCTACGCTACGCTCCCACTAAGCAACTGGCAGCAACGTGCACCTTCTCCATCTAATGCAGTTACGTAAACTAATCAGGTTTGGGGCTTCTGATGGGAACAGTGCTTAACGACGTTACGCGTCCCCTGAGAGAAACTGGTGTCAGATTAATTTGTTAGGTATTGTGGTATCTATTCTCAGATAATTTTTCCTGCCCTGAGGAAACTGGTGAGGTAGCCAAAATGCAGGCAGTGAGTTCGGACGACGGGCTGTTGATCTGCCTGTCTCCTCTCCGCCTGGTTTCCCTTGCCCTGCAGATAGCAGAGCACAGCAGAGGTCCTCTCCCTCTGCAGCCCCACGCAGCACATGCAGGGCCAGTGTTCATCTTACAAACCGAAGTACTTAGGTGTCATTCACCACTGTTTTGTGCTTTATTGCTTACTGCTTTTATTTATTGTCGGCTTGGGCAGACAGTTTCATGGGGAGGAAAAGAGAATATCCAGTCCAAGATTGCATCCTCCAGCTCTGTTCTTCCCTGTTGGGCAGACAGCTGACAAATTGCATGCGGGTTAACTTCTTGTCTTTTTGCACATAAGCACCGTGTAGCTAAAAAGCAGAGTGGAACACCTCCTGTACCCTGCAGCACCCCAAGGACCGGCGTTACTTACTGCAGTGGCAGCGCTCCCTAAATCTGTCATTTATAATAACTTGAAACATCGAGAGAAGACACATCGAAGTGTGAATGGCATGTCATTTTGCTGACGTCCTTGTCATGCTGCTAATTGCTGTTTAATTACTATGACTACCTAGAAAGTAGTTTCCAGCCATGAATAGCTGAGGGGCATTTTTGTCCTGTGGAGCAATAGGGGGTTGCAAAGAAGGGAGGCCCAGGAGCATGGGCTGTGGTGCTGGGGCAGAGCAGAGATGCAGGAGCATGCAGCTGAGCAAAACGTGGCTGTGCAAGACGAGCAGCCCCATGAGGCCAGGTGATGGCAGAGGGGGTCCTCCACACCTCTCGTGGTGGGGTGAGGTGGGGAGTGTGGGACAAGGTGACAACCAGGAGAGCCCTGGGCATGCCCTGGAACAGAAGGATGGCCATCAGGAGTTGTAAGTGTCAAGAGCCTCCAAGCCCTGGTACTGCACCTCATGCAGTGCCTAAGCACCAGGCATCCTGTGCCTGGTCCCCTTGATTGTCCCTGTGGGTCCAGCCCCAGGAACCGATTACCCCCTCGGGATCTTCAAAAACTGACCCCAAGTGGTCCAGGAGCACAGGACCAGCTGATACAAAAAGCCACACAGGTGCTGTAGAAAATCCTTTCCTGTGCATCGCTTCAGTCAACGCTGAAATGCAGGTGCCACAGTCCTTGTAGCGCGGTCAGAGATCTTCAGATGAAAAAGCTCTGTGTTATTGTGTTGCCTGTAGGAGAGGAAGGGATCACGTTAAGGAAGAAAAGTTTTGTAGAAAACCTGAACTGTCTTTAAAAAATACAGTTGCCATCTGCCCCATCAATACTGAATAGAAACTGGACACGTGGTTCACTTTCCAAGAAAACCAAAAGCTTATTATTTCACAGATTTGGACAGCACATTCTGTACAGCCTCTTGACCCCAAGGTTAAGCCCAGCTAGCTGCGAGTTTTATTGAGGCTACTTCTAGACTGTAATTTCAATTAATTTATTGTGATAACTGTATTACTGCTTCTAACACTCCCTAATGCTGAATTGACACAGCTCCTCTTGACCTATCTGCTGCACCCTGGCTCTCAGTTACCTGCTGGCACAGCCACACGCTCACGTTCCTGCTGCACCACGTTACTGATGTGCTGTGGGGGAGATCGCACACTGCAGGGGCAGGCGGAGGTATTGGAAACACCTTGCTCTACATTTCTGCCTTTGGATCTTCTCTTGGCCATCCTTTGTGCTCCCTGCCTTGAGAAGTGCACTCATTTTTTAAGATATCATTTCTCTTCCGGAGGAGGACAGTCAGGAGGGGACATCCTGAGGCATCCAGCCTGGTGCAGGTAGTGATGCCATGTAAGCCCAAATCATGCATTTTTCAGGCTCTGTTTTCACACGAGCTAGGCCTTTTGTCTTGTGATCTTAGGAGAAGGCTGTTCCACAGACTTCGCTGCTCCAGTGGTTAGAGATTTGCTTCTCATTCCCAGCCAAACTTTATTCATGGCTAGTTTATACCCATTTGTTCCTGTGCCAGCATTGTCCTTCAGTTTAAATAGCTTTTCTCCTTCCTTAGTATTTACCCCCTCTGATGTATTTATAGATTACAACCATATCCCCTCTTGGCCTTTCTTTAGCTAGGCTAAACAGCCGAATGCTTCTGGTCTCCTCGGAGAGTGCAGGCTTTCCATTCCCTTATTTAGCCTAGCAGCCCTTCTCTCATCCCCCGTGGGTCTGGCTCCCTTTCCTGGACGTGGCAATCCCCCGTCCATGCACTACAGAGGTCCAGGTGAGTCCTCGTATCACCAAACCCTTGTACGACCTGCTGTGTTTTCATTAATGGCAGTGATGCTTCCACTCCCCGGGCTCGCCAGATCGATCTCAGCAGGTTCATTAGGAAGTGGCATTTGCCTCCTTCGGGTCTGATCACGCTGGTGCTTTATAGTTCCCTGCTGGCTGTGTAAGAACCTCAGGTCTTCCTCCCATTACATCATTTCTAGTTAAAAGCATGAATTCTTCCTGGTGGTCCCTCAGAAATTGCGCTTTCTAATTTGCACTATTCCAGTGCTAAAATTACCCCATTTTTCTTCAGTGATAGCCTGTCTCTCCAGCTAATGGTGCCTCCTGCCTTGGTGTCATCAGCAAAGGCACTGCTCTGAGATTATGCGCCATGGTTATTAACAAAAATGCTCAATAAGATCCATCGGGAGACTCCTCTTTGAAGAGCTCTATTGTAACCATCTTCCACCTGAGATTTCCCCTTTCAATTCAACCCATTACCCTTAAAGAGGAAACATCTGTCAGATTCTGTCTGGCACATCCCCCAGCAGGGGACGATTTACTTTGATTTTGCCTAAGTGGTTTTGAATTAACCTCTATGTATATACATATATCTATTAGAAATGTGAGCTTATGTGCTGGTTTGCGAGCCGGTGCGGAGGACTTTCTGTGAGGCTTCCATATAAGGTCCGTTCTGCCAAGAAACTTCAGTTCTAACCTCTCACATTTCTACAACTTCGGTCTGAGATCTCTCTTCAGCAGGACTTGCCAATTGTGGTGCTCAAGTCAGGGTGTTAGCAGACATGTTTTGCTCTGCTTCAGTCTCCCAGCGGCTTATAAAGCCAAATTCATGATTCAAATGACTAAACTCATTATTCAGGCTTAGTGCATTTTTTTATAGGAATTTGGAATGGGGTGAAAATTCTTTTGTGCTCTGGCCTGTGTTGCTCAGATCTTGGCCTGCAGAGGAATAGCAAAACTGATGTTTGTACCCTTTACATTCAAAATGGGTGAGACTATAAATACCCTGTAGTCCTAAAACAACATTCCTGCTAGTTCTTCAATTAAGACTGCGAGATTCTCCCCCAACATCTCCCTGCACTTCCCCACAAAGATCTGACTGTCTTCCTTTCTTCTTTGTGCCAAAGGCTTTAGAGACTTTTGGAGGACTTGGTGACAACCCGCAAACCAGAGAACAGAGCTCCATCTCTTTTAGGCTCAAATAAGAGAGGAGAGATTATTGAATCTTTGGCTGCCCTTTTGATGACTGAGAAATTAGTCCTTGCCCTCCTTCCTTTGAACAGTTCAGGTTTCGGGTATCTATCTATGTTATCACCAAGTTCTGAATGTGCTGTTCAAATGAGAACTGAATGATTCTCCCTTAAAAAAAATAAATAAAATAAAATAAAATAAAATAAAATAAAATAAAATAAAATAAAATAAAATAAAATAAAATAATAAAATAAACTTCAGAAAAAAATAATTCAGTCTTTAGTTAAGGCTGTTCCCTGAGTGATATATTTTTTATTATTATTATTAACATTAGAGCATACTCTGACCCAAAGAATAAGCTATCACCTTTGCCTGTGGAGGGATGGCTGACAATCCTTCCCCTTGTGCCTAAATCTAAGCTGATCTAAAACCAAGGACCAGAAACTCCCATGACACTCCAGACTTCGTTTAACTCTCTTGGTGGGCAGTTGTCCTGGTACAGCCTGAAGAACAATTGATTTGAGGATTTGCCCACTGAACAGAGCAATCAGGCAGAAAAGGCTTTAATTTGGCATGAAGCTGCGTTTTCCAGCTCTTTTTGCTAAATTGAAGGAGCTCCACAACAACAAATGATATAATTTAATTTGACACCGGATGTTGAGCAAACGGAGAAAAAAAACCTTAGTGTGCATCTGTGCACATGCTCCGACCCAGCCCAGTCCCCTTGCTCTGTGCAGGCAACACCAGGGGCTCTGAGTGTCCACGTCCAGTGGAGGACCCCTTCCACCACCAAAGCTCCATGATGACCTGAGCCCAGACGATATGGGACACAGGTTGTCCTATTGCAGAGCTTTGTATGTGTTTTGGGGTAAGGGATGGCTGAACATGAGCTGTGTCCCCAGTGCTCATAGAGCTTGCAGTATTAGTCAGAGATGTCCTCAAGAGCTACAGACCCCAAACCACCGTGTCAGCTGGTGCAGAGCTGCAGTGCACAGCCAGGAGCCTGGAGACAGATCTCCTCTCCTCTCCTCTCCTCTCCTCTCCTCTCCTCTCCTCTCCTCTCCTCTCCTCTCCTCTCCTCTCCTCTCCTCTCCTCTCCTCTCCTCTCCTCTCCTCTCCTCTCCTCTCCTCTCCTCTCCTCTCCTCTCCTCTCCTCTCCTCTCCTCTCCTCTCCTCTCCTCTCCTCTCCTCTCCTCTCCTCTCCTCTCCTCTCCTCTCCTCTCCTCTCCTCTCCTCTCCTCTCCTCTCCTCTCCTCTCCTCTCCTCTCCTCTCCTCTCCTCTCCTCTCCTCTCCTCTCTCTCCTCTCCTCTCCTCTCCTCTCCTCTCCTCTCCTCTCCTCTCCTCTCCTCTCCTCTCCTCTCCTCTCCTCTCCTCTCCTCTCCTCTCCTCTCCTCTCCTCAAGACAAATTGTATGTAGGAAGCATCTAAACCAAAAGCATGGGGAGGGGACTGTACCAGCCTGCAGCTACTTAGCATCTCAAAGGAAAGACTGAATTCCTTGTATCTGGCAATCAAGATTCAAGCAGTCACTTTATTGACAGAATTAGTTCATATTTCAGTCCATCATGTGTACAGATAATGCACTCTGAGATTAAGCTACTGTAGCAATAAATTTGCTAACCTAATTTTGAAAGATAAAAGCTCCAGTGAAGTGAGGCTTCATGGAGCACTCTACTCCATTAGATTTCCAGCACTTCGGAGGAGCAGACAAGAAAGCCCTCCCTCAGGTAGCTACTCCCTTCCTCTGACCTCCTCCTCTGAAAGCAAATCTTGCAGGGAAGGAAATAGAGCAGTGCTAAAACTCCCCTCCCTCTGGGCACGAGCATTTGCCATCGCTCTCAGCAGCTCACGTGAAAGGCCGTATGAAGCAGGAGGCCTGCCTCCCCCTGCCCTGGGGCCCTGGATCTCTAACTGGTTTGGAAACTGGGGTACTCTTTGAGTGCTGGCAGCGCAGGAGGTGCTCATTTCTGTGGGCCACTGCAGCAAGAAGTGGCACCAGAAGCTGCAGGGAGACAGCACAGAATCATACAACCATCAAAGTTGGAAAAAACCTCCGAGATCCTCTGATCCAACCATCCCCCCACCACCAATGTCACCCACTAAACCATGTCCCTAAGCACCACGTCCAACCTTTCCTTGAACACCCCCAGGGACGGTGACTCCACCACCTCCCTGGGCAACCCGTCCCAGTGCCTGACTGCTCTTTCTGAGAAGAAATGTCTCCTCATTTCCAACCTAAACATCCCATGGCGCAACTTTAGGCCATTCCCTCTAGTCCTATCACTAGTTATCTGTGAGAAGAGGCCAACCCCCAGCTCCCCACACCTTTCTTTCAGGTATCTATAGAGAGCAATGAGGTCTCCCCTGAGCCTTCTCTCCAGACTAGACAACCCCGGCTCCCTCAGCCTCTCCTCACAGGACTTGTGCTCCAGGCCTTTCACCAGCTTCGTAGCCCTTCTCTGGACACACTTCAGGGCCTCACAGCCTGTGACATGGTGGTCGTGGGCAGACACCTCCCTGGGCTTGAAGGCCTTTGTATGTGCTTTGAGGTAAAGCATGGCACAAGGTCAGATGGTGGCCAGGGATTGCTCAATATCCACAGGCCTCCTATGGCAGCAGTTCTGGGAGAGATTTTGCAGCTGATAAGGAAACCTCAAGAGCTGAGAACTTCAAGCCCGATGACAGCTCAGACCTCATCAAAGGAACCTTTGGCCTTGTCCATCTCGGCAGCCTGTGGGATGGGAATGGCTCCATCAGGAAGGGGGTGGCTGTGTGTGCACGGGGCAGCTGTGAAAGAGGCCATCAAGTGTCCCCCCACAAAAACATCACACGTCTTCACGGGCCATTGCTTTTCACTCATGATCAAGCTGCCTGGTGTTGCTAGTGGGGTGGAGTTTCTTATGTAACTTAACTGAATTAAATTCTTCATCTGGCCATGCTACAAGGATGGCGTTGTTAAAAACCACAGGCATGAAGTCCATGTAATGTTGGTGGCAGTAGCTTTATTGATCTTGGCCATGCTAGGAAAGTTTGCAGGCTGCACCGAACTTTGCCTCACATTTAATTTTCTTCATATTTTAAAAGGTAATATTTACATTCCAGAGTCACAATGTGCTCTGAATGTCTTATTTTAACATTAATTGGGAGCTGTAATCAATCAGGTCAAAAATAAATTATTGTGTTGGTTATGTTGTCTTCCTTTACGAAGGCCTAAATGTATGATGCTCCAAAACATGTACTAAAAACATCTATAGCTAGCTGATGGTGGAATCTTGTTATCACGAAACCCAACGGGAGCAAATACATATCACTTCTATATGACTTAAATCCAAACATGTTAGTTCTATTTGTGCTGTATGAATGCTTACAGCGCACTGCAGCTCAAAGGCAAATCACACAAAACATATAACATTTTCAGGCACTCCCATCCTGTCTCTGGCTATTACCCATACAGAAAGCTGCTGTTGCCTACTTACAGCAGCTGGGGTTCACCCCAGTTCTAGTTGTGAGCCTCAGACCAGGTTTTCAGGAAGCATCCAAAATTACAAGTCGGTTCTTTTAGCTGGGTTCATCAGGACTAGCCCCCCACACCTTCCTTGTCTGCTTATTTTCAGCCCTTCTAGACATTTCGCAGTGTGTCCTTTTCAAAGAGGAGCAATCTCTTTATAAGCCATGGCAGATATTGCACTTAGGTAGAAACACGTTAGGTAGAAACAGTGCGTAGTGGGATGCCAGGTGGAGATGCAAGGCACTCGACCCACAGCCCCCAGGCAGGAGAGAGTAAGAGGAGACACTAGAGTTATCCGGGCAGTGAACAGGTTTGTTAAGGGCAGGGGTGGTTCATCAGTTTCTGTCAGTTCTTCTTCGGTCAACCCAAGGAGATCTCCAGGCTCAGTTCTTCAGGATCCTCCAGGAACAGTGCTTTCAGCCACTGGGATTCACTCTGGTGTAACCAGCTACTGCTTCACCGACCTAAGGAACCCAGACAAGTACAGTTAGGGAAGATCAGGCCCACTTTCACCACAGTGCTTTGTCATTTTCTACAAAAGCACTTATCAGCAATTGCTCCCATCCATTGCCCAAAAAACAATGGTTTTTCTTCCTTCAGATAAAAATGAATTTGATACTTTAGCCACACCATGCCGTTATAAATGGTAGTTTCTTGCAATAAATGTGTCACATACATACGAAGAAATCATAGCAGAGGGACCAGAGCCCTCATTGAGGCTCTGATTGCAAACTTCCAGCTCTGGGAAGGAGATGAGTAATCTTTATGTTGAATTATAACTGCAGATATTTCCTTTTTTCTAAGCTAGTGTCTGTTACCATGGCCACAACCTTCAGAATATTCTGGCTATTCTACAGTCATTAATAGGAGTGAAAGAGCAGATGTTTAATTATGTCCTTATTCCATTCACTAAAGTACAGCTGACATTTGAAAAGTCTTCAGTAGAAAAAAAAAAAAAGTAAAAAAATAAAGTAAAAAAGTAAAAAATTAAAGTAAAAAAGTAAAAAAATAAAAAAGTAAAAAAGTAAAAAAATAAAAATTATTGTTTATCATTTTCCTAGAGAAAAATAGCAGGAGACAGTTAATGTATGCCAGCAAGCATGCAGGTACTTCATCTACATCTAAGTAGGGGTGAGGAAACCAGTTTCTTTGCATCCTGAAGACTGAACGTTAGACTGGTATTAGCAGTAGTCAGATGCAGGTGAAGACTAGAAAATAGTCTGAGAACCTCCAACACTTGTCCTTACCACTGCCAGCTTCAAACCCTCTGGATTCCCCCAAAGAAGCGATGTTAGGCCTCTCTCGCTGTGTATTTGTACAGCACCAGCAAGGCCTGCAGGAGCTCCTGCGAGCTGTCCCAGTGCTGTGAGCAATGGTGCATTCTCAGCATACCCTGTGCCAACAAACGTCTAGGATTTATTAAAACATGGGACCTTGCAAGAAAGCTTCTTCTCTGATCTGTGAAGAGGCATGAACTACCCAGGAGAATGCTCAGGCGATAGGACTGCAGTGCACGTGGTTTCCTTGGTCTCACACAGGCTGTTCTTCATCTATTCCTGTTTATTTAGATAAAGTTATCATGTGTGTCACAGTACAGAAGATCTCTTTATCAGATATCTCTGGATAGAGAAACCCAAATATAGGGCTGAATCCCTCTGCTCTTTTCTTTCCTTCTGAGCACCCAAATTTTTTTTCCAACCCTTCTATGTAACTGGTACTGATTTAAAGCTTGTGTAAAAAAGGGCAAAGGACAGTCCCACCTTTTCCTCAAAATTAGAGAGCAGCCAATGGAGGGAGATCCAGCATGGGATTCTCTCTGAAACCCCAGATGGAAACGGAGATGCTAAAGTAGAAGGTTTGGGTCAGGATCAATATGTGTAGAAAATCCAACAGTGGGAGAGGTGTGGTCAGCACACAGCAGCTTCTCACAGTCTCTTCTGCGATGCAGTGCTTGCAGCATCCCCACGGCATCGCTGCTTCTGGGTGGGCAGGGAGCAGCTGCCCGGGGAGCAGGCTGCTCACACCATGCAAAGGCTGAAAGTCATGTTTTTCTGTTTATTTTTGGCCACACAATCGTTTTGCTACGTTGCAGCCCATTTTCTTGCTGTAAAAGCTGCTTTTGTCTACGCAGTATGTAATTAAATGTGTCCCCTCTCATTTCATGCCTACAGTGCACTACCCAAAACTCTCATTTTCCTGCACTTTATCAGTTCACCTGTTTTTCAGAGAAGGTGTCATTCCCCCAGTGGCAGTGAGCCCATCTCACAGAGGGCATGAGCTCTGGGCCTTGGGAACCGATTTTTTCTACATGAATAGCACTTTGCAACAGACTTACCCTAAAAAAATTTTGCCAAAAATTAATGCCATGCTACCAAACTTGGCTGAATTAATATAGGACAGAAATAATATTACTTATATAGACCAGAAACGTAACATCCCTGGAGAAAGAAAGGAACCAAGAAAGGGTCCATTGAGTGGGCAGAACATTTTTAGGCAATCCTTTACTTAATTTTTAATTTGCTGTCATAGAAGAGGCAAGCGCCCAGCTTCCAGCATCTACTTCGCACTCCACGTATGCCTGACCACATCTCTCTCTGCAGCAGCTCGGCAGACCTGCAGCTCCAAGGGCATGTGAAGGTGCAGTCAGTTCTGTGTAAAGCAGCTTTGACGGCTGAATTCAGATCTATCCTGTCAAATCGTAGCTAGATATGGAGGAGCCATTCGGTTCTCTCCTCAAAGCACTTGTCATTCTGTTTGGCATCCCACCCCTGCAGCCCGCTCCCTTCTCTGGCTTGTTCTAACCTATCCAGCAAACAAAGACCCTAACAGGAGGTCCCTTGTTTTGTCCTCTTCTGGCAGAGCATGCAGCTTTCTATATTATTGAATGCAATGTTATACAAACTGTTATACACAGACATATTTATATATACTGTATATATTTATACATATATGTATATTATATTAAAGTATAATGGTGCATTTTCAAAGTCAAACAACTGGAGAAGTTAAAATTTGTGTGATCTGTGCTTTCACTTCTCATATCTTTTAGCTTGCATCTATTTTTATACAATCAGAGCACATATATTAATACAGTGAGATCTGGCTTTCCTTTATTCTTCATTTCTGTGACATGCCTTGGAAAATTGTTGCAGAAATTCTAGAGTGAGATCTCTTTGTGAATAAGATCACTTTGGAGAGGAGGAATTTACCTGATTCTAAAGGTGTGCATCCCTGAGCCTTTTATTCAGCGCTTCCTCAAACACAGCGAGAGCCTTTGTTTGCAAATCAATGGAACCTCCCCTGCATTGCACCATGGCTCTCCTGAAATAGCTTGAGCATGTATATGTGTGAGTGTACAAAAGGACTTCTGCACATTACTATCCCGTAAGTTCAGCTTTACCCACTTACTCAAGTATGGGTCTGTGAGCATCCAGAAATATCTGGGGAGCTTCCTATTTCAGACAGTTCAACCTGTGTATCGTTCCTGGAAAGAAGGTACATCCAAACATTCTTGTTCTGTGGTGATTACCACGCACCCTTAAGTAGGGTCTCAGTGTGTTTCCGGAATATGATCTCATCAAGGAACCTGATTTTCTGCTGCGAATAAGATATGCTAGATGCTTTTCAGTCTAATATTAATTAACTTTGCTTTTGTTATCAGCTAGCTTTGTAAATGAGTGGTTTTAGAAAACATAAGAGATGAAGAACTCCTAGATGAAAAAGTGATTTCCCAAGCAGCCATTCAATGGAGAAAAGAGTGGTAATCCATTGAGACAGACTTCTGCAGAAGAAAAATCAACAGAATAATTCTTGTTGTTTTAGTTAATCTGTTGCATTGATTTAGGAAACAACATATTGTTGAGGTCAGTGATAAAATTTTTGACCCTTTTTACATCACTTATTTGCTTTGCTTAAATTTGGGTGTGAAGTTTGGCAACAGTATTGGAAAAAAAACAGTCTGTGTTTTGTGTGTAGTGTGTATATATATAATAGAGTAAGGTTATACAAAATTAAATAATTATTCTTTTATCTCATTGATCATTAGCATGTTGTTAATTCATCATATTATGTAGAGAATGGCTCAGAAATGAAAGTCAGAATCATCCTTACTATGTTGTGATATCGAACCCTGTTGAATGTAGGAATGTAGGATTTTTTTCTCCAAAATGTAGCTTCTTTCACCTTTTCTCCAGTTCAGTTACTGTATACAGATGCTACTTTCTTTAAGTTTCTCACTCATATTCTGAAGAATAAATAATGTAGTAATAACCCTGAGTTACCTAATCTTTCCTGAGCATCCTTTTTTTATTTGGACCCAATTTAAACCTGTGCTTAAAAGTGCTGATATTTATTTAACAAATAATAAAACTGGCTTCTAGATGAAATCTGCAAAATACCAGATGTCCATGCCAGTGATTCCAACGGGAGCTGGACCGCCCATGCTCTGCTCAGTGTAAGGCTTCATGTGCTGCCTTGTGCAGAGAGCATTTGGAGTTATGTCCTCAAGTCATTTTTACACGCTTGGCTTAGGCAGCCCAGCCTTGCTGGCCTTCTGCCTTGGGTTAAAAGGAAAAAACTGCCCTGCATATGTGCACAGGGTTGTAACTTGAACCTTTTAGTTGATAATATGTTGGCAAAACTGAGCATCTGCTTAGCTGTGGGATGTCTGTATTTAGACCTCTTCAGGAGTTGCCTTCTTCATTTCTTCCTGCTATACCTTACTGTAACCAGTCAAGAATTAGGCAAGTGAACATAAGTGTGCATGGAAATATCTGCCCTAACCATGAAGGTCTAAGAGTATAAGAGATTTGTAAGGGAGATAATGTTTTTATTAGATTGATTTATGTACCAGTAAAAAAGCAGAACACACCTTTCATGTGTGCTTGCAAGTGTTACAGGTTGGAATATATATGGAGAAATCATTAAATAAGTATAGTCTGTAGTGGAATGAGGTCACACCTTGAAATATATATTCCCTGCAGTCTCCCACTTGGTTGCCAATCTCCTCCAGCCTTGCCCAGTTCATCAGCTGAAGTCACTTGTGCCAAGAAATAATTAAGTGAAATCAGGTCTTACCAGAATCCCCAAAATCTTCAAAAATCGGTGGGTTCCACACACATCTGTCCCCATATATTGTGCCTGTCTTCTGGCGTATCATCTGCCTCCACTACAATGAAGAAGATCATAGAATCATAGAAAGCTTTGGGTTGGAAGGGACCTTTTCTTTCCAACCCCCCAGCCATAGGCAGAGACACCTCCCATTATATCTGGTTCCTCAAAACCTCATCTAATCTGGCCTTGAACACCTCCAGAGATGGGGCATTCACAGCTTTTCTGGGCACCCTGTGCCAGTGCCTCACACCCTCATTGTAAAGAATCTCTTCCTTATATCTAATCTAAATCTCTCCTCTTTTAATTTAAAGGCATTTCCCCTTGTCCTGTCCCTCCACTCCCTGACAAAGAGTCCCTCCCCAGGATGAGACTACATAAGGACTGCAAGTCAGAACAAATTCACGTGGGCAACTGAGAACTACAGAGACATATAATCGTGACTGGGACAATGTTCTTTTGTAAAATATCCAGTCTAATTCTGGCCTTGCTGTCCTGATCCTTAGGACAAGACCTATGTAAAATGTTTAAGCTTGAAGTATCTAATTCAAACCATGCCCTCAGGTGTGACACAGCTTGTGGTCTTCTGCAATGTACCATACTTTTGCTAATCTGCTGCTTTTCAGATGCTACCTGCTTATTGCTGTTCCACTGAGGTTAACCCCTTTACTATTACCCATCTCCAAATGTGATGATTACTTCCAGGAGTGCCGAACAGGCTTCCAGCCAGAAATCAGACCCACTGTTGGATTTCCAAATGCAAGTCTAAGCAGTGACCATAGAAGAGTACATGAAACTTGTTTGGAAAGACCTTTTTTTTCCCCTGCATGAACAATAAGGGAGAAGCATGGAGACTTGCATTATTTCACAGCAGCTCCCCAGCTTTCAGCTTTGTGCTTGAGGTGGCTACAACTGTTGTGCCAGTACTCCATCAGAGCAGGTCACTGCCAGCATGAATCCTCACCTCTTGGCCAATATAGGCTTTTTACCACTCTGTACCCACATGTTAAACTTCATTATGGCTGAGCCAGCATCAACGGGGAACAGATCCTCTTCCAACTACTCACATCCCTTGTCCCTGTTAGTCCTCGTCGGAGGCCCTAACATACCCATGTCCCATGCTCCTTTGGAAGGAAATTTAGATATGTGAGCAAGAAGACTGCTTCCAGGACTGTGTAAGATAAGTCGGAATTTAGTCAGGGACTGGGAATAGGGGGATCACCATGGTACGCCCTCCACCCATTGATGCACAAGTTTCTGTGCACATATAAATCTCAGAGTAAAGGGATCCCATCCTTCAAGTGAAGTGCATGTAGCTGAACTTTGGCCTCTACTGCTTTGACTACAGCAGAAAACAAGGGTCTAAAAATAAGGAAATGTTTGCCTCTTGGAAATTTTCTGAGCAATTAATCTAAGAATTATTGATGTTTCTAATTTTGTTAGCAGAGGGAGGACCATCAGTCACACTCAGAAATGCCAACTCTTTGCTGATAAGTCATAAAGTGGTAATAGCTGTTTAATGAAGTTGCCAGAAGAAAGGTTTGCTGCCAAAATCAAGGATATTGCTCTATCTCACTCCTACTCCCTCATCAAGGAAACTTCCAAGAAAATTCTGGCTTTTTTCCAAAGTTGTCTTGTGGGGGTTTTCTTTTCTCCCCCTTCTCCACCCCTTTTATTTTTTTTTTTTGTGCTTGGAAACCATCTCCAAAGCCAACTTCACTGCCAACCTTTTAAAAATCAGAGGAATGACAAGCTATGGTGATAAAAGGTTTCACAAATCATTCATTATGAGCTCACAGAAACCAGTTCCCATCTGATCACAAATGAATGAACAATGTGTGGGTTTGAACTGTGTTCCTGATATGATGATAGTTACATCTTTCATTTAGATTGAGATCAAATGAATCTTACCAAGTGCTGGGTGGTAAACTGTTGATAAGTGACTGTTTTATCATTCTGTGGAGACTAATGTGAAAACATCCCTAATTAAATTTAACAAAGTGACAGATTTTAGAGCACCTTGCATGAAATATATACTGTTTCTTCATGAATGTCTCATTTTCCTAGATCGTTCATTAAAAAGCTGTAAGTCTCACGGGGAACATCCTTCATTTAATAAAGAAAAGCAAGTAGAGAATCAGAAGTTCTATATATATTTGCATAGCTATCAATTTCTTAATCTTTCTGGGAGGATTCCTTTGGAAATTCACAGGAGGATCCCTGCCTTGCTCACCGATTTAAGTGACTTTCCAGTGAAGTCATTAGAACATTAAGATATGAGACATGTTTGGTGGAACAGGATGTGCTTTAATTATTGAATAAGTAATTTGTATGGTGATTTTATATGGCACTTTACAAACAGTGGACTGATTCTTCAGCATTTGTGCTGTTTCTGAGCAGTGGAGCTTCAAGGATTTTCATAACACTGGTAGCAGAAGAGATAATTAGGAAATGTTAGATGTCTGAAATGAGTGGAAATACGGAGTGTTCAGGGAGTGGGGTTGCGACAGAAACTATTGGTGAAGATGATGTGTAAGAGAGAATTGTCAGCTAAAGATATTCTAAGGATATTTTAAAAGCTATATGTAGCAAACAGCGAGGGGGAGATGTTTCCTGTAAGAGGCCTTTATTTTTATAGGGCATGATACTGAGAATGCCAGGAGTCAAGGTTACTGTAGAAAGAAGACTGTTTGGGGCACACAGCAAGAAAATAATCTGGAATCAATAGGGCCAGAGATTGAGATCTCTGTTGGTGAGATTATGATAGCATAAAAGCATACATCTCTGAATGGTTCTGAATTATTGACCATCATGTGACTAATAAATCTTCCATTAGCTACAGGCAAAAAAATTTATTAGAATTAGTGTCTCTCACTCTTTCTACCACTTCTTTCAGTGTCTGAAAGTTATTGTTTCCCAGGAAAAGAAATCAGATCACCAATATGTGAATTTCTAATGAAATGTTTGTGATGACACTGTAAGGAATTCAGAAAATGCTCCTAGTGACAGCAGTACTGGTACTCTACCATTAAGACAAAAGCAGCAAGATGAAATTATGGTAGATGAAGTGGTAATAGTTTTCAGGGAATTGGATACAGAATAGGACTTCCCTACCTACTTCTTTTGGATAATTTCGTTAGAGAGACACACACAGAGGTTGTGCTATAGATAACCTCCTTCCAAGGTTTCCAAACCCTGCTGCTTTGGTCACAACATACTTCATTTTTAGGATACTGTTTCTAAACACTGCATGTTGTGGGAATCACTAATACCCAGAAATATTTGTAGTGGGAATAGAAAAACATAGGAAATAGAGAAAAAATGAAAAGAAATGATATGACATGGACATTTTCAAAGATAATAGAAAATGTAAGAATAATGGGTTTTATTCTAAGGAGCTAAGAAATATCAGAGAAAAGTAAGAGATAAGGGAAAAAGAAAAATTAAATCTCAAAGAAAGAACAGAGCTTTATACAGTAACACAATAAACAGAACTCTTAGGAAGTGAAAAATCGGTGGAGATGCTGAAAGTCACTTACAAGAACGGAGAATTGCAAAATGAAATCTCAGAGCAGCTGACATCTTGAGAACAGCAGAGAGGCAAAAACAAACAGGCCTAAAAATGTAATAGGAACAGAATTTTTATTTACTTACAGTCACTAGGAAGTGACAGTTTATTTCATGTTGGATAAAATCTGGTTTTCCTGGAGTTAAACTTCAGAAAGAAGTTCTCTCATTTTGTCACTTCTACTTTTCAATAATAACGCAAACTGTTGTTCACGTGAGAAAAAAACGGTTCATTTGTTTGAAAACAGTTATCTGATGAACTTTGTTTACTTCCTCAGAGGATATTAATAATGAAGGCAGAAATGCTGTTAACCCATTAATTTGCGGAGGAGTTCATCTTAGTTGAATTTATGAAAAATTATTGTTAGTGATAGCAGAAAGCATTCAAACATATAATTCAGATTTTTCAGTCTAGATCCAGTTCTAGTTTTTATACAATGTTCCTCACTGCAGTTTGTGCAAGGCTATGAACATATAAATATTTTTTCTTGACTTCTTGCAAACAAAATTATTTTTGTTTTACTACAGGGAAATGATAATTATCTGTACTATGACCATATAATAGATGTCATTACAAGGTTTTCTTCATAAAACAACATCGTTTATATGAGCAGCCACTACCTAAACTTAATATGGAGAACCACCAGGGTTTTGCCAATTAATAAAAAGTAATAGTAAGAAGATTCAGATTATACAAGCATGTGCCCATATGTTTGTGAGAGAGAGAGACACAGAAGTGCAGCAAATTATTTTTGTGCTTACTTTGTAAAACGTTTTCCTATGCCTCTTAAGGGAGTTTGCTTACCAACCTTCACCATGTTGTTCAAGCTCCCAAATTCATTCCTGTTGAGTAATTTCTAAAATCAGGCATCACACTGTTTTGCACGAAACAGCAGTCGGGTATGACACGGGTCTGTGTTTTTCACAGCATACCATCAGGACTGGATGTCATTCTGACTTTCAAAATGAACACAAATCAAAGTCTTCTTCTAGCACCCTTATATATCATACCCAAGATAAGTTTCCCAAAAAGTTCATGCACAAATGATACTCGGAGGTGCCAGAGAAAGCGCTGTCTCCCCGTTAAGCTCCAGTTGTATGCCCGCGATCCAGCCTTCCCACGTCACCGAACACTTCCCTGTAGAGTGGGGAGAAGTAGGTACCAAAAAGACATACCACCAGGAGCCCAGCTCCACCTAACTTCACCTCGTCCCTCTTTCCACTGCTTGTGTAATGAATGAGATGCCTGAAAAGGACAAACGAGTACATCTAAGTGAAGTGTCCTCCTCTCTCAAGGACAGCACAGGGTATGTTAACTATCTTCTAAAAATGGACACCGAGCTTCTCTAAAAATGGACAGCAAGAGCAGCAGAGGCCTCACACCTCAGGCAGTTTTCTTTATGCTGAGATGGCTGTGAAGGACATACCCCGTGCTTCCACTCCTGGTGGGGTTTTAATTCTGGTCAGGTTGAGTAGAGCCCACGTCCCCCTGGTGAGTGTCTTGAGTTATCATCATATTATGAGGGGAAAAAAAGGAGACACAGTCATCAGCAAAGCTAGCTGCATTCTTGTTGACAGGAAACTTTTCAGAGGACATAGCAAAATTCATGAATTGGGGTCGTGGCTGAACTTAGCAAGTAGGTTGGGTTGCTGGACTAGCATCGTGTGGTTGTTTTTTTTTTTTTTGTTTTGTTTTGTTTTTCTATACCTTATCTGTAGAACTAAGAATATATCTAGGAAGACAGAGAAGAGTTTTTGGGGAAAATGACAGACATTGTCTTAAACAAGAATAAAAATATTATTTTATTTTGTTGGTGCTGAAGTCCATCATGTCAATATGACTTCTCAAACAGAATTCAAATTATGACTCATCTGAGTGAAGTTACAAAACTTCCTAGTAATGTTCAAAAAATAGGAAATGATCACAGAGCAAATATTTTATTGAAATTATCAATTAAAAACCATTGCAAAATGAAGGTAGCTTGCTGTACTGCAGTTTGGAAAACATTCTAGCTGTTTAAACAAGATCCCTTCAGATGCAGGGCCTGTAGGCTGTGCCATATGTCACTGGGAAGATATTTTCTCATATGTTCACAGGAAAATCTTGGGTTTGAATGATGAATTCCTTGAATTTGGCAATGCAGAATGGAGAATAAAAGTGGCTAGCCTCAAACTCCCCTAGACAACTAGGAGCTAGAAACTCACCATATGTCATTGACTTCTACTAGCTATGCTGAGCAGCAGAATATCACCCTGTTCTGCAGAGCTACATACTGCCCTAAGTCATTAATACAAAGCAGATGGCTTTGTTGTTGATTAGAGCTGGTTAGAATCTGAAATTCCCATTCCACAGGAAACTTTGACATTTATATTTATTTTCACTACAAATCGGAACAAAACATCAAAATTTCCCGGTGGGATGGAAGTTAAAAATGATTCGGAAACACTGAGTTATTTCATTGCACTGGTAATAAATTGTTTTCTCAATAATGCCAAAACCATTGTAATACTAAAATTAACATCTAAAATGAGTGTCAAAAAATTAATAATAAGATAAAGTCACATTGAAACTTTATGCTTTGTTAAAAGGAAATAGTAAAGTTGATAAATGAAATGATTAATTCTGACATTTTTCCAGAATTTATTTTTCTGAATGTGACACATTTCCACAAAACATTTTGATTTCAACTAAGCTGCATTATTCGATGGAAATGGGTTCTACTGAAGAAAATGTTCCCCCAGTGCTGCTCAGAGGCTCATCTTGTGAATACAAGGATGTAAAAATTCTTAGAAATGACATGCACAATGAAAAAAAATAATGCTTTATCTGCAGTTTAAAAATCTTATTTGAAAACTGTTCTAAAAATTATTACAATTCCTACAAAATTCGTTTAGTTATAAATGTCATCTCTTACTTAAATCTGTTGAGTTCAGGAACACTTGACAGTGCTAGGTGCTGGACAAGTCATGCCTGGCATGGACATTCATATTCATGAACTTGTAAACTTCAACATTAACTTGGAGCATCTTGTTTCCATCTCCTAACAAGATTCTGGTCCTGGCTGCCAAAACCTCCCACTCCCATTCTCCTGTTGCTGACTTTCCCTGAGAAAGTTCCACTAAATTTCTTCAATATGGAACAAAAACTCATGGTTGCTCTCCAGGTAGAAACCTCCACCATCACTCCTTTTCCCATCATAGGAACATCTTTACGAATATCTAGTTTGCCAGTTAATGGCTCAGTTTTTTTCAGTATCATGCTTTCATTTTATCTGTCAACACCAAGTCTCTGCTGTGGGATAGAAGACCATCTGTTAACAATTTTTTTAAGGGTAGAGTAAGCACAAATGTCACTCTTTGGGAGTCACATGCTATTTATTTACAAAGATTAAAAAAAAACATCAAGATCGTGAATTCACATCAGCTTCTCACGTTACTTTGTGCAACAGTAGCTTTCTGCTTTAGTTTCCACTACCTTCCACCAAGGTATTGCATACATGGTTACATAAAGGGACTGAACGAGATGTAGGACAGATTAGAAACCCGATAAAGTTGCTGCTAGATGAATTTGATGACTGGTCTGCTTGGGTGCATTGGGGAGGATTATGTTACTACCCATGAGTGCCTTACACAATGGAGAGAAGCACTTCAGAAGAGAGGAGAATAAACTGCGTTTGACATAGCTCGAGCTGTGAGTATCAAGACAAAGACAAATTACAGTGAGGCAGACATGTAGGAAGGTTGGCTTTTCTAAAGCACTCAGGCCCTTGTTAGGTACCAAAATAAATGGTGTGATTTTCTGGGAGAAAATCCCGGAGAATTTGAGAAGTTGCCTGTTATGCAGGTGCCCAAATGGAAGGTGTATTTCTTTTGAGAAGCCTGAATTAAATTGTGGGTGCTGAGCTGTTGAACAATGTGACCTCAAGCATTTTAGAAAACATGGTCCTGAAAGGGATTGTTAAACAAAGAAACTTCATGCTCCTGAGCTGGTCTCATAATAGAAGACAAAATCACTGTAGAAAGTGTCCGCCATTTGGGTCTTGCTGTAGGGTCTCCTTTTGAATGAATGCTGCTGGATAAAGTCACCCCCAGCTGGAATAGGCTGAGAGATTTTGCCAGCTCCCCTGCGGCTAGCTCAACACCAGTGTTTATAAATGCTGTGCTTAGTGAGGCAGTTGAATGCAGCAAAATCTGGAAAAGCATCCTCGTAAGGATGGATGTCCTCACGTACTGCATTAGCAAAGTCTCTGCTGTCCTTTATCTTAAAATATTAGGCAAAGGTAGACATACTTCCATAAAAATGCTCTTTCTGTAGAGTTTGAGAAATCAAATATATAAAAATGTATATCTAATTCACAAGAGTCATATCAAGTCTGCCAAGACTAAGAATTAGTCATTTTAAAGACCTTAGATGGTTCTACCCAGGATTAATGAAAAAAAAAAATGTTTTGGGGTTGTTGTTTTAGAAGACCTATGGTAAACTGTTGTTCCTCAACTCTCTATAAAATAGTAATTATGAACCAAAAAAGCATGTGCATATTGTCATGATTTTTGTTGTATTGAGCTCTTAAATAGTGAGGAAGACATGAAATGGCGAGACCCTTTGGGAGCTTGGAAAGAGGGCTTAAAATGTGTGTGAGTTCTTCCCCTCTTGCCTGCTTTCTGCTATCTTATCTCCTTATTTCTCACTAAGCAGAGAAAACATTACTTTCAAGCTGTTCTGGGTGGGTGAAGCCTTTGCTGGGCGGCCCGAGGGGATGACTAACTAGCACTTACTGCATAATTTTTCACACTGCTCACAGAGTGATGGGTCCCTCCTCACTTTCCAAAGTATTTTGGACAAAGCCCAGGCACTGAGCAAGTCTGGAGGGCCAGACTCCTACCATGTTCACAGGGAAGCGTAGTGCCCAAGCCCACTATTTAGACCTTGGAGGGCCACTGTAGGGTTTGGGAAGACTGATTGCTTTACGTGTAGTGCCTGTAGTCCCTTTTCTCGCAGCCTTCACTGCCTGCCTACACCTGTGTGAAGACAGAGACTATACCTTAATTAAGTAGAAAACTTTCCTAAAGAGCTCTCATTGAGCTGCTCTTGAGGTGGTGGAGATTTTGTGCTAAGGGGAGTGACCCCATCCTGTGTGCTATGAGCACGCTCGCCGTGCAGCAGCAAGTTGCTGACTGACGGTAGCTGAAGAGCAGACCTGATTAACGTCCACAGGCAACCAAAATCTGGTGGGCAGAGATGGAGCAGACAGGGCCCATGGGGTAGATGTACACCAAGTTTCAATTAGAATGGTTTCACAGGTGAGCTCTGTGAAGTCCTGAATGCAGGGCTTTAAATGGAAAGAGTGACTGACTGCAAGAATAATTAATGCACAGTATGCTACTCTGTGCAAATCTGCAAAACGTGGTCTTTGCCCCCGACTCCAATACCAGAAATACTCATGCCTAGTCATATTTTCCTGTAGCACACACTCAGCCTTGCAGGAAACAGGCTGGAAGCAGAGACCTTCTCCTGAGGCTCAGCAGGCTGAAGCTGCTGCAGTTGAAGGAGGCATGAGGGCATCAATCTAGTGAATGCTCAGGTCCACAGCATTGCTTGCTGGTCACAAAACAATTCCAGCCTAACCCATGGGCATTGCTGAGAGTACCGTGATGAGCTGTTAGCTAGCATCTACCACTGATGCTCAAGATCTTGGTAGTAATACATCAGCATTTATTGACAGGGCAGTGCCTTTCTGCTCCTTTTTCTCTCCTCCACTCCTACTCCAGCTCTCATTGCTAAAATGCACAAAGGAATTATGATAAAGAGAAACGGGAGACAACGTGGAGCAGCTGTAGCATTTCTCTGCCAGCGTAAATCTGCAGGGATAGGAGCCTGGGCTTTTGATGTTCAATACCCCTAAGCGCCTCCAAGTTTGAAATGCATGAACCCTGTGCAGCTGCTCCTCCTTGAGCAGCCCACCCTTCTTCAAGCATGGAGCTATAAAGGTTTTGCTTTTATTTCTTATCCTTGGTTTCTCCTGGGAGCTGTAGCAGGAAAGCAAGGAATAAGTCGAAGGGGAAATTAGGAGCACCTTCTGCAGGGGAAGGATCCCCTCTGAGGGGGCTGAAGGAGCACAAAGTTTTACTCTGTAGAGTATGTTTCAGGCACTGTGCACTTGTTACACTGCACTGCAAAGCTGTTTACTGCTCTTCCTTCTGAATATTCATAAGAGAATGTCAGATTATTTAAATGAATCTTGCTTGTGAATTTTATCCTTTTTTTTTGCTATTTGCCAATAAAATCAGACAAATTGAGGGTGGCAAGGCTGAAAATTTTACTCTGCATGTGTTTTTCTAAGTCCCTGTGTGATTTTTTAATGTTTGGTTTCCTTTCAAAAATATGTTCTGAGTTGCTGCTTTAAAAAAATTAAATAAAAGCCTTCCCTGGCAAGCACCACCACGCTGGTTACTCAAATGAACCTCTGAAAAAGAACTAGAAATGGCCGGAAGGAAGCAAGGTGGCTGCTTCCAAAAGCCTGCAGGTTTCTGTAGAGCTGAGAAGAAAAATCTCCTGACAAGGCCGTGCTTGTGCATCACGGCAGGAAGCTGAGCAATCGGAGAAGTTGTTCTGCCCGGTGCTGTCACGGCTCTGACCCAAAGCACGACGTCCCACGAGTGGGGAAAGCAAAAGAAAAAAGAAAACAAAAAAAGCAAAGAGCCCCGTGAGAGGCGGCTCTGAGGCTGTGAGCATCAGGAGCTCCAAGGAGCTCAGTGAATGTCCACAGCCTCCTGGGCCTGGGGCCTGCAGAGGTCACTGGACATGCCACCTTCCCTGGACAACCTGAGAGCTACAAGATGACAAGGACACGCCACCTTCCCTGGACAACCCGAGATGACAAGCCGTGCGTTGCCCACCTGCTGTTGGGCCTGCTTGGGTTATCGGCCCATGCCAAATCAGCATTGCGGCCATGGGAAGCAGTGCGCACAGAGACTGGGAGAAAACATGTCAGTTTAGGTAGCTGCTGCTTTGAACTGTCTCACTACAGTTTGTACAAGCGGTTAGCAGCATTACAGCCTACAGAAATAACTGACCGTAAGAAGGAAACCTAGCTTTTGTACCAGAAAGTGCTCTCAAGGGCCCTGACTCCTGTAACCAGGCACTCCCCCTGCATGTAAGGGCACTGGCAAGGAGCAACCAGGGGTGTCTCTGGAGCTGCAGAAGGAGAAGGCCAGAGAAATGAGCTTTTGGATCCCCACACGCTGTGCTGTGGAGGCTGGCATGCAGTGGCAGGAGACGACTGTCAGTGGGTAGGACATGAAAGATGTTGCAGTGATGCTTTTATCCCACTCAGCTCTCAGCTCGTTCCAGCTGCTGGCAGGAGCTGCTTTGGCTGCCTGGCAGAGGCTGAAATACCACCACCGCTATTCTCAAGGAAGTTCTCAAATTAGGTGTTAGAAACGTAAAGACAGCATCGTCCCATAAGTGGAGTTTTTCTTGGAAACGGATCAGACTGTGTATAATAAACCAAGAAGTGGCAGTTTCCGAAGACAAACAATGAGTTGGTTCGTCCCTGCTTTCTGTAACGTTGCAGAGCCATGCTGCTGGTCGAGCAGGACGGTAGTGGTCTGCCTTCATTTTGACAGGGATGGTCTTTATAGCCGAGTCTATGGTGTGATTTGTCTCGCTGTCCCCACTGGAAATATATTGGGCAAGACTTGTGTCTACACTGGTTCTTCACATCTTTCAGGTGCTTTCAACTTTGCTAGCTTCAAACTGCCCAACATTATAAATTTTCCATGTTCAGAGCAACACCTCTCCCTGGGCAAAGTGCCCTTTTTTCATTATACTTTTTCTCAGCAGATCCTCCAGGAACTGGAGAAAAAAAAAAAAAAAGAAAAAAAAGAAAAAAGGAAAGAATGTCTTTATATGATGGGCGTCAAGGTAAAATGGCAACAGATCTTGTAAACATTTGAATATACAATATCCCTTGTGCATCCCACACCGGCCTAACAACAGCCGTTGTTAGAAATGTGTTGCTAGCAGTTGCTTATGTTACAGACAGAAAAAAAAAAAAAAAGAAAAAAAAAAGATTTATTTTAAAGAAATATGTTCAGATGCTTCCATTGTACTCATGTGGTGATGGATTAGCTGCTTGCCCTGAGCTGCCGTGGTGTCAGCAGGCAGGTCCCCAGCTCCTGAGGGGTAGGAGATATGGTCGCTTTATCTTGAGGTTTCAGATCAAGGTGATAACTGCACGTGAGTGGCAGCAAACTGCTGGCTGGGGACGTGGGGCAGAAGAAGGGTTCGTTGCCTTCCTATCCACCAGGTCTCTCTGCCTGAGGAGAAGGCTGGAGCAGCACTGATGTCCTGTCTGCGCCCCAGGGAAAGGCAGCCCAGCAGGAGCCGGTCACTGTTTCATTTATTTATTCTCTTAGGATTGCCATGGCGTGCTGTCTGCCAACAAGCTCTGCCTTCAGTCCCATCTGCAAAATTCCACACTTAGGCCTGATTAGATCTAGCTCTAAACATTTGATTTATGGAGCATCCCCTATGACATTTCCTACAATAACCAGCAAACAGATTCTTCCCATGGCAACCACACAGCAGTGACACTTCCCTTTACAATCTTCTATCTTCTGTTGGCTGAAATGGTATGGACTCTTCGAGCCATAAAGGCATCAAAAACACCTTCTTTTACCAAACAATATTTTCCTCAGAAATAAGACATTAATTTTTTTGTATGTCATGTTGACCCATGCAAGAAGTTGTTCATGTACATTATGTCCAGCACCATTGTATTACAGGAAGAAACTGGTGCAGAAATGTAATTAAACATGATCATTAAAAAATAATTTCCCTTTGTTTTGTATACCTCCAGCGGTTATTTTTCTGAATGTCAATGTTTTACTTTGCAATTGTGGTTGCCATTCACTACTTACTTGCTCTATTATAATGTCTAACAATTTATTATAATTCTGAAAGGTCTACAAGAGGTGATAAACTGTGGAAAAAAGGCCTAAGATAAGATCCAATTTTATTTCATCCTTTGTATTTATTGCTGCCATTGCTAACTGAAAGTCTCTTAGCTCACTGTACTCTGTCCATAATCCAATCTGTCCTGAAGAGGCAGGCAGCAGCATATGAAGTGATTATAAGGATCTTCAAGTGTCCTCGAGGATTTTCTGTACTTGGACTGCAAAAGCATTTTGATCTCTTGTTGATAGAATGGGCACAATAAATCCCATCGTTATTGTTCCTAGAACACCAGCTATTAATAATGAACAATTTGGAGGGCAAAGACCATGATACATATTCAGCACAAGTGTACTCAGGACTAATACCACAGCTTTTGACTGTGTTGCCTGGAATCATTGTGGCTATGAATTTCAGCCCCTTTCTGTGAGCCACGTATGATTGGTTCTCCCTTTGTGCCTGGAAAACAGATTTTTCTCGTTGTGATGTTTTGCTGTTACCAACAAAAGGCACTGTGTTCTGTTATTCTTTATTTTTATAAAAATATGTTGCACCTGCAGCCACGTGCAGCTATAAACGCACCGGTTTTTGGATTGAAGCACATCACCTTTGTCTGCCTCACGAAGGCCAGAGACTTAACGCTACCCCACGATTTTGTTTTTCATAAGACTCTGGACTGGAAGTGCACAGGCTGAGTTTTGCATTTTCCAATGCTTGAGGTATTAAAAAGCGGCGAGGGATTATATTGCCAATGCCAGCTCCCTCCTACTGCAGCTGGCTTGCGCGTGATTCAGAGACCTTCCCTTCCTCCTCTCACCCTCTGAAAAGTGTGCGGCCCCGGGGCTATGGAGCAGTGGCAGGCCGTGGGCGTGGGGAGCTGCTAAAAGCTGTGGGGATTGTGCTCCTTGCTTTTTGTTAAACTGGTGCCGCTTGAAACCAAGCCTCGCCGCTTCACTTGCCCAGGTGCTTCTGTGTCCTGCTGGTAGAGCCTGCTCCTGCCGTTCCTCTTAGCCTAAACCCTTCTAATGTGGTCCATTCGCTCAGCTCACCCCCGGGTTGTTTATTGTGGACCCCATCCAATGCCAGCTGAAGGCAACGCAACCCTCAGCTGCCTCGGCAGCTGTTGGAAAGGGCCTATAAAACAGGGACATTTTTGCCATTTTCAGGGTATTAAGAGCTTGGATGATTTAAAAACCGCACAGCAGGCTTTCGTGAGCAGGAAAGGCAACAGAAAAAAATACCTTTGAGGTGGCATCTTCCACTTTCCAAGTGTTTTAGAGATGCTATGGGGGGAAAAGAAATCATCTGGATTAAGGTAGTTGTCCAGGGCCCTGAAATGTCCAGGAGATGGGGAAGACCCCAGCAGGCAGGCCTCTCACCCCTGTCATCCTCCCTGTGGGCAGGGGAGCCTCTTCTCCATCAGGGCAGCAGTTCAGACTAGACATCTAGCTACCAGCCAGCCATGGATCCTGTGAGGAACGGCCAGATCTAGGATGGATCCCACCATTTTACCTTCAAGAAATACAGCTTTTGGGTTGTTGTGCTTCAAGAACACGGGAGAATAAGAAGTCAGTCTTTTTATTCCTGGGGGGGGTCAAATTCACCTTGTGAGAAGTTCAGCTTCTCACCACAGGAAACAATTAACATCAGTCAGGGGGAGCCTCAACTTCTCCCTCAATTTCTTTCTTTTTTTCTTTATTTAAAGTATTACCTTGATCTAGAAAGAACATTTTACTGGATGTTCATTTGCCACACTAGACATCGTTCATAAATCCATCTCTGCAACTCAAAGACTGTTCTGACAACAGCGTGGGAGTCTTGTATAAATTATTTTGCAATTCTGCTTAAGTTGTCCATACATCAGATTTCAGTGGTGACTGTCATTCCCATGATAAATTCTCAGGCAGGTTTCTGTCGATAAAGCGTAGCTTCCCACAACTCAGGTATAATGCTAAGGTTCCAGTAAAACTGATGATGCTGGCTTTTGGAGCCAATGCACTCACACCCCTATACTTAAAACCCAAAGGGCATCAATCGTTAGTAAATCTGCTGCACAATGTGATATGTAGCAACTTGCCTTAAATAAAATAGAACTAGGCTGATTTAACTGAAACAGTGTAGATAAAAGCTGCATCCAAGAATATTTCTTAACTGTTAAGTGAAATGAATTTCCAGTTTTGTTGTCTGGGTATTTTTTTTTCAAAAAGCCATGACCACCCAGATCACTACTACTCAGTTATAGCTCCAATTTATAGCTACAAGGAGAATTTTTTTTAAAAAAAAAATTAGTTTGGGGTGGAGGAATCCACCGTTGATAAAATCTTTCCAGATTTTATCTGCATTTGAACCGAAATGAGAATTGGTCCCTGCCAAACAGAAGAGGCAATTTATGGGTTGCTCCGATTGACTCTGGCTGTAAGGATGTGTCTAGAAGTGGAGTTCCTGGTTTCAATACACATTGCAGATGCACTCCGATCCCATTCTGAAGCAGGACCAAGGAAAAGTAATCTTCTGCAGCAGCCTGGTTTCAACCAGGGGTATAAAAAATGGTAGCTCCTTCGGGTGAGGTCCCTGAGTTATCTGGGTGCCCTGGCTGGAGGCTGTGCTGCAGCACACAGCTGCCAGTCAGCCTACTGCTTGCAAAAGCCATTGCTTACAGTGTGATTTAAAAAGGAAAGTAGGATAAATTCAACATAATTACAGTTCTCCAGACTGTGAAAAGGTAATGTAAATAACATTAGACTAGGCTTGTTAGTTTTTTCAGATTTTTCTTGTAGTAGGGTACATATCCCAAAGTTTTGGTTGATTCCCAAGTGTGAACTATCATCAGAAAACTCCAGCACACTGTCCTTCTACAGCCTCCAAACTAATTGTTATTAATATTTACAAACATTATAAATTACTATAATTTAAATGAAGTTGTTTTTCCTCTGCAGGTAATATTTTGACACCAATATGGGAAAGCAAAACAGCAAGCTACGCCCTGAAGTCATGCAAGATTTGCTAGAAAGTACAGACTTTACAGAACACGAGATCCAGGAGTGGTACAAAGGCTTCTTGAGAGACTGTCCAAGTGGACACTTATCTATGGAGGAGTTTAAAAAAATATATGGGAACTTTTTCCCTTATGGGGACGCTTCTAAGTTTGCGGAACATGTATTCCGCACTTTTGACGCCAATGGAGATGGAACAATAGATTTCAGAGAATTCATCATAGCCTTGAGCGTAACGTCGAGAGGTAAACTGGAGCAGAAGTTGAAGTGGGCATTCAGCATGTACGACCTTGATGGGAACGGCTACATCAGCAAGTCAGAGATGCTGGAAATCGTGCAGGTACGTGCTGCTCAGAGGCGCACCTTCGCCTCCCTTGTTACAGAGAGATGCCGCAATGAGAACATCTGGCAGCATCTGGGGGGTTATGTTCTAGGTTCTCTGTCTAGTGCTTTAATATGAAATGTTATTTCATTTGGCAAAGGTTTTGTCGCAATTCATACTACTGCATTTGATATCCAATGTAGTGTTTTTCTGAGCAACCTGCTGCATGGGAAGCTCTCCTTCAGGAGCTCTGCTGGGCTGGAGCACAGCAGCTAGCATGATGATCAATGCGGTTCTGTCCTCTGGGAAATCACTGTCAACTAATTACAATTAATTACAGTTGAACCAAGTACCTTAGATTAACCAGGTTTTTACTTTTAAGGAAGGCAGGCTCCCTCTACAAGAAATTTACTTTGAAACCACGTTATTATTAAAAGCCAGCTCACATATTTTAAAACATATCTGCCTGCCTAATTCCAGCAAGGTCTGCATACTCAGTGCCATGCTAGCTATCTTCATATTAACTTGCCAGTATAGATAAACGTTATCTGGATAGATGATGATTCCCTTCGCAGCTTCTTTGGATGCATTTCCTTGTGCTGTTAGTAGGAGTCCCACCTCATTTTGTCTTCCTCTAACATGTTTTCACCCTCGAGGCACATCACTCTACTGAAAGCTTTAAAACATTTTTGGTATAGTAGTGTATTTACACAGCTTGAGTCTGTGTAAAGCAGCACCATAGAAGAAAAAAAAAAAAGCCTGTTATCAAGATTTTTATTTCATGGAAAATTTTGCCATGCTAGCTCTGTACTGTATTATTCAGGTTTATATTTGTGCTGGAAATGAAACGAAAGGAATGCACACAAATTACAGTCCATGATGGCAAGCTGCGTGTACGGAATCGGTTTAATGCGTGGTGCCCTTGTCTTTTTATAAGGGCACTTCTGTGTCCTCCAAACAGTAACAAACACCAGCACTCACACTGCTTTTGGTAAGAGCAGATACATGTCTCAGCTGCAAATGTAGGGTTGTTGCACTGTCTTTCACGTTTTATTTTGCATTCTTGTATCTGGGTTAAGAAGCAGGACTGCGCTGAGCTGCAGACACCTCCCTGTCTGAGTGTCATGACAGACTCCATGGAATATTTGCATTAGAAGATGCTCTGTTCCTTACAAATCTTCCACTCCCCCGGGCAGGGTAAACAGGCTGCCAGTTATTGTTTTTCTGGCTGTATTTCTCCTTATGAAGAAAAAAAAAAAGAAAGACAAACCAAACAAACAACCATAAAACACAAAGAATCCCCAAAGAACCAACAAAGCACAAAGCAAAGACAGGGGAGCCCAGCCCAAGCAAGTGTCTGTTCCTCAGGAGGAGGCGCCTCAAAGACTGCAGGACCCCTTGCTGCTGACAAGTATTTCGGGAAGGCCTGAGTGCTCAACGGCAACATAAACCCCCAAGATCAGAAGTCTTACAAGTACAAAGGACAAGCCCACAAATGTGTTTGTGTCAAATTTAATGAGAACATCAATGGCTGGGATCTCTGTAGTGACCCAAGCTAGGGCCAGCAGAACTGGCAGCTTTTCCCAGTTCCCACGGATCTGCTCACCAGCACGTTTAGAGGCTGAAATGCTGCTCAGCCTCCTTCGTCACCACGTTGGTACCAAATTGTAGCTTTGTCTTTCACAATCATGCTGCCATCATGAAACAAAGCTGCAGCAGAAGAGTCAGTGCAGGGTGATGTTTTGTCCATCTGTACACCCAACCCTAAGCCATACTTGATGGAAACGATTGCTTTGTTTCATGTTTCTGAAATCACATTCTTTGTTGGAGAAAGGGGAAAGTCAAATGGATATGCAAGTGTCATAGGAGGAGCATATACTACCCTGCAAGCTGACCAGCATGTTGTCCCACTGTCCTGGTGCTCAGAGCCTCCTGTGGGCCAGTCTCTCGTCAGACATTTCTGTACCGTGAACAGTCAGGAAAGCTGCCCCTTTCATGAGGCAGTTGATTTGTAGATCTCACCCTGATCTCTTCTTCCAGTTTTCATGGCCATGCTGATGTTCTTGTATTGCACAGGCCAGCCCCAGCTCCTCCCTGTTGTGTAGGATTTGCTGCTCTGTCTCTGGAAGCACGTTCAGCTGATACATGAAACAAGTGAAGGAGCACCTTTTCATGCTTTATCAAGACACCTTTGATACATGGTGATCAGACTCATGAGAAAGCAGCTAGCAACCATCACTTTCATTTACAAAAGGTGATTATTTTTTAATATGGAAAGACAGGATTCTGTATCAGATATCTTCCTCGGTACCCTAAGCCACTGATAGTGAAAAACAGAACTAATATCTCTGATACATGTCTCAGAGGAACCTATTACAAGTCCCTTATCTAGCATGCATTTGCATATTAATATAGCAGGATTTACTGTTTTCATCTGGATTCTTGCATGAGACAATACATCAAAACGAATGCTAAAAGAAAGGCAATCAGTCTAAAAGTCATAGCTTCACTGAAAAAAAATGCCGCCCCCATTGCAGCTCCAGGGTGCCCGGAGTTTACTGCACCTGAAATAATGGGGAAGAGAAGCAAGCCATGCTTCTCTTCTTTCTCAGTCTGCTTTTCTTTGTGCTTACAGCCATTTCTCTGCAGCCATTTTCCCTGTTATACTGATGGCTACTTGAATTTCCTTGCTTAGTGCCACCAAGGACACTACGAATGGTCCAGAACAGCTTTTTGAAGCCACTGTGATCCTACTACTGTGCATAGCACATCTGCAAAGTACTGCAGGAAGGGGTTTCATAGCCTGCCCTCCTGCCAGACCTTGCTGCAGGTCCTCCTGCTCTAGAAATGTTTTTCACATCTCTCAGATGTTTACCCATAATCTAAATAGTCCAGACCACTCAAAAATAGCTGGCTAGAAAGTTTGTGTTTGCTCCCCTGGATGAAATGGGACATACTTGGCAAGAGTCTCTTGAAATAAGACTTTAAATAAAAGATGGAAAACTTGTTCTAGGGGCACATTTTTTCACACCGTGGAATCATAAGGCACCTTAAGAGCACTTAGCCAAGAGATGAGAATAACACTTTCGGTTTAATAGGAACAAGAGGACATCCATTTCACTTGCTGGGCTAGCTTATCTGTAAGCCGGGAGGAAACAGAAGCTGGTATGGGAAGAAGCAGAAGCTGATACGTAAAGCTGAAGCTCTCCGTAAAGGCAGCATCAAAAATCCCTGTCAGACTGAGAGGAAAGCAATTTTTTTCAGGTTGGAGGAAGTCCAAACCTCCTCCTGCTTAGTGCCCCCAGTGGCTTTCCACCGCAGCACGGTGAGGCCAAGGCCTTTACTCCATGTGGAGCAGGGCCCCCACAGCCTTTCGGTCCCAGGTTACGCAGCCCGAGGTGAGCACAGCCCAGTTCCATGGGACTACTGCAAGGAACCAGCTTCCTTCGAGAGCTCACCCTTTCAAACCCACAATAAAGAGCCCTGTGTAGCTGCACTGAATTAGTACGGGGCAAATCTCAAGATCCTGAATCAGTTTTAGCTGTTTTTCACTTTGGGAAAACTTCCCACTGAGCTTCTGAGTAAGGGCAGAAGAATTTGTCCAGAGTAACCATTTTCAGCATGAAAGGAACGCTTACTATGTTATTCCCATCTGGCTTTCCTAGAATATCTCATCTGTTATTCACTTCACATGCCTCTGTGAAAAGGACCCTGTAGGATGAAGTCATCTTGAAGAGCTTTTTATTTTTTTTTTTTTTTTTTTTTTTGTCCTTAAAATCTGCATATTCTTACTATGGTTGCTTTGATCACAGTAAACACGGCTGCGCTCCCGGGCCGGGGCATTCCTCCCACACTTTCAATACAGACTCTGCCATCCTCTCGCCCTGAGGGAGGGAATGACCCCTCCACCTCTCTTCCTCCCCCAGACAAAAGCCAGACAGCTTAAGATGCTTACACAGTGGCAGGTTTATGAGCCTCATCTGTGCTCGGATCCCCGTGAGCCTTGCATGCTGATCAGGATGAGGCGGGTGCAACTTCTCACTGCCCGCCATCTCCTCTTTTTCTCTTCGCCTGCTCCCACTGTTCATTTGCTTGCAAGTTCATCCCTTCTTCTGTCCTCCTGGCCATCAGATGATCAAGATTGTGTGGACAGCATCTACTGAGGCTCATACTCTGGCACCCTAAATCTCTTGGGAGCCTTTGGGCATCCCCACAGCACAACTTGTGATGATGGTGATTAAAAGGGTACCCACTGTGTTCCCATTCAGCCAGCCATTGTCCATGCCAAAATGTTCTCCCACTGCAGCCTACCACCAGCGTTACAGACTCAGCAGAGGGCAGACCAGGAAATCTGCGGCCTCAGCCTTGGTGACAAAACCGAGAGAGCAGATGTTCGGCTGTGCTGAGCATAAGTGATAAATATTTAATTGAACAGACAAATGTCTTTCTCAGGGTGTAGTGCTTGATGTTATTTAAACGCCAGGCAGTCTGAAAGGTGAGCTGGCTCTGCTGACAGAGGAGAAGGCAGTGAGATGGGCCAGGCAATGGGTGCTCGCTGGGCTGCGTGTAAAGTGTCCGTGCTGCTCAGCAGCGTCCTCCAGCTGGTGAACCCAAGCTGTCATGGTCCTGGGGCTGTCCCTGGGCCAGAAGACTGCAGTGTGCCAGGCAGAGTGCTTTCATGGGTGGAAAGTGTGGAAGGGGAGCCACAGTGAGCCATCTGGGTTCTGCAGGAGGACCCAGCCTCCAGAGCGAGAGGAAGCGAAGAAGAGATCCTCACTCTTTTGTGTTTTAAAATTAAAGTCACCTCTCTCTCTTAGGGGCAGCTGGAATCGTGCAGGACTAATGGATTTGTCTGTGCAAAGAGTAACGATGAGTGGCACCAGTGCTGTGCGGGACCGGGACATCTGCTCCCTGTGGAACAAATTATGAATGGTGCTTTTTTAGCTGTGGAGGCACACAAGGAGAAGGCCACCTCGTTGTTGGTCAAGCCTTCATTATCTGTGAGACTTGGCAAAGGCAGGGATGAGTCACTGCTCTCCAATGGCAGGATGCCAACCGAGCAGGGAGAAGGCAGATGGGTGCACAAAAGGTGGGGTGAAGGACAGGAGAGGTGAGGGTGGAGCCTGGGTGGCTGAAGGTCCGAGGTGAGTTGTGGCACGGGATGAGACCTCAGTGGTCCTTCTGCTCCCCACGTCCCGGGAGCTGCTGGTGCCTAAGTGCAGTTCAAGTGATAAATTCATCCAAAGACTGTTTTCATAATGGAAAATGTAACCTCAGTACAGGCCCAGATTGTGTTCAGCTGTGACTAAATAAGGAAACACGTTATTTTCTAAACGAGTGTCCCACTGAAGAGGGCAGCTGCATGTACTGGTGCCACCTACTCCCTTCAGCGTCTGCAGAGCAAATCCCAGGCAATGCTCCTGGGAGATTTTCTGCCTATTTTGGTCGCCAGGAGATAACCATACCCCTACACTAAGATAACGTGTTTCTTACCAGCTCTTTGCTGCTCTCATATCACACAGGCAATCTATAAGATGGTTTCTTCTGTAATGAAGATGCCGGAAGATGAGTCAACACCGGAGAAGAGGACAGAGAAGATCTTCCGTCAGATGGACACCAACCGAGACGGTAGGCTCCCTCCAGGTGCTGGGTGTCCCCTCGGACTCAGCGCTCCTCCTCCGGCCACCTGGGCAAAGCCGTGGTGCCCATGGTCCCTCCTCACCACCCTGCAGACACCCTGCAGGGCTCAGGGGGGTGCAATGCTCAGAAACACTGCTCAGGAACCCACAGCCAGGTCTTTGGTTTTCCTCTCAAATTACATTTCTTTTCCTGTCAGTTCATTAACTTCACACTGGGAGATGGTTATCTCTTAGAAAACGCCCAATATTTTCCACTGAGGAGCAGGGTATGGATTTGCCTGGATTTTAGGTTTTTAAAAACCCGTGCCTGCGTAGTCTGCTCCCACCTGGAAGGGGTGTTGTTGCATGCAAACTAGTAAAACCACCACAGACTTATGCCAAAATAACTCTTATCTCTATAAAACCTCAAGAAATTGTTGAACCATGGGAAAAATCAATGTGTCTGTGGCCTCTTCTTTGAAAGGAGGTCTATCCAGGGTGACTCAGTCTCACCTCAGCTGTAACCAGGGCTTGTACGTTCGGCCTTAGCTCACCCCTACCTCCCTGTAGGAGGATTTTGGGACACCATGTCTTTTCCTTTTCTTTAAGGAAAGGCACCAGGAACCATGTGTTGCTGGGGGAGATGTAACCCCGTGCCTTCCCACAGGAGCAGGGTGTTGCTGGCACCCACAGAAAGTGCTGCTCTGTGGCCACCATCCTCCAGCTATTCTTCCTCCAAACCAGCACCCCGAGGAAGGGCCCCTCACTCTGCCATTGCACCCCCAGGGATCTTCCTTGCCCCCTGCCAGCATCCTTCCACCATGCTTCTCCTCAGGCTCAGCAGGCGTGCAGACCCACCGTGCTAAGCCAACGTGTCTCTTTTCTAGGAAAGCTCTCTCTGGAAGAGTTCATCCGAGGCGCCAAGAGCGACCCGTCAATAGTCCGACTCCTGCAGTGCGATCCCAGCAGTGCCGGGCAATTCTGAACCCAGTCTTTGGATGAATTATGTATCTGCTTTTTTTTTTTTTTTTTTTCTCCCCTTGCCAAACAACATTCATGGTAGTGTTGCCTCTGTATGGCCAATTATGCCTTCTTTTGTGGCATCTTATAGCTTCTTTTGTTGTGGATTAATTATAAGAATGCTGAATTGCTCTTAACAATTTGTCCAGAGCACGGGCAGTACTGTTCTAAACAGATATTGTGGTGTTATCATTGTTTTAAAGATTTTGTTTTTTCGTTTTAACGTGTCTGTTTTGGAAAGTACACATTGAGAAAGAGAAAACCAACAACAAAACCCTTGGCAGCAAGACATACCGATAGGTCTTAGGTTGCTGCTTTAGTAGCTGAGTGTTCACCCAGAGGACCTGAAAGTGTAGCAGAGATTGAAGCAAAAGGGTTGTGATAGGGCAGGACCCGCCTGGGACCTCCTCTCCTGTCCAGGAGGCACCAGTGAAGCTCAGAGACAGGATGACGATCGTCCGCAACCGATGAGGGCTGCACCATCCGCACCCCTGCTCCTATGCCTCGTTGTTTCAATGCCGTGAACATTTTCAAGAAAAGAAAAGAAAAAAAAAGTCAACCGTTTTTACTTGGTTTACAGTGGTTGGTTTCACATGGCTTTATCTGAAAATCCAGCAATTTGCAGTCCTGATCCCAAAATCCACAACTGACGATACCTCTTGCCATTTGGGGTCAGCAAAAGCAGACGTGGATATTGAAAAACTGGGTATTGACAATGAATTTAAGGGAGATACGTGTTGAATGTGAAGTTTTCAGGTTAGTAATAAAATAGTTTCTACTAAGGAGAGTGGGCATTAAGCCAAGGAAATGATGTACACCTGTAAGCAGCTAAAACTGAGGCAAACCAGCTATTTTGAATGCTCTTGTGCAGTATGAAGTTTTGGGGGTGTTTTTGTCTCTCTCCACGTAGCTAACACAATTTCTGGGCCTGCTCCGAGGGGAAGGCCGTCATCAAAACTTGTTTTAAGCATAAAATTGTAGCATTTATATTTCCTTTATTTTAGTAAAGCTCAAAAGTCTGTACTGAAACAAGGAAATGGTACGCTTTATGGTATATTTATATATATAAAAATTAAAATGACAAAAAAAAAAAAAAAAAAACGAAAAAAAGATCAGCTCCGAGAGAAATGTTGAATGTTTATCTTTTCGCCTAGATGCAGGACTTCTGAAATTTGCCGCTGCAAAACCTCCATCCTTTGGCCAGAGTCGCTGCATTCAAAGCTGGGGTGCAGGCGTGGGATTTCTTGGTAACTGTACAAGCGCTGCTGCGACGGAAAGGCTTTGGTGACAGGAGGCATTACGCTGACTAAACTGGCATTAATCTGTCATTAGCTGAAGGCTGCTCTGTGGTCCCGCTGGCGAGGTGTCCGCGCGGGCAGCGCACAGCCTTGGGAGCCCGTGGGCTCGGCAGGACGACCTTTGCCTGACAGGCGAGGCTGGCGTTTTGTCAAGTGACCTTGTAGATGCTAATCCCCGGTAGCCTTAATTTAAAATAAACTGAGTAAAATAAGTCTGCTTCGCAGATGATGATTAACTAAGTACTAATTAGAAGTCATGAAAAAGTAGCCGAGTGTGAATAATTTTTTGTTGAACACTAGCTAGCATGTACAATAATTAAGAGAGAAAAAAAATCCCTAGACTTAATTTCTCATTACCATTTGCTTTGCCAGGTTTGATACGCAAAGCCTATTAAAATAAAATAAAAATAAATTAAAAATAACATTGTTAATCAGTTGTACTAAAACGATCATGAGTGGCTAATTGCACATAATAAAAATCTTCAGGCGCACACTTTTGTCTCAAATGATCACAGAAAGCCAACTGATGATTTATTCCTGTGAAATTAATTAAAATCCTGAGCCGAGGTGTGTGGGGGAAAGTGAGAAAGCAGGAGAGGCCCAAGCACAGACACGAACAGCTTGCAATACTTAGTGCTCTCAGCTGTTACAAGCATCACGGGCAAATTTTGCACAGATTCTTCCCGTCGGTGGAAATGTCGCTTAGCTATTTCTCCCTAACCCGCCCTGCTGTAGGAGAGCCCTGTCCCCATCACCCCGCGCGAGTTCAAAGCCGTGTTTCTCCTCCAGTGCTTGGGGTTGCTGTTGGCATGCTCGCACCTCCGTCCAGATAGAGGACGGAGCACTCGGTCCCCTGCCTGCCTGCCCCGCGTGCCCCGCCACTGCCACCGCAGAGCTAAGTGGTGCTGGGGGAACCCCAAGGGACACAAAACACCTCAGCGCAGCCTCCAGGTCAGAAGCAGCCCTGTAAAAGCTGGCACTTACTGGGGATGAACGTGAAACCTTCCCGTGGTCCCATCTTCTTTTTGCTGTTGTGAAAGTAGTGGTGGGTGACTGAGACTTTTAAAGCGTTGCCTTTTATTTAAGCATCTGCATTCCACCTCTCTTTAGTTTTACAAGGCATTTCTGGCCCAGCACCTAACTCCAGTTTGTTTTAGCTCGGTAGTTTCGGGGTTTCACGTGTTAATGCTGTCCAACATGTGTTTGAAAACACAACCTGCGACGTGACCCCAGGCCAGCGGAGATGTAATTCTTTCCACAGCTCATGAGATCTGGAAGAATAAGAGTCGTCCTCCAGCTGCAGAGGACATAGCTGCAGATAAAAGTATTGTATAAACATTTACAGAGTGAACCAAGGTTACTCTTTTACCTGACTACCGCTGACGATTGGTGTTGTTTTAAATTATTAACTATCCTTTTCTTTCTCTGCCTCTGCATGTACTTTGAAAGTGAGCCCTCACTGAATTGGGTATGGGAGCATCTGCAGACCTCAGAGCAGCAACACTGAAGCATTGAGTGCTGGATTGTGTTTTTCTGCTTTGCTACCATTAACATTTGCAGTCATTGCTGCCTTCATAAACCTTTTGAAAACAAAATGACTGACCTATCCGGTATAAAATTACGCAGCAAGTTAGATACTTTCAAGAGATCAGTTAGAAATATTTCCATACAGGAAGGCTGGCAGACAGTACATGCTATTGCATGTCACCTCTCAATTTCGTAGATACATCCTCCAATAATACTTGCTGGTGGAAAAGGTAACCTTCACTCAAGTATTATCCAGATGAATTAATGAGCATATACAGCATGCAGACTTGATCCACATAGCTTGTGAAATTCTGGGCCAGAAGATGCCAAGTGATGTCTGTGGCTTGTGCTCTTTGCAGTCTTTGTTTTACAATGCTTTGGGAAGGGAAACAGGAGCACAACCCTTGTAAAAGCAGCGTGTGTGTTGTGAGCACTTACAGCTTGAGAGGGGCTGAAAAAAGATCTATGTTTCGATGTTATTTGGAGCCCTGTGAGTTCGAAGCAGTGAATGTTCCTGAGATAATGGGGCTGTGCTGTTCCTCGTAAGAGCTTTTAGGATTTTTACCTTATTGCTGTGGCATTTTGTCCTTTGTTGTTCTCTGCTAGAAAGCATGACCTCTGCATTTTCAGGACACTGCTGCTTAAAACACTAAGCCAGAAGTGTGTAAATTCTGTGGCTGGAAGTGGTCTGTGTGCAGCAGCAGTACCTGGGGTCCCCAAGTTTAATAACCACCCCCGTGAGCTGAGCCCCGGGGATGTCCAGCGTGCACCTTCCCGCTGGTGGAAAACATGCAATAATGGAGCTTAGCTTACTTCTCTTGCACCGCAGGCTGCACTAAGTCGCATTACCTTGCACCTGCTGGGGGCTGAAAGCACCCGCCCGGGCAGAAACTCAGGCTCGGCTGACTCATGGAAACTGGGTGAGCTGTGGTAGCTGGTGTTGAGTCCTAATCCATGGCCTAAGCTGAGATGAGAACACGGCCGTGGCCGTATGATGCTCAGTACATGTGAGCAGGGGGACACGGTGACAAGTGGCAGGTCCCCGGGGACACACAGCTGTGGGAGGGAGCCCCCTGCACCTCAACGAACGCAGCTGTCCCCGCTGTTATAAAACTTTGTCTTGTCTTTTTTTAGCAACACCGGTGAAGATGCAGAATCATAGCCGTACGGTCAGGATAGAGGAGACATCCTCCAGAAGGGTTTGCTTTTGGAGCCTGGTGCAGGGACACAAAGCAAAACGAGCTGAGGAGGGCTGGGCGAGACCTGTCCTGAGCACCCAGCACACCAGCTCCTCCTTTTGTCTCTCACGGTGCTCCCTCGGTTTCATGTGGCCAGGGGGTCTCTGGGGTCTTTGGTGTGAGACCAGTGGAGAAGAACTTTTTATCTGCCCTTTGCGCAAATATTCGGATGCGTTCATTGCTCTGTCGTGCTGGGTGTGATCTCACGTAGGAGTTTGGAAGTGGGGGAAGTCGGTTTCCTTGGTACCACGGGCAGAGCCGACCGTGCTTAGAGACATGGAGGAACTTGGCAAGCAGCAGGTAGCTGAGCAGGACTCCTAGCAGAGTTCTTGATTTGTGCACCGGGCAGATAAGACACGAAGCAGCGACGTGCCAGACCCACAGAGCGATGTAAGACTAGCACAGAAATGGCATCTCCTAACCAGGCAGCTCTGCTCTGCGCATCCAGGCAGAAGACTGCTGGCAAAGTGCTCTTTAAAATACCTTTAGCGTGAACGTGTAGCTGCAGAAGCAGCTCTGCTCTTCCTTGCACAGCAGCAGCAGAGCTGTTCACCATGCCCCAGTTCAGAAATGCCATATGCTCCCCTGGGGAGCTGCTGGTTCGACTTCCAAGTGCAGCTGTGGGCCAAGCTTTGCCTGCAGGAGATTTCCTCCTGGTCTGCCACGAAGGCTCCACTTGACTCTCAGAGCCGAGTTGCCATTTCGCAGGCTGGTGAAGGTGAAAAGAACAGCTGTTTTAAGCACAAGGAGGAAAAAAGGAGCAGGGTTGGTAAATCAGCAGGGAAGGCAGTGACACTAGAAACGGGGACCATCATCGGAGAGGTTGTTAGACCCTTTTGGCATTGTAGAGCAATTGGTTGGACGTGAACATCCTTGTCTCTTGCAGAAACCATCTCTGGCTGCTCTGAGTGTCTCAGCAGCATCCCTTGTTCCAGTCTGGCTTTTGCTGCTGTTGGTTTCAAATGTCCGTGTGAGCTGATCATTGTTTCAGGGATGGGGATTTTCGCAGGATGAGAGAAAAAGGTTTTCAGATATACTCTCCATATCTTAACCAGAAACAGCCAGAAAGGCCAGATGTGAGAGGTTTCTGGGAATGCACAGACTTGGTTTCCTCATTGCTCCCACAGGTCATCTTATTTTATTAAGTATAGCTGGGATTAAGATATCACCTGTAAAATGCTGGCTAATGCACAACAAGCAAGGCAAAAAAAAGCTTGGGTTGTGGCGAACGGAGTGAAAGGACAAGAGGAATGAAAAACAGTGAGACACATTGCTGCCTTCAGACCAGGGTCTGAATCCCCGTGGCAAAGCTCCCCGCTAGCAATTACAGAGCAGCTCCATTTCATCCTTCCAGCCTGTGGGACCTCTGGGGCTATGTTGCCCTGGGTCACTACCTGCTAAAGCTGGGGACTTGGGGTTCAAAGATGGTCATCTGAAGCACACGGTGGCCATCCTCTCTGCTCTGTTCGCTTGCTCCACAGCTGAGAGATGTCTTAGATCTTCCCCTCTTGCCCTGACCTGATACCAAAGATGTTCTCACCTTCCCAGGGCTCAGGGTGCTGGGCTCTCCAAGGCTTTGCTCCCCTCTCATCCCTACCCTCTCCCTGTGAACAAATAAAAAACACAGGCCTGTGACATCTGGAGGAGCCAGGCTGGACGCACGTAGGTGGAACAACTTCTGATTTGGTTCTCAGCCCTTGGCCCTCCTGCATGTACCTTGCCAGCCCCACTATTTATTTACTGTTATTAAGCAGTGGCAGTATTAAGCATTTCGGGAACATGCCGAACCCCTGGAACAATGTGGTTTTCATTATCACGCGTGTGTTTGTTGATGCACTGCAGACTGAACCCGGCCGGTGACTGCTCTCCGCTCCTGCAGCTTATCCCATGGAGACCTGATTTCTTCCAGGCAGGAACAGTGTCTTCCTATTCAGCGTGATGCTGCCTGGAGCATCCTGGTGCTGTGGTCCAAGAGATAATTTTGGCAAAATGGAGTGACGTCGGGCGGAAACTCTTCCTGCCGCCCGTCAAAGGCACGTGTCAAGGGTGCGACCTCTGGTTCTCTCCTCCCCGGGGGCCAGGGGTTTCAGCAGTATTCAGGGCTGGCCTCACGTTCCCTCCCCTGAACAGGGTGGTGGTGATTAGTAAACCCACCTGAGAAAATCCTCTTAAATTCTAATCACAGGTTGTGCTGTTAATTGGCTGCACTCGGAGGGGAGATTAATGGATCCTGCATTGGGAGAGAACTCAGAGCTCCTTGCCACCAGCACCTTTTCATTTCCTGTCATTAGCTTATTCCCATTTCCAGGGCAACCAAATAGTTTTTTATTAGTATCTGAAAGAAAACGAAAGAAAACAAAACCACCACAACAACCAAAAAACCAGAGTTTCAATTTGATAAGGACCTGAGGAAGCTTACTAAAGACATTGTGCTGTGATAGCCATTTGAATGTCCTACAGGATCATGTTTCTTTGGCATTTTCTGTTTGATTTCCTCATTCATGGTTTAGTTGTGTTCTTGATTTATTTGTTTTAGATCCTCTCAGATTCAGTCCTGCACGTCGTGTAGCTCATATGCTAGGAAAAGTCTCAATGAACCCAAGAGCAGATCTGCCAGAACAATTACGAGTGAGGTGGGCTCGCTGTGCCTAGAAAAAATGAAGTGCTTAAGCAGGTTAGGGATTATTTCTGTCTGCATATTTCCTGCAAGGAGACAGAGTTGCATTTCGATATCCTTACTTCTTCCACTTGCTCACTTCCATTCCATCCACGCAGTCCTGTAACTTATATTTGCACATTCAGTGCTATTTTGCTCTTGAACCCAAGGTGAACTATAGGAGCATCTTCTGACAGAAGCACTTCATATCTCTGATTTATAAATATTGCCCAGTAGGCGACATAATACATGCAAAACTATGTAGTTATAGATTTGTTTGTGTGAATTTGGGCAAAAACTTCTGATGCTGTGGAGGCTAACAAATTGAAATATCCCATGGCCAAAAGCTGAACGGATCCAGGCGTCCATTCACTTTGAAGTCCATGACTATTCCACACAGAGCTTTCTCATCATTGCTCCCCAGGCTGTCTCTACGTCGCAGCGTAAAGTAGAGGAACCAAATCTAATTTTAAATAAGCTACCATGGGCAGACTAAATGCAGCAGCACGGAGTTCAGCATATTCTGTGTCTTGGCAAAATGAGATACCTCTCTAGACGAATGCTTTGTAAGCAAACCTACATATCCTAAGAAAGACTTTTGCAACTCAGAAAGGAGAGGGACAACTACGAATTATAAGAATTTGGTCTGCATAGTTTTCTTATGGCTGTCTCGAATTGTTAGTGTCCTTTCGTGTGGTTGCCTATAGCTATTGTGATGTGTTAATTTTTCTCCCCACTTCTGTTGTGATCTCCTATGGTGATATTCTGAGTCTCCAGCCAGTTCTCACCAGGCAGAACCCGCCCGCGAGGACATCCGGAGGGGCTTTGCCTTCAGAAAGGCTGCGGGCAGCTCTCAGGATCTGTCTCTGTGCTGTTGCAAGCTGTAGGAACACGTACCTGCAGTGACGTGCGAAACCCACCCTGCACAAGGAGAGCGGATGACCGAGTCACGAGAGGGGACAGAGCCTGGCGGAGGGCTGTGTATGTGTTTTGTGCCCCTCAGCACGCGCACCGTTCCCCTGCTATTAACTCCCAGCTAGGACCTTCCTCGAATTCTTAGTGTTGGAGTCAAGTTTTCTTATGCTGATAATGTATTTGTATTATGCAACTCAGAGAAAAAAAAAAAAAGAAAAAAAAAATGGTTATCTCTCTCTGACCGTCCTCTCCTCTCGAGAAGCTCTTCTCTTCTGTACATATGGTATGCAGAATGTATGGAAGTCTTACCAGCGTCGGTTTGCATTTTTAAGACTGTACTAATTAATGTGTGATACTATTGTGTTTTCGTAGTGGCATCTTTGATGTAAGATGTAAAAACTATTTAAAACGAATTATTTTTTTTGTTCTTGTTCGGCTTTTAGAGCTTGCACCGAGGACTGCATGTTCACTAGGATCAGCCTTTCCAAGGGCCGTCGTAGCTGCACACAGGCGCCGTTGTTTGACATGGAGTGTAGTGCCCGCCTTCTCATTTCAATAGGGGTCAGTTCTGAGCGGAAACTAATTCTTCCCCCAAAAGTCTGTTCTTCTGTCGTGCTCTCTCTCTCAGACTCTAGCATCCAGATCACACGCTTTGGCCAATCCCGCCACCATGGGCTGCAGCCGGGCCGACGTGAGACCCTGTGACAAATGTACTGGGTCCATGTTTTAAGACACTTTGCACAAGTGACTTGAAAAATATTTAACTAAAATTGAAACATAATGACACATTAGCCAAGAAGGAAATATTAGCCTGGGCTGCAAGTATAGGGTCAGAATCCTATTGGGGTGTTTAATGTAGTAAGAATTTGGGGTCAGTCCCTAAGGGATGGGACCATCTGGGGGGCTCAGATCTTCATTTCTGGTCAGGCGTGGTAGAGGCAGAGGAGCTTTCACCCAGCCTTTCAGGCAGGGCTGCCTCAGCGGACTGACTCTGAGAGAGATGCTTCTCCCATCCTGGGCCAAAACGCAAGACATGCTGCAGCTTACCAATTTTTTTTTTCATATAAATATATTTTTTTTTCTTTTTAAAGGAGAATGCAGTTCAGCCTGCACCTGACAAAATGACTGACTTCAAAAGCATGTTTTTCCTTGTTATATAGACACTCACAAAACAGCATTGTGTGGTTAAAAAGGCGCATTTGTGATAGTTTCTTTTTCAGTGCCAAAATATATAAGCAGTATTGTTTGAAGGGAAATAAGAATTTTTTTACTGTATTGTTATTACTGTTGAACAAATATTGTTTTTAAATGTTAGATTTTGAAGAATTTTGTATTGTAAACTGTTTTGTGACATGGTGCTTTTTCATACTGGAATTACTGATTGCACCTAAATATGAATTATTTTGTTTTCTTATATAAATATGTAACCTTGAACAATCTTGATGAAAACCAATGTATGGTGGATACCGAAGGTTCACACGAATTCCCCTACTGAAGTCCCCTAAATGTTCTTTCCTACTAATAAATATCCTGCTGCAGCCAGTTTCGTAGCACGTGCTGTTACTCCTCACACCCCGAGCTTTCTGCAGCCCGCAGCCGCAGCCCCCAGCCCGCTCACGGCTGGGGGTAAGGGGACAGCCACCGGGCTGTGCCCAGCTAAGCCAATTTCGAGGGCTTAGCAAGGATTTAAGCCGTGCATGGGCGCTGCGTTGGCACGTTGCAGCAGGCAGGACCGCAGGCTCCGGAGGGGGCTGTCTCCTGCTCCTATTGCAGCCCCGGACATCTCCTTTAAGCTCTTCAAATTTTTACCTGGGTTAAATTTGGAGATGGGATTAGCACCAGGATGCTAAAAGTAGTTTAAATCCCGTTGGAAGGTAACTGAGACCAGAGCCTGATTCCTCCTGAGAGCCATAAAACCCAGCCTATTTGTGGCACATGTTGCATCCCGGGACTGCCCGTCTCAACATCTCAGGGAGGAAAGACCAGGGCCCCGAGACCCTGTGGCTTACCCGCTTATGAGTCCTGAATCTGGCCCTGTCTAGGAATCTGAGAACTCACAGAGAGCTGACAACTTGGGAATGTGCTGAAAAACCCTGCTATGCCTGTTGAGTCCCCCAAAGATTCAGTCAAAACCTCCGGGAGGGGTGTTTGGTTGCCCTCTCCTAGGCGAGGGTCAGCTTTTCCTAAAGATCTGGCGAGCCAAACTGCTGACCCTCATTGAGCCACACCAGAAATGTGCTGGCCTTTGGAAAGGCTGAAGGTGCAGCAGCTCCCATCCACTTAAAAACACTTCTTGCTTCTCCACTGCCTCCGCAGGCAGAGCACTTCGAAGCACTTGGCTTCTAAAGCATTCGCTTTCCAAGAGCCACTCAGTAAAATGACTTCCGATAAACCATCATTAAATGTCTATCGCAGACAGCACCCAGGAAATGTGATTACTCTGAAAAGCCCCACGCGGTGTGTGTCATATCTAAAAAATAAGGTCCTGTACACATTTTCGTTTCTGATGGAGCTCAAGTACTGACTGCAGGGGGCTGGTGGGGAGCAGGGGCTGTGCTGGGGACCGGAGCAGCCATGGGAGGGGATGGGTTTCTGTGCTTCCTGGTGTGTCTGGAAAAAAAAAAACTCTTTTGCTCCTGTTTAGTCAGGCAGGCTCTCCAAGCTGTGGAGCGACGAGTTCCTCACTGCCCTGCTGTATGATGAACAAACAGATGACAAATGCTTTTCAAAATGCTCAGAAACCACCAAGCAGCCAGGGAAAGCTCTTATTTTAATCTGTGGTGGCTGTGGAAAGGTTCTTTGAGCTGGATACAGGTGGACATTTTGCTCTGGTGGGTTGGGGATGGGTGTGAGACCTTGGCTCTTGGTGCCAGCTCCCCACCAGCCAAGCCATTTCAGGTGAATTTACTTCTGTCATTGCCTGGACATTTTCTCTGCCTCAGGGAAGAGAGGAGATGTCAGGGGTTGGCTTTCACACAGCAGCTCATCCCACACGAGACTTGCCCTCGGCAGGAGGGTATCGGCTCTGAACCTCCCCACCCCACAGCACAAAGGGCAGCCCCATCACTGCGTTCCCTGCTCATGTGTTCTCACCTCCTGGGCTCTTGTTTGTCAAAAGACAAAATCAAACAGTGGGGAACAAAATGGCCAAAGTGTTTTACTGCAAGAGGCACCGCCTGGCACGCTTCAGAGCTTGGGGCTTATAGGGCCTGGTGGGAGCAGGTGGGGAGGCGAGGATCTCATCCATGGTGCCCTTGAGCTTGTGTTTCCGTTGGGTTCCCAGGACACCGCAACGCGTTAGGAGATGAGGACACTTGGGGAAGTGCTCCCCAGCCGCCTGACAATGGAAAAGAGCCCCACCAGGCCAGGCCCACCCAGGCTTGGGCCCCAGCTTCACACTGTTTACTGAGGTGATGACAGCGTCAGAGATGTGCAGGCTGAGGCCTGGCCTGCCGACGTGCTCCAACAGGAGAAAGGCAGCAGTTCTCCTTTGCCTCCAGTTAATTGTCCTCTGTTCCCCTCCCCTGAGTGTAAGAGTCCAGTTTTCTAAGCAGGACGGGGCTTGTGATGAAGGTTTCTTCAACTTGGTGGCACGAATACAGGCCACAAAGACCGGCCATTAAAGGAAGCAGGCGCCTGTATCTTCTGGTTGCACCTTGATGCCAACTATGGGTGCTCAAAACCGCTGCAGACATGGAGAAGCCTGTAAAGGAGAGGTGCCCTGAGGGCACCAGGCATGCTCAAGCCCAGCCTCTGCTTTTTCTAGACTTGCTGTAGCCTTCCAGGGAGGAAGGACCTACCCTAAACCCTCTCACTTCAGCTCTTCTCCCAGTTACTGTGACTGAAGAGACAGATCTGGTGGATCAAGACAAGAGAGAGATCCTCTCTCTCTCTCACCCACTTGCTCAGTAACATGTGAGATCAGCCTTCGTTTCCTCCTCCACTTGAGAGTTTTTGCATTTGAATAACTCAGATAAACATGACAATCTTCCTGCCCAAACATTCTTCCAGTTCTTCCCTCTAAGGCTGGACTGCTTCACAATGATAATTAAACATTTGGTGGAAAAGTGGTGAGGGAGAAAGAAACATGTGAGCTTAGGGAATGGGAGACTGAAATGTTAGTAAGTAAGTGTAAAACAGATTAATTTTCTTCCCCCCTCCTATTCATCACAGACAGCCACTGAATTGTATTATTTCCTATGTTAGGATACCTCAGCCAAGTCTTTTTTGTTATGGATTGACAATCTGGGGTAACGAAAGGGAGAGACAGGATGATTAATAAACTCACATCATTATTGCTGATGGAAAACCAACTTTAACCTATCTGTTCCATACTCTGCTGGGACTAAAATCAGCCCGAATTTCTGCCTTTGCCAGACACTGCTCACTTCTGGGTCCTGAGAGCCTCTGGACCACTGCCACACCACTGCTCTTACACCACATACAGAGGCCACTTTTGTCACCAGTAGGCACTACCTAAAATGTAAAAGCTGTAAATGTAAATATATATTTTTATATACATTTCCCCCCCCAAAAAAAAAAAGTTTTGGTGATTATTTTTGTTCAGTTACTGTCTTTGTTTTCTTGGTAGCATGAATTTCCATTTTATCCTTTTTGGAAAGTTTTCTGGGCTCAGAAAAAGGAACTCAATCCCCATTTTGCAGCAACACACACCAGAGCAACAGAAATATTATCTCATACATAGGAATATTTATTTTTGTCCTTCTTAAAAATGTACAAAAAATAAAATAACTGTATTTACAGTTTATCAAACCCCTCTCCCAGTTGCAACACTATTAAGTTACATGAGCTATTTTCTTAATATAAAAGCACACTATTTATACATAAAGTTTCTTTTTTTTTTGCCAGAGAGGGCTTGTCACAACCTTTGGCACAAACACTCTTGTTTGTATCTTGTCTCAATTCATAGGAAATGGAAGAGCATATAAACATTTTGTAAGCTTTACATTTAAAAGCCATAAAATACTCCTTTCCAGTTCCACATCGATCAATATACAGCAACTCTGACAGCTGGAGAGTTTAGTTTTTACTAATTGTTGAATTAATTTACATTTAAACCATCCGTAGACTGAAAGAGGAAAATATACAAGAAAGATACTTGATCTCTCAATTCCATTGACCAAAGACTTCATGAGAGAAGACACACAGGGAAAAGAAAAGAAAGAAAAGAAAGAAAAGAAGAAGAAGGAGAAGAAGGAGAAGAAGGAGAAGAAGAAGGAGAAGAAGGAGAAGGAGAAGGAGAAGGAGAAGGAGAAGGAGAAGGAGAAGGAGAAGGAGAAGGAGAAGGAGAAGGAGAAGGAGAAGAGAAGAGAAGAGAAGAGAAGAGAAGAGAAGAGAAGAGAAGAGAAGAGAAGAGAAGAGAAGAGAAGAGAAGAGAAGAGAAGAGAAGAGAAGAGAAGAGAAGAGAAGAGAAGAGAAGAGAAGAGAAGAGAAGAGAGAAAAGAGAAGAAAAGAGAAGAAAAGAGAAGAAAAGAGAAGAAAAGAGAAGAAAAGAGAAGAAAAGAGAAGAAAAGAAAAAAGAAAAGAAAAAAGAAAAGAAAAGAAAAGAAAAGAAAAGAAAAGAAAAGAAAAGAAAAGAAAAGAAAAGAAAAGAAAAGAAAAGAAAAGAAAAGAAAAGAAAAGAAAAGAAAAGAAAAGAAAAGAAAAGAAAAGAAAAGAAAAGAAAAGAAAAGAAAAGAAAAGAAAAGAAAAGAAAAGAAAAGAAAAGAAAAGAAAAGAAAAGAAAAGAAAAGAAAAGAAAAGAAAAGAAAAGAAAAGAAAAGAAAAGAAAAGAAAAGAAAAGAAAAGAAAAGAAAAGAAAAGAAAAAAGAAAAAAGAAAAGAAAAAAAAAAGCTATTTTCTTTGTAGTTAGCATTTGGTAAAATCCTCCAAAATATCTTGATGAGGGTATCACCATACACCAACAAAGCTTCACTGAAAGGATGCACTTTATTTTGGATATATAAGCACCTGACTGTGTAGAAGGCAACTAAAGGTTGAGGTTTGGGTTTGCATAATAAACCATCAAATGGACAGTCATAGTGCCAAATCTGTGGCAGGAACAGAAATTAAACCTTAGAAGACTGCTCTGCCTTTTGCATCTCTCTGTCAGCGTCTTTCAAAACTAACACGTGCAGACATGGTGTGGCTCTCACTCTTCATATGGACAAAGAGCTGAGCAGCAAGCCACCCTTGAGGTTACACTAACTAAGGTTCAAGACTGCTGTCTTGAAGAAGGAAAGGAAATGAGAGTTTTGTTCCTTTGAAAAAAAAAAAAAACAACCATCGCAGAGCCACAAAGAGACAAAAGGAGGACACAGATACTTCTGTCCCCTGCTGAACAATAGCCAAATCTTACTTCCATTTAACTCATAATATTTAGAAGATACAGTGCTAATCAATCTTTTTCATGAAACAAAAGCAACACGTACATTTAAACAATATATATGTAAGAACTTTGTACTCCTCATGACCTTTGAATCAAGCAGGGCATAAAGCAGGCCCCTGCTTCAGAAGTTTGCATTACTAATACTGCCCTTCCCCATCGCCTCGACATCCTGACTTTGACCAACCAGCCCTCAGAGGTGGTGAACCCCAAGAGCTTGCAGCTTGCTGTGACCAGCACCCAGGGTTCAGTGCTCCTCCAGCAGCTGATGCTGTAGCTACAAGCGAGCGGGTGCCGGGTGACGTGCTCTTTGTAATGTCTTTGGTGCTCGTGATGCATCTAGTAGTTGTTTTAAAATACTCTATCAGGGTAAGTCTTACTCTTCTTCCTCAGCCCTGCTACCTTGAGTGAGACTGCAAGATGAAAATAAAGGCAGGAGGATCAGCTCTCTTGCTACTGACCAGCAATTTGTACACTTACAGATATATTTAGAAAAGCTTTCAGTTAATCTTGGAAACAACTTTCCTTCCCTGGACAGTGCCTGACCTAAAGCTCCTAAAATGGCATTGGAAAGGCAGCTCAGCTCCTTAAGCCCCAGTATTTCCTGGAGCGTTGCAGCTCTTGCTGATCCTTTACTGTTCCTCAGTGCAAGATGCTGCAGCAACCGGCGGGTCCTAGCTCAGCTTACAAAAGAAGAAAGATCCACCTCTGTGTAAGACAAGAATGAAATATTAACCTGAGTGCTGGTGCTGCCAGGACAGCCCTGCCCTGCTCTGTGAACCCCAAACTCTCGTAACGCAGCACACCACAACCCAGCCCAGTCCCAGGTGCCACAGGCATGCCTGTAAGTGAGACTTTTTGGATGGCAGCTTCGTTAGGGGCAGAGCCAGGGCTCAAATCCTACAGACATTTACTCCTCTGTTTAGCTTGCAGCTTCTGCTGGGACATCATGACCAGCTGAGAGATCCGAGTTAAACTCCTTAGGATCCCAACACCACCAGGTAACAGAGCAATACAAGAACCAACAGCACTGCTCACAAGCCCTGTGTGCCGGCCCCAGTTCACAATGCCACCTGCTAAAACTGTCCTAATTTTCTTTAGGAAGAAAATCTTATCTGGGCTAAGTCAGCAAAGAGTTTTTTATCTGAGCCTGAGGCAAGAAGAAACAAACCAAATCTCCCTAAAATCCCTTGTATTCCCAGGATGTCTGCTCTTAAGCAAGGTAGCGAGAGCATCTTTGCTGGAGTATGTATTCGTAAAAAGACAATGGAATTACTACACAGCTTGGCACAATGAGGAAGAAAATCACAAACCAAATGAACAGAGAAGGCGAGAGGAAGACTGAACAGGCTTTGCTTTGCAGACGTACCTGGATTCTGGTTATGCTAACTCTGACACTAACAGCCCGGAACTTCCACAGGTTCTGGTCCCACAGAACCTTTTACGGGTACCAGACATTTCCATTTGAAGAACGGATTTTAGTGGGATGCTATTGCTAATGAAGTTAAGAAACTGTGCTAGAGCTTGCAGGACAATTCATGCAAAAATGTGACCAAAAGAGACTGGTCAGCTATTCCAGCTCCTCTGCTTGGATGTAATAGCTCCACACAACTCAAACCACCACAGAATGAGCTCTGCTAAACTAGGCAGTGTTTCTTTACATCATTAACCAGCTAATGAAAAAGAAAAAAAACTGCGACTAAATGAAAAACAGATTTTAGAAGGAAAAAAGTAAGGAAACAAAGACTACATATAGGCAAGGCCCCACATTTCTGTCGGTCTCATGGGATCCTTGTACAGTGCATGGGGAATGAAATGCTTGCAATTGAAACCCCCAGGACTGTATGCTGTGTGAGGAGCTCTCTGAGACAGTCAAAGGAGCTGGAAAGGAGAGAGACAGGTGCCAGGTTTGGATGCGCTGGGGACATTCAGGCCTTGGATCCCTTTTCTGATATGATCAGCCTGCAGCCTTTCTCTCTCACACAATTCCTGAGGCAGAGGCGGAATTTGATGGCATGACCTTGTAGCTCAGCCTGGGCTCAGATCCAGCCTTTGTGAGAGAGATCTATCTCCACACCTCAGCTGTGGGCCACTCTCGGTCTCCACCGGCAAAATTGTTCCAGTTTCCATAAAAAGCCCAGGTTTCTACCTCATCCAGCTGTCCTAGGAATCAAAACAGAATTATTCAATGGAGATACAAGAGCAAGTTCCTTTAAGAAGATTTTGAAGTCCTGTTTCTTACAGTCTAGAGGAATGCTTTAAGGAGCAGGCTGTCGGGGAAAGCACCTTTCCCTCCACAGGTTTGAGATGGGCCCATTCTGAGAGCCCCCACTTCACCAGCAGAACAAGCAGAAGTCCCTTCTGTACCTCTAGGCACGCCAGGCAGCAGACACATGGGTACCTCTAGGATTTTGTGGCAGCTGGATGGGGCCCTCAGTTACCTACAACCTGGGCACCTAAATTGGGCCCCACCGTGACAGAGCACTCCAAACACTGCAGCGCCGTTTGCTCCAATATTTCAGTATAAAACTGGGTGGGCAGGGGTGGAGTGCTTGAATGCAGACACAGTCATCAACTTCTCAGCACACACTCCTTAACAGATCGCAGACATCTAATCTTCTAGGAAAGATTCTGTTAAACCCTAAACCCAATACATACAAAAACATAGTGGCAGTAAACGTGCCCACATACGGTAGTTAAAATATATTATTGCATATTATAAACATTATATACAAGGTTAAAATGGTTTCTTTACCATTTACTTACAAGTGACATTTGTAGCTGAATGCCTTACTTACAAGTCCTCATTGCTACGTGCTGAGAACTACCAGAGGTATTTGGCAAGACTATACACTAGAGAGAGATATGGATCAGTCTGAGCAAGTGAACTCTTGTCAGCCACTTTCCCCATCTTTAGCACTTAACCTTTTTTTTTTAGCAATGGTGGAGTGAACTCTGTTAAAGTGATTTATCCCAGTTTTCTGAAACTGGACCAGCATGGTTCCTTAACGCGTTTTAGAATGAGTTTATCCACATTAAAGCGTGGATTAAAATGCTGCATTTCACATTTGCAGTGGATCACCTGGTTACAAATCTGGGGGCTGGTAACTGCTTGTGCACTGGAGAATGGGGAACAATAAATAAGGGACCAGGTTAACGAGTGGCCTTGTGCTTGACAAACCCAAGTCTATATGCAGTGGGTGTGCAGAATGGACAATGTTTGCAAACCAGTCTTGTAACAGTTTCTCTGATCAATGTCTGTCAAGTTCCTGGGGAATCTTCTGCTTTCCAAGGAGAATGAAATGCTGTGGTTCCTTACAAAAGGGCTCTGCCTGAGGCTAGATCTCAGTCAGCGTGATCTTGAAGCCTTCAACCATGCTCTCCATGTGCAGGATGAACGTGTCCTCATTGGAGTAGTGCTCGATAATGTTGTCATCCATGTTTACCAGGATACTGGTGGCAAAGGCAAAAATCAGTACTTTTACATACCAGAAGAGCAAAAGGGAAAGCCATGCCCTCCACCCCATGCACGTGCTTCGCTAACCTCACAGTGATGCAGGAAGAGCCTCCAGAACATGCCAGTACAGGGACAAGAGTGAGAATCAGCTCTGAGACCCGCCCCACAGCCCCTTATAGCCTTTTGATTAGAGGCTGCCACTTGTGGAAGTAGTTACAAGGTAGATGTAAGAAAGTTAAAATGGAGAGATTCAGATTTATGATAAGGAGCAGCAGCCTAGCTATTCTAAAACCACAGCTGTGATGCTCATGACTAAATTTACTCATCTGAAACCCCTGCAGCAAGCGCAGCTCTCCCTTGTGCTTGCCTGCCTGTCAGACTGGGGCAGTGCCTCACTTCGTCCCAGTGCTGCAAAGAAACTGCACGCTGCATTCACAGCAAAGGTTGTGCCTTTCCCACACTACTCCCCACAATGTTATTAAGTGTATTGCCTACAAAACAGATCCAAGATGTATTCAACTACATTTTCCAAACATAAATTCTGCTCCTTCACGGTAAGCCTATGAATTCTGGTCAGACACAGGCTGGATGTTTCCTCCTCTGACACCCCTTGCTGTCTCCATAAACAGTAAGATTTTAGGGTTGTAGGCATGTATCCTAAAAGTGTTCATACTGTCCAGCATAATGATACCCCAAGCATGGCTGGGATCCCTGAATACTTCTAAAGAATCCTGCCATAGTTCCTAGTTAGTGTTAGTTTACTTACCCCTTTTTGCTCTTCTTATAAAGTTTTGCAATCTTTTCAACTGGCAGCCCGTATTTCTCAGAGATCTGAAATCAGAACAAAAGAAATATCATTACAGACTAATGAGGAATAGGATGTCATCACCTCTCTCTTTACATAAGGCATTAAAACACTATCTCTGCAAACTTCAACAGGATAGCTATACAGAAAGGTCTCTCACAACCACACTATAGCTTCATTTAAGGACGATTTGGGGAGGAATAATCCTAAAAATCTTGATTAAAAAAATACTACCTTTCCATCCAGAAACTTGGAGACTGTAATTTCCATAGGTGTGAGTCATCAAAACTGCTTCAGCATCTCCTACTGCTCCACTTGAGGAGTCAACACTCTTCCCAGGTTTGGATTCTACCCAGGAATTTCAATCTGATCAGCATCCTTTCTGCCTCTTCTTGTTCTGATTTTTTAGACTCATGAAAGCAAAGGATCCTTACCCCAGGTAGAAGACAGATGAGTACCAACACAACAGGACCCGATGGACTGACGGTTCAACAGAAAAACTGCACAATTCTATTTCTCAATGGCATTTCAATATCTGTTAAGCTAACAAGATCCTTCATCTGCTAAACTAACAGGACCCTTCATGGTACTTCTTTTGTCTGAAAAGTATCTTCAAGTTACCTTTTCCTATGAGAGGGCTACAGGCATGCTACACACAGGATTAGGAAGCTTCTGTATTCATGGGGAGATCAGCTTAGTCACCAGGGTAGTAAAATGAAGACAATACTTGGCTCACGTCTGAATATACAGATAACAAGACGAGATGCCTCAGACAAGCCTGTTAACAAGGTAAAGGACTTCTAAAATCAATCCCTTGACATCCACTCAAATGATAAAGCAGAAAATAGAGGAAAACTTTTGAAGGGAGAGCTTATCTGACAAACTACCAGCACCAACAAGCACTTCACTGGAATGCTTTGGTATTGACTTCTTTGGTATTTGGTATTGACTTATTTGGATGTCCGTTCTGCAACAAACCCGTGGTGTGCTCATGGAGCTCATGTCCCTTAGCCCTCAGTCTGAGACAAGTTTCTTTTCCAAATTATGACTCTTCTTTTAAGGAACGGGTCTCACCACTCATACTTTAGAAGAGGATTTTCTCAAGAGGCAAAATAATTATGGAAAAAAAGATTATTTCTTTTTGTCAGTGATTAATGTGCTGTGGTAATCTACTGCTAAACAAAGTAAACTTCCTGCTCTTCCCAAGTGAAATGAGGTTGCAGCTAAATAGCTGACTCTTATCTTCTGCATTAGAGAAGTGAAATACACAATTAAAAATCCTTAAAGACTGCCAAACATCAGTCACTGTAAAATCCTTTCTTTGTGTTTGTGCTCAAAGTGCTCAGACTTCTGTTGAGAAAAAGTCATATTTTAGAAAAGTAAATTAAAGCAGTCATGATGAAACAGAAAATGAAAAGCAAGTGATGGATAAAACTCAGCACCAAGGACAGATTCAAATAGCCACAGGTTGAACCTCAAACATGGCTTCCATCCAGAGAGCTAAGGAGCTCTGTGCACAGGGTGGAAGTGCATCCTCCAAGGAAGTTCCAATGACATACTCCAGAGTTCAAACAAGGCAGAACAAGGGTGACTGGACCCCAGGATTTGCCTTGTCATTGTGTAGGACACCCTAAATTATTCCAGCTATTCTTTAGCACAGATGGGACCAGCTGCCCCCCAGCCTTCACGAACAACTACCGCAGTCTATGCACCTAAATCCGAGGGTGGATCTATGGGAAGGATCCCCATTAGAAGAAACCACCTACCTCTGGCCAGAAGCACCGTGTAGGTACCCACACCTTGCCCCTCAGCCTGCACTTCTCTCCCAGATGCTACCACGTCCCCAAGTCTCCTTTCCTCCAGTGCCTCATCCTGTGCTGCCCACGAAGGGCAGCTGCCCGACCTGAGGCCAGTGACTCCTCTGGGGCAGGCAGGTGCTAGAGTATTCAGCAAATCTTTTCCGTCTTAGAGAGGTTTCGGCAGAAACTGCCATGTTTTCCTTTTCTTTCTTACCTTCTAGCTTTGCTTACCAAAGTCCGAGTAGAACGATATCAGGTATGCAAACTGGTACTGGATTTTTGTATCTGTGGCTTTGTTGTACACCTAATTTTAAGCTTTCATGTAAAGCAGTAATAAAAATGGCTCCTTCATGCTGTTGAAGAAAATCCTTTGTAACAGTATCAGGAAAACTGCAACCTGAAAGTGCTGAAAACATCACAACTACTGTGTGAACATGAGGAAATGCTGCAGCTCCTTCTCTGGGGTGTTACCTCTGAAGCCTAGTGATCCTGTAAAGATGAGTGCTGAAGACACTTTTCGCTGACTCTCCACAAATAAACAAGCACGGAGAAACAGTCCTGTGCCAAGGAGGTTTAACAGCAGCTAATATACAGCGTTCTGCACATTCCAGCATAAAACTTTCCTAAGATATTTGGGATACCTAACACTCACACACAGCAAATGTTGCTCAAAGTGGTTTGGGACTCTGGGACACCACTTCCTACACAAGCTATGGGAGGTAGAGCTGAGAAAGTCCTGCTTGTCACACTGCCTATAACAGGTGTGGGGTTTATATAACATGTAGGGATTAGTGAGGTTTGGGAAAGACTTCCAGCTGACTGAATAAGCACATTTCTCAGGAACCCCTAAGGATTCAACCAATTATACTAAATGGTGAGCTGTGGAAGCAAGGCTCCAAGTGGGGGTATTGGCGAGCCTCCTACTCACAGGCTCAGAAAACGAGTCTCCAGTGCAAATGTGCTAAGTCCTGCTGCAGAATCTGAGAAAGCAGACAGCTGGCATCTGCTAGGGCATCTCACTTAACACCCTCCTCTGAAACAGCTTTGATGCCAACTCAGGGGGAAAAACGCTGCTGGCCAGCCTCCATACAAAACAGGATTTCTCACCTGATCCCAAGCATGATATAATACAGTAATGAAAGATATCTTTATTTAAAGTATTTTCCTTTTGTCATATCCATTTTCCAGTTCCCTGAGTAAAGAATTCTCTTCTTCCCTTAGGATGCCTGAGCCCATGAGACAGCAGCCTTCAGAGTGGCACTGCACCCCCCGGCATGACAGGCCTGTCTGTAGCACAGCACATCTGATTGCACAAGCCACCAGAAACGCTTTCCCTGCTGGAGTCAGGAAGACAGAAAGGGCTGGTCGAAGCATGTATAAAAACACCTCTGCCAACTTACTTCTATGGAGTGGTCTGGTATATTGCCTACCTTGGTTTAAAGGACACATAGACATGTATAAACTTAATAAACTGTGGTCTAAGTAAGTTCTGTTGAACTCAAGTTTTTAGTTATAGAAAGACATCGGGAGATGCTTGAGTTTCCCAGATTAGATCACAGTTTCAATAAATATTTGATTCTGCACAGTGTAAGACTGTGGCACCTTCTGAGATGCACAGAGTTAACCTCACTTTAGGTAAGTCTGGGAGCAGGATTTGGAGCTGGTCAGTCACCACGTGTGATGTTTTGTGATGGGCAATTGTTTCACAGTTTTAACTTGATCGAGATGAACTACTGCAGGATGCAAATATCTTTTAAAAAAAAAAGCACACACATTTGCATCACTTTCTGAGCTCTAACAAACCTCTGCAACCTGGGCCTCCAGAGATATAGCAGAAGAAAGAAATCAGAGAAGGAATCTGATTGTTCTTATGGAAAGTGGGTATATGAGACAATAAAATAAACATAGTATCTGAGAAAACAGTGTCATTAACCATGGAAAACTAGGAGAAAGATATAGACCAGGAAAAGTGATAAACAAACAAACAAACAAACAAAAATTATGTTTAATATGCAAATAGAGAAGAAGGGTATGATTCAGGATCATTGGTGTTGCCTTTCAGAACTGGGGATCTATAAAATTCAGAGCCTTGGTTTCTAGGATCTTTGTACTGAGCTTAGAACTGAGCATTTAGGATGTGTGCAATTTCCAAATTATATTATTTGCTGTAAAGACTGTAGAGAGAGTATTTAAAAGTATGCAGTTTGACAGCTTTTTGGCATTCACTTATCCATTATATCCTACCAAAGAGAATTAAAATTTTCTGAATGTGTTCCTTTCAGTGATCTGGGACATTTTACAACAGATCAGATTTCTCTGATGCTGAAAACACGCCACTGAGTCAGCAGCTGTGCTGAGAGAGGTATGCAGAAACCTGTGCTGAAGGAGTTATGCAGAAAACTTCTGGACCAGCTTTATTTTTATGTTACGCAGTAGCTGGAGAACAGGCATGGAGAGGCACTGAACACTGAAAATAAAATATTAATGTTAGCTTGAAGGGTTATGGAAGGATTATAACTGACTTTTAACTTCACACAAAGCCAAGATAAAATTATGTTTATCATGAATCAGATTGCAGCCTCTTCAAGTGAAGCCTAGCTTTTATTGTACGTAAGTGTTCTGCCTAACAACTGGCCTGCAGTCACAGCTAACTTTACTTTCTGCTTCTGGCCAAATAGCTCTTTGCTGCATTCTAAGTGTTTGATACGTACAACAAGCCATTGATAACTTTATGAGAGCATGGCTACGTATACTTCTAGCACTCAGATGAGCTCTCTGGAGACACTTTGATCCTTTCCCATCTCCTCTCCTACATGTGGCCAAGGCTGGAAATCAGCTCAGTGTCCTACAGATCAGTCTCATGCTAGTGCCCTCCACCTAAGTAATGAGACACACGTTTGCTTCTTCACTCTTCACTCACTAAATTTCACATATCTACTAGCCATCAGCTCATATGAATAGGATTAAATGTGAAAATATCCGCTTACAGTTACAGATAATAGGTAACAAGTGAAAACTCAAGTCAAAGAAGCAGCAAAGAGGCAGGCCTGAGTAGGTCACTCTGGAGTGAGGGCTGGAGAAAGCATTTGAGACGGGAGGTATGAATGAGCTGCCTGCATTGCCTCGTGAACTGCCCCACGTATGCTGAGAAAGCAATTGCACAAAAGCCATATGAAATTCACATGGAAACACTGCATCCTTGGGCCTCGTCTTTAAAAGCTGCCTGTGAACACGTCAATGAGCATTGTAGGAAAAGATTCAACAGGCTCTGAACCATCGGTTCAGATAGAAGTGTTTCAGAAAGTGGGTCCTTTATCTCGCTGCTTCCTTGGCACGGGTTAATTACTGCCATTCCTCAAGGGTCAGGTCTCCAGTAAGTCAGCTCTGGAAGTCTATTTTATCTCAGCAACCTGCTGACAGCACTCAGTTCAGAACACGCCAACATTTCAGAGGTGTGCTCCAGAAAGCCCTTATGAAATACTTTAAATATATTTGAGAGTAACTTCGTCTCTGTATTATATATCTCAGCAATACGTTTCAAGTCTCAAGATTTTCTTACCAAAGAAGATAAATAATGTGAGAACATTGGATACTTACCGCTTCCATTAGCCCCTTTACTGTGGGTGATTTCAGCATCAAAGCATCAAACACCTCATCCGTCTCCTTCCTCACATACAAAAGCACTGAAACAGAAAAAAAGTCAAGCTTGGAGCAGGTCCAGTCAATCGAACAGATGAAACACCCCACGCTGAGTAGAAAAACAAATATTAATCCATGACAGATAAAACGGAGCGCTGAAGCTGGTTTTCACTTAAAAAAAAAATCTCATATCAGCAGTGATGGAAGACACACCATGGTTGCTTTGAAAGTACACAAAGAAAATCCAGTCAATTTAATTTAATGTGAGCAATCTATATCTTAAGGAATTTAAACCTCCATTTACTTAAATAAGAGAAGCTCCATGAAAAAAAAAATATATACATAGCTGGGGTTCTATACCTGGGTCTTGGCTTGCACCTCTCCAGACTTCATCCCAAAGACTGGGAAAGACATTCAGAAAAGGCAAAATTACATGGCAAGAGCAAAGCAGGCAGGTACAAAAAGGGTTACTTGTAGCTAAGCCTCTGAGACAAAAGGCAACAAAAAGGATAAGAAATGGTAATCTCTGACAGAGAGTTACTGATTACAGGGCAAAAGCAAAGCAGACTCACGCAAAGTGAATAAACATGCATACTGGAGAAGTGGTTTAGGTGTAATTTCACATTACTCAGGTAAAGTAGCAGGTTAAATAAGCTGCTGTGAAATTGATTTTTCCTGAATAAACTGCCTTTTCAACTAGCAGTACTGCATGTTAGGTACACGTGCACTGTTAGATACGTCTGTGTGACAAACTGCACTGGTAATCATTTGATGCCACGGTGGAAAAAGGTAATTTTGAAACTGATCGTCCTTAGAGTCCAAAGGAGATCTTCACTGGGTGATTTAATTTCACAGTAGGTGACTTGTGGATGGAATTTTTCATAAAGAAGCAATTGTTTGGAAGCTAATTCTCAGTTTAAGACTGTAACAGGCCCATTGCACTGAATTGTAGCTTCTTTGCCCATGTTTTCAAATGACTGAAAAAAGGTTTAAAACTTGGCTGGCCAGATCAGTCTCCTGTCTTGGTCTACAAAACCAGGCATCGGGGACAATGGTGGGGTTTTTGGGCCTTTAATTTAGAAGTACTGACCACAAAATTGGCTCTGCATGCCTGTGGTGACATCCTTTTCCCTACATTTTGGCAAATCTTTGGAAACTGCCTGGAAGCGTCCTTCTTAAGGTAACAACAGACTTAAAAGCTGAGATAACAGTCAGAATATAAAGGAACAAAAAACCCACAGCAGTAGTTAAAACTTGATTGGTTTTGATATGCTTCCTTGCATCAGCAAGCACTCACTCAAGGTGCTAATTTTACCTGTACTGACATTTTTATTGATTCAATAATTCTTTTCTTGCAGCTAGAAGGCTGTCCTGTAACTCCCAGCTTTCCAAACACTGGAGCCATCTGCCAGCCTTAATAATTACAAAAGTATCTGAAAGGAGGAGAAGTCCCTGGGTCTGAGGTTAAAGCTGCGGACGTTACACAATCCGAGTGCGGAGCTTTAAATCTCTCTGTTGTGTTTGGCATGTCAGGCAATGCTATGTTGAATGGAGGATCCATTACAAGGATAACGGGCAACTTGAATCACTGGTACACGCACAGAGAGCCAGGATTAGTAAGCATGTAAGGGTTGCTGTTTTTTTCTTTCCCCGTGACAGGTGTGAAAATCCCAGCTTTGATTCACTAGGGCGCTTCTCCAGAAATGCCTCCTGGTGACAGCGACGCCTTCAGAAGTCCCTGTCCCATCCCTGCCCTTGTGCTCTGTTATTCTGGCCTGGTGTGAATCCTCCTGCAGGCAAAGTATCTCGAAGAGCAGGTGCAAGTGAAAAAATAACCCTTGTTTTCTGAGTTCTTCAGACTAACCAGGTCCATGCTCCAGGTGCTAAGGCAGCCCACAGACCTTTGTGCTGGCACAAGAGCAGGGAGAAGGTGTGCAGCGAGGGCTCGACCTGGCTCAGCAGTGCTGCCACCGAACCTCAAGCCCAAGGAAAGCAGAGCTGGAAGCTGTGACCAAGCTTTCCTTTTCTACATTTGGACTTTTCACTGATGGCCCAGGCACAAATTCTTCAGCTAACAGAGCCACAGGGTGAACTCTGTGCTCCACGGGGATGGTTCACAAAACTCTAGTTCTTATAAATCCAAAATTCTTGAGAATTGTTTAACCTAACTCTCCGAAGAGATAAAAGCTAGAGCAAAACATTATTTTCTTCAGGCTGAGAACTACAGGACTGGAAATCTCCCTGATCTGTAACAGGGTTGCTGGATTTATAATTCATGGAAAACTCCCACTGAAGTCTGAGAGGTGAAGTGACTTGAAAACTGTTAGTGAGAACACAGAAAAAGGCCACGAGCCCAGCCGAGTGACTAGCCACGCAGCACAGCTGGTGCAGATTAACATACTTCACATTTCTGTGTTGGGCACTTGTGCCTCCCTTAGAGGCCAAGGAGATGAAAGACAAATTCAGAAAGATGCAGCTACCTGTGTGAGAATATGAACCTCGTTTGACTGGTGATTTGCAAACCCTTTCAGATCCCTACTCTTGTGAAGGGAGATTATTCTTCCCCCAGTACTTCTGTTTCCACTGGAGAGTATTACAATTAGCTCCAGCAGGCGGAGGTGAAACTACACGCTGTCACTTCAGCTCTTTGGCTGGGCTTGGACCCCTCACTGGGTGCTACTTACCTGCACTGCTCTGATAATGAGCCACCTTGGGACTACGTTGCCTTATATGCGTATTTCTTCATATAAGACCTGCTCTTTCTCAAATCTTACAGCCCCATCTATACCTGCTCTCAAGTTATTGATTCTGATGTACCAAATAAATCTGGGAGAAAAAAATCTAGTACAGCTAAGCCTGGGAAAAACAGCAGAAGATTTTAATACCCAGTGACTCCTGTGGCAAAGACAGGATTGTCAAGTGCGTAGGTTCAAATGGAGCTGTGCTCCATCAGCACAATCCCAGATGTAGGGTTCCTGATGGCAGGAAGTTCACCAGAGCAAAGGCGACGCTGGAAGAGGCTTGGCCTCCAGCCAACACAGCCCAAGTTGCGAGAAACACTGAGCAGGAAGAGAGCGTCCTCCAGCTTCTCCGACTCCGCGCCTCTCCTGGATTTAATTATTTAACATAGTTTTGTCACCAGTTGAAAAACATTTTTTTCTTTCAAATCTTCCCCTCGAAATGGTTGAAATTCCTGGATGATATTAAAACAACTAACCACAGTAAAGGACAGGAATAATCAAAGCAAATCAGTATCTCCCTGCAGGAAACTCTCCAGGCTTCCAGCTGGGAAACCCAGGTGAAACTGCAGCAAAAGACAGATCTTTATGTAGCTCTTGTGGCTGTCCACTTCTGCTTGATGGATTGATAATGTGAATTTGGTCAAGTCCTTGAGTCAAACAGATACTATCCTGTGGTCAGTGCTGACCTCAACATTACTAACTGAAGACTTAATTAAAGGCAGAATACGTTTACATTTATTCTACAGAGATACCAATCTCCATCCCGTAGTCTTGTATGCTTCCCCTGGTTCAAGCACACCATCCTCACCCACAGAGAAAATTCAGGTTTATGGAAAGTGTTCTTAACAAGCTCAAATGAGTCTGACATAGTGGCATAGATAAGAACAGCTGAGCTCACTTCTACACATTGTTGCCTTGTTGGCTCACAAACTAATGGGGGACCCTCAAAACGTGTGAGTTTGAGTTGCATGGCTTGGTCCAACCCCTGGTTTCTCCAATAAGCTTACAGGACAGAACTCAGGAGACTGAAGGAACGGCAAATATTCTGCAGAGTGCCCAACTGTGGCAGTGTGGTGCGTTATCACATATATAGCTCTGCATTGTGACTGTACACAAAGCGTATTTTGTGGACAAAACCACCATATGCTCATCCTTACCTTCATGCAAATTTGACAGCTCTGCCTAAACCACTGCTTGAATGTTACTCAAGTTAACCTGCACTGAACTGGAAAATAGGAGCTGGACTTCTGTTTCAGCGCATATGAAATGCGACTGTGGCAGTACTCTCTAAAGGCAGTAAAAAAACAATTAAAGGAAATAAACAATTCAGCTGGGTCAGCTGGAGGATGTCTCTCCATGAGTTAATTTTCTAATTGGGTAGGAAAGTTCTGAGGTTTTTTTCAGGCTAATCTCACTCTGCAGTGAGTACAAGCATGAGCTTGCCTATGTAATGTCTCTGTATTTGACCCAGTGCATCTTGCATATTTGTTTGTAATCCCAGCCAGAACAGAAAATAGGAGCAGAAGTTAAAAATAAACAACCACAGCCTCGCTACTAGAACATTTATGAACTATGCAGCTTGGCCAAGGACCAAGAAACTTTCTAGCTTTTTTGCATTTTATACACACTTGTGTCCTAACTCTTTCTTGAGACAGTACCCAGTTCTTCCTCATTTTTATTTTCTGCTTTTATTATTATTACTAGCATTTGCTAAAATGCCTCCTTATATACCGGCAGGTGTGATGGTATCTTCTCCCATCTGCCCCATATTTGCACCAGCATCAAACAACTGACTTGGTCTGAGCCAAACAAGTTCTTCTCTGCTTGAGGGCAGAAGTCTCAGAGCATTAGTAGTAACCAGCTACTAGAACTGTTACCTCTTTTCAGGCCTTCTTCTTTCATTTGTTTCAGAGGGGATGGACCAAACTCCTCCTCCACGGGCCGGAACATCCTCTTGACCAGGACACTGCTACTAGAAAACACACAACAGGGGCCACGTCACGGTAAAAAATGTGCTCCCAACAGAGAAAGGACAACAGCAGCAGTTATGACTCACTTTGTACTCTGGCAAAAACTCCGCTAGCCACTCAAGTAACGACCAGAAACTGCACAGATTTAGCTTTTGATGCTTATCTGAATTCTCCAAGCCTCTCAAGTTGCCTGGACTGACTGGCTGGGACAGGTGACAGGAAAATATACTCTGATGTTGCATACTACTTGGAAAACACCAAAGGCTCTTAACTGCTTAAATATTTAGGCAAGGGAAGTTGGGGGAAAGAAGCAACTAAGAAAGGAGGTGAAGCCGTATTTACACATTGGTTCACCTCCTCTTCTGGGTCAACGAGACAGCCTCAGAAAACACTGAACACGTTTCTAAAATCCAAGGTCACACAACCCAGAGAGTTTCAAAAGGACTAACATGTGGGGCCAGATCCAGCCCAAAGCTGAGAGGTTCTACACAACGGCCCTGAGTAACTGAGTGTCTCCTTCTAGTCTTGGAGGAGAGAGCTGAGGCCAACGTGGTTGGTGCAACTCCACCGTGAGCCTTATGAAGAACACCAGCTTCATAAAAGTAACAAAAAATGTCTCATGTTTTGAAGTCGATGTTAGCTGCCGGTGCTCAGCCACCGCCTACCACAGGCCACCTTTTGCAGGCGTACATGAGCTCAGTTTGTGGGTGGTCACTTGGGATTCAAACACCTTACAAAAGTATAGAGGTTGCACGTATCACAATTAATACTGGCTGAACTTCAGCCAACCACTCTAAAGCCCTTATTTCGTGACCTCTCTTAACTATTCTAGGGACTTTCTGCAATTCTCCAGTGCCTCCAAAGCCAGACAGTGGCTGCTCCCATTTCCAGCCTTCCCCTCTTCCCAAGATCTCCCATTCTCTCCCTATCTCCTAAGGTACTGGGGCATTTTCTCTGCATTTCCTGTATTTGTTACATGCACACGTGTGCTGTGAAACAGCCTCCAGGAACAGGGCAAATTTCAGTGCTTCGTTAAAGAATTCATTTTTTTTTAAGATGATTTGAAAACTCTTATATAAAATACACTTTATTATCAAGTATATTGTCCTGACCCTGTGTTGAACCTTATGGCTCTTCAAACCATTTTACTTGAAAATGAAATAAAAGAAAGAAGTATAAAAAGAAGCCAGTTCACATGAAGGAAAAGAAAGATACCATAAAATAAAACCTTCCTGCTACCAGTTCCACATATTATTCACCTACCATTAGTGATGGGAGAACATAAGGGAAAGGAGAGAGAGGGGACCAGTTTTATCTGATTTCAAGTCTTTATGCCTGTTTTCTATGAGATCGAACTGCTAACCACAAAAAATTGTGAAACAATGTATGTCTTACCCTTCTCTCTCATCATCTGTATTATAGTAAACCTAAAATGAAAGAAAAACAGAATTATTCCCAAAACTCAGACACCTGCTTAACAGAATAACTTCAAATGGGAGAAAAGACAAGTGGTTTGCAGTTTTTAATCTGTTAAAAATCCTTCTCCTTCTATAAAACACAAACATCTCTACTTCTAATTTTGATCTGGATAAAGTGCAGCTTGGAAAAACTGCTGTTGAGTATCATCTAGTGGAAATATATCAAAGTATTCTGACAGACATTGTCCTCTCCTCTGTTTTGTATCATTTTCCAATTATTTTACAATTCTCTAAATCAGATCACTCCTACCTAAATTATCCTTAATACAATTTAAGCCACAACACTCGCAGGAGTTTTGTAGGTATTTAATACTGCCTGAAAATCTAATTAAACAATGAGGACCAATATTAAACCACAGGCCTAATGGAAAAGCAATTGCTGATGGTACAGATGATATTTCTTGCACAGGCTGCAGGCAGGAGCAGAAGCCCAGATCATTGCTTTGTGTAAATCAGTTTAGCTCACATTCACTGGGACCAGACCTACAACAGCAGGAAATGTGGCTAACGGCAGCAGCAGAGGTATAAAATCACAGTCCATTGCCAATGGCTTTACACAACAGGCAGCCAAATTCCTTTACGAGATGCCTGCACTGCGGTTCCAGACCAACAAGTGCACCAAGACTTCAGCTGCTGAGTGTGCACGGGGTGAAGGCACGGCACTGGAGTCTGCTGGGGTAGAGGGAGGGACCCCAGACAGGTTCCCAGTGCTCACTCTGGCAAGATGCAGCACACATCCAGCTGGCACTGGGAGCTTTGACTTCTGAACTTTACAATTAATATAGCTCAGAGGTGTGTGTATAGTTGAATTCTACAGTATCTGAAATTGATTTTTAGTCCAGGAGCTGAAAGTGGCTACAAAACACCATCATAATAAACCATTCTTATATCAATTGATACACACCATAATTTAAAAAGTTCCGGATAGCAAAAATGCTGATACTGCAACTTGGGCAGCAGTAGAAGAGAGGGCTGAACACTGCCTAAGAACTAGAAAAACCGGGGTATCTTCAGTTAGTTTAGAAAATTATTTACAGGGTTACATGTACTGAGGAATGCTTCCACCTTCTCCTGTTTTGAGACAAATCCTCATTCTGATTTGAAAGCCATGAGGACAGAAGGTACCCAGCACTGATATGTGAGTGGGCGTCATTCCAATTTTGGAGAGTAAGTCAGTGACAGCTGTGATTGCAATGTCTGCACTCTTTGTGCTTTGCTCTACTACAATCCCCACGGCTTTAAAATAAATGACGATTCCAACTCAGTGTAATTTCATCTTCATTACTTTAATATTTTGCAGCAAGATGCATGTAAAATTTCATCATCTACAATTCGTCTTTATAAACACACGCAGAAAGGTCTCATTCCAGTCCCTGAGAGCCTAATAAATAACAGGCTCATATTCAAAAAATTGTCAGAGCTGACCCTATAGTTCAAGTTTGCAATTTACCACCATGCAATAAGTAGGTCTTTAAAAAGTCAGCTCAGCAGAGACTTCCTCATACTTATGGTGATAATGAGTCCATGACTTCAACACTAAGCCAATACTGAACATTAGCATGACAGATTTTTACTTCCTATACTATCTTGTAGAGCGCAAATATTTTCTTCTAAAGAATTACCAGGTCTCTAGGTAGTGCCTACAGAAAACGGGCAATGGTATTAGAGGTCTTTAAAAGACGTTTAGATGTAGCCCTTAGTGATATGGTTTAGTGTAGGACTTGTTAGTGTTAGGGCTGAGGTTGGACTAGATGATCTTGGAGGTCTCTTCCAACCTAGATGATTCTGTGATTCTGTGATTCTGTATTTGGTGAGCCTGCTCTTGACTTCTTTATACAAGGAGCTTGGTCTTTGTTTTCAGCCATCGCAGTGAGGGAGATCTCTTTTACCACAAGGTGGCACTTCACCTCATCAAGCCACATAGCACATTCAAAAAAAAAAACAACAACCACAGACTCAAGTCACAAAACAACCTATTTCAAAATTCCTGACTGCTTGTTCCACTCTTTCTTACTAGCAAAAGAATGACAAAACCACAACAAACACAAAATAGTCTGTTACGAATGAAGTATAAACTCCCCCTTTTTGCACCCAGAAATCAGAAAGGCATTTGTCTCTTGCAAGCTCTTTGCTAAGTGACTCACCAAGAACTGCATTTACCAAAAATGAGAGCTGAAACAAGCAGCCACCAGTAACAGTGCTTTGTTTTTGTAAAACCTGCCTCAGAGCACGTGCAGCTGGACAGCAGGTGGGCACCTGCTCGTCTCATTATCATTTCCTACCTGTCCAGTTCTTTGTAGGTTTCCAAAATGAACATCTGGTATGAAGAGAACTGGCTGGGAATCCAGGTCAGTCATTGTTTTGAAGAAGGTGATATCACTCTTCTTTTGCAGAGGGAGTGCACTCAGCTTCCCTTCGGCTGCTAGGAGGATCACAAAGCAATGTGGTTATGAGAGGGGACACATTAAGGGTGACTTAGTCCAAACCAGGGAGGGCCATCTTACTCACAGTTATTACACGAGGTTTGGGATGCCTGGCCTTTGCCTTTCTTCCTGTTCTGCTTCCTCTCTTCATCTCGGATTTTCCTTTCTGCTCCCTGATGTAAAAAAAAGACAACCACAGATATTAGCCTAAGAGGAATCACTGCAAGCATCATCGCCTGCAATGTAGCTGAAACTACAGCTACAGGCACATCAGAAATGCCAAAACAGAGACCGGTTATCCCATCACAGCTGAATTCCACCAGGTTGTTGGGGAATGTGCAAGGCCAGCCAGCTCCGTATCAAGCATCTGTCTCCCAAACTTGTGCTGGCACACCCAGCAGCCCCCAGGGCTTGTGCCAGTAAGAGGAATAAACCCGTGTGCGTCACTGCAGCTGGCTTGGAGATGGGTCTGGTGGCTTGGGCACCGTGTGGGTCTAGAGCTGGCCTGTCGCTGTCACACCCAGCACAAAGGGCATCCTGAACCCAGCACCTCAGTAAACGACGGAGGGCTCTGTCCAAATACTGTGCGTGTGTACTGACGTAAAGCACCTGCAGGATTGCTGTCATCTTAGATCACGTCTATGTTAAGCTCTTCCCTAAACTCTCAACCACCCACCTTGTTCAGGGGCAGGGTAGCTCCACTCCGGATAGCTTTGTAAAGGCCTTTGAGGTGTGCCAGTGGAAGAACTCTACTCCAACAGCTTGTTTGCAGTGCAAAGGCTCATACAGAAACATGCAGGCATTTCAAACAGGGAAAAAAGCCCTGGAGAAACTGGAAGGCAGTGCAGCACTACCCTATTAGGCCCTAGGAACTCCTGGGAAGTTGCAGGCTTCTGTTATGTAAATACACTCTCAATAAGTTTAGAAAATAAAAGTTGTTATTGACATAAAAAGCAGCAACACCTCCTTTGAAGTACTCCTAATTTACTTTATAAATATGAATACAGTCATCCTGTGAAGTGTATTAAAGATCCATATGCTCCCAGACAGTCAGCATGCAAAATTAGAGAACTTTTGCAAATTAAAATTAGAAGTTTCTGTAAAAGAAAGTGGAGGGAGGGGAAAGGGGGGAGCCAAAAATATTCACTCAGGAAGGAAAAATTCACACAAGAGCCAATGAACAAAGCTTGAAAAGAAGGCAAGAAAAGATTTGCTCATGGCTGTGATCTATCAATGGCTTTCCAGAGGCTGGAGGAGGTGGAGTAAGAAACATCTTTTAAAAAAATATGAGGATATCTACCAGAAACATTGCCTTCAGGTCCAGGCTCCAGCCAGTGCTCACGGACCTCAGCCACAAGTGTTTCATCAACTCCAAGAGATTCAGAGCTGTGCCCTTAACAATATTGTTTTTAAGGGTTCCTGTTCTTTAACAAAGGGAAAACCATGCCCTACTGCCCGTGTCCTGAGGAAGGCTGACCACAGCCCTACCTTTCGGTTTTGCAGCTCTGACTGCTCACAGGGGCAGTTGTGCACATGGTAGCAAGTGGGAGTTTCCTCTCAGAAGAGCAGAAGCTGAGGAGGCTTTAGGTTTTAACACACAATAAGGAATATATGCTTTGTAGATTTTCTTTGATTGTCTCTGTAACTACGACCCCAAGGAAGCTTGACAGCTTCGTCACTAGTCCCCTGGGACAGGGGCAGTGTGAGCGGGGCAGCTGTTCCCACCTGCCGGCACTCGGCTGTGCCACAGCCACTTCAGAAAGGCAGTGTCAGAAACACCAATAATTTGAAGCAGGTTGTAGATGAAGCCCATTAACACAAATGAAAGGTTCTCATTAAAAATGACGCAGTGCAGGGGCCACCCAAGCCTGCGTGACGTATCTCATTGCTGTAGGTATGGAGACAAGGGACCACACCAGGATTTTTGCATACCAGCATTTCTGCTGGACCATTTTCACAGCTGAGTCATATCTAATAAACCAGAGTTTGCATAACAGGACAGAAGAAATAATCCTCTTTTAGGGCACTATAAATTAGGCTCTGACCAGTCAAATAACAAAATGAGTTTTTCATTTTTCACCGATATCTGGACTCCGTATGAATTCAGATAGTACCTCCACTGCCAACCAATAGCAAAACCCCTCTTACGAATTTCATCTGATTCAAAAGATATTTTTTTCCTAGTCTTCAACTCATTTAAGACTATGTCTTGCACGATGTTAAGCGCTCTGGCTCCAGCCCAGTGAAGTCCTTCCCATCACAAGAACCACTCCCATCACCACTATGAAGCTCATGTGTGCACCTCCTTCTAGATTAAGGCCAAAGTGTTCCCCGTCGGGTAGGACAGGCCCACAGACTTCAGCTGTCTTCTCTCTATAGCTGAAGACTTACAGGTAATTAGAATTGCACTGTGCCCTTTAACAATCCATTTACTCTACCGCTATCCAAACTGGAGACAAGATGGCAGGCACTGCATGTACTCAGAACAACATGTACTTCGGAGTAAGGAAAACAGGATTGATTTATTTTATTTTGGAACAGTATTACGGTATTTGGCCAGACAAATGCTTCTGCTTCTTTTTAGCAAGGCTAATCACATAGAGAAAATCAGAATGTCTCTGAATTCCTGGTTCCTTCATACACGGTGGCTACAGCATCTTGCAATATATAAATATAAATAGGCCTGGTGGCAAGTTTCCCTGACAACCTACCTAAAGAATAAAAATTATATTCCCTTATCATAATGTAGCATAAGAGATCTGCACACGACAAAAAGATAGCGAGAGCAGAGAGAATTGGCACTGAGAAAACAAGATGTGCACTCTAACAGCTGCTTTGAAGACTGTCTACTGGAAAATAAACATGGGCAAAAGATTGGAGAATGAATGGGGAGCAAACAAATGATTACAACCTTCGCAGCCCTTATCTCCATACATTTATGTTACATAAAGCACACATTGGATCCGAGTCTGTGTTGCTCCCTAGTTTATATGTAACAGAATACTAAAATTCAGTAAGTGCCCAAGTAAATACTAAGATATTTGTAATATGTGCCACTTAGCTAAATGCAGCTTTATTTCTTCAGAGATACTCCTTCCACAACAAGCATGCTGTGTTTCAGCTGAAGGACATAATTTATCAGCAAATGTTTTTCTTAAAAACTAGACACGTTTACCTGTGATTTAACTAGGTTAATGTATAAACACATCTACTGGTCCTAAAGAGGCACCATGGCTGCAGACAGACCATTTATAAGAACACTATCAGGAACAGAAACATTTTCTCTTCCACGTTTCAAACTAAGATGCATTTCAGCACTTAGGTGGGAGGAATTTACTGTGTAGCTCCCCTAATCCAGATAATTGTAATAAATTAGGCAGTTTTCTCATCAGCTTCTCTTTATGGTTGTCAGATGGGGGCATAACGATGCAATTCATCCTTCTAAAATGTATAAAACGATTATATGTTTGCTGCTTTTTAAAATGGCCCCATAATACTTTTTTTTTTTTAATTAATCATGACAAAGAGTTGGGTAAAAATTGTCTTGGCTTCGTTGCCTTTAGCAAACAGGCAGTAAATCCTGCCATTGTCACTAGAGGGCGAGGAACAGTCTTGGAGGAGAAACAGAACCAGGGACCCACCATTACCAGCACCGCATCAACCAGTGCCAGGATTTATTTTGGTGTCTTGGAAAAGATGACCATGTCCAGGCCCACCACCTACCTCCTGCCGAGTGCAATGTGGGGATGATTTCTGCACGGTTCCTGTGCAGAAAGAAACACAACTGCCATGCTGAGCTGGCAATCAAGCTTTGATTCTCCAATCGTTTATTTACTTACAAAAGCACAGTGACTACCTGATGTCAGTACAGGTACACCAGCACCAAGTGAGGGCTGAATCAACTCTCCAAGTGCCAATGAGCACAAATTGTCAGTGAATTGACCTAGATACTTTTCACTCATTTTCATTCGTTTAATTCATCTTCAGCCCTGCATTAAGTTAAAAAGCTGTGTGTGTGTATGCATGTATACGTTTATATTATACAGATATATAACCCATTATCAATACCCTGGAGCCCTCCAGTTCCCGCTCTCAATATAGTTTTGATATGCATAACACTTTGACTACCCCTGTGATCTCTTCTTCTACTTTGAGACAGTTTTGATTAAAAGTCTTAACATCCATTTCCTGCTTCCTCGTCTGGATGTTTGAAGTACCAATTAAGCCAACAGATGCAATGAACATGTATTATTCAAAATCTCCACCAGTTGTGGCTACAGGTCACCCTTGATGAGTTTGTGTTCTGAATTTCCTTCCTTTTTTTTTTCTTTTAATAATTCAAATTTTTCTAATTGCTTTTCAAAAACAGGTAGATGAAAATGACTTGTTACTTTGATATTTATGGAGCTTTTAACATCCACCTGTAGCCTCAAATCTCTAAATATTTGACATTCAAAGTTACAATTAGAAGCATAACACTTTGACTGCAAGAAGACCTTGGTGCATACATTTACATTCATTACTTTCAAAGTTTTTGCTCCAGCAATACAACTGACTGATTAGCCCTCAAGATCTTGTTGTCAAGACAGCAACAAGGGAACTAACTGAAAAAGGGGAAGGAGCAACAGCACAGAGACCAGGAACAGCTGAACTCTTGCCCTTTCCATTAAAAAGTTAATGCTACGTCTTGCCTGGGGCATGGCCTTTTGCCTTTCTGTTCCCATCTGTAAGATGGGAAGACTAATTCAAATAAATTTCCAAGTCACTTAAATAGATGCAGGCTCCTGAATCCCTGAACCTTGACTAGAATCCAGGCACCAACCCTCCCTGGAAGATCTTTCCCAGCAGGGATAAAGTCCATTGGCTGCCAGGTGTTAAACACAAATGAAGCATGGTTATGCTACACATCTAAGAATCATCACAGAGATAACATTTCTGAGCAACTGTTTCTACCTGGTGATCTATACAGCTGACCATGACATTGTCAGCCTCATTTAAGCAGGATCTACGCTTTGATGATGAAAATTACAGCCCAATCTCATTGATTCCCACAAAGGAGTGAGGAAAACCATTGCAAATAATAAAATTATGCAGAAGAAGTGAGCAAAAATCAAAAGTTACTGAATCACAAAATGGGACTGGTTAACATATTTTTGCAGTTGCCTTTTAATAAGAAAGCCCCAGCAACAGGTTAAGTTTCACTGAAGCTCCAAATAACTGTAATCAAACAGAAAATAAACCATTAGCTGTATCATTGGGACTCATTTTTTTTTCTAGTGTATAGTAACAGACAGATTAGCAGACTTTTAAGGAAAGGTGCCTTTTGCCATCAGAGACCTCTCCACAAAGTTTGTGTGTTACCTATCCTGGCTGTTAGAGACAGAAGGGATAAAACCATCAGACTGGCACTCGCAGGAACCTATGGTCAGTACTTTCCAAGCAGAGATCTTTACCTTCGTGCACTCTGCGACTATTTTGATGTTCCTGTGCCGTGACCTACAACATGCTGTCTTTACACAGTCCAACTATATTGCTCACAAGCCAAGGAATAAAGGCCAAAGAGGCTGCAAAGCAGTAAAATAATTGGGTGATAACCTGCCAGATTCACAACAGAGCTGGATCAAATTCTACCATGAAACATATAAATTGTTTGGGAAAAAAAAGTAAGTAGGTCTAAATACAGCAATAATAATAAACGGTCAACCAAGGTGTCTCCTCTACCCAGGATAATCGTGCTTTCCACTTACCTTATCACAAAAAACCTTGATCTGGCAGTAGGCTCGGTGGATGGGTTTATTGCTGCGGTTGTTGTAGCTGTACGTATCTATCTGAATCATCAAAGGAAGCCCCTTTACTCCTTTTTGCGAGGAGAAGTCTGTGCTCAAGCAATTCACGGTGATGAAAATCTATGTGACAGAGAGATTACTTTAAAAATGTGGTGCAAACAACTATTAAACTTCTGGAAACTCATGACAACAAATGGGGAAATAAAAGCAGATATCTCCCCAAAATATTTTAATTCAGTTAGTTATCTCCATTCTGACAATTCACACATTTATTCTCCACTTCTCTCCTAAGTCCAGCAAAGATGCTTCCACCTTGGGAAGGAGGACAGACTTTTAAGATGTGTATCAATGCACTACCTTGGATCAGGAGATCGCATTTGAGGTGAATCACCTGATTATCCCAACTTACCATGCTGTGGTTCACACCAGAGAGCCAGAATGCATAAGCTGGATTCTTTCTGGAAGAGTCAGAGCAGATGTGTCCCAGGAGCACACCTCACATGCTCCAGCTGCTAACAGTTGCTCAGTCCGTGGGAACTGACTAAAGATAATCTCAGATAAAACCTCCAAAACGTGTCTCACGTGGATGTAAGGTCTTTAGCCCTGACTTGTTCCACCCTACAAACCTGCTCCGTATGTTTGTACTATTTGTTAATACAGACATGGCCAGATAACCTTGCGTTGTCCTTTCCAGCCATCTTTTGGTCTGGCTTGTTCTTCTGACATCCCATTACTCAAATTCAGTGTGGCCAAGCCAAAGTCCTTCCCCTTTTTTCACATATTCTCTTTGCACTGTCATCAGCAGCACTCCATCCTCCAACCGATCAACAGATATCCCTGACCTCACTCTAAGGGTCCTTCCCAGTCTCTCTTCATTTTCCAACGTGCATCTCACCCTGTCTGTCAAACAGGAAAGAAATTTCTCAAATATTTCTGAAGCTTCTGCCCACCTTTGCCATGCCCTCGGTTCCTGGCAACCCCTGCTCATCTTTTCTTCAGAAACCTGTCTCATGCTTTCCTTCTACACACACGAATGCCTGCAGAAAACCAGCAGTCACCTCCTGTTTTCTACCCACCATCCACACTATGGGGCGAGGACGTGTTCGTACAGCACCTGGCAGAAGGGTCTCCCACCACCAAGTCTATTTCGGTGCAAAGCAAGCTGTTACCATGATCTGAATTACCACTAGGATCTTTTCAGTCAGGACAGTGTGCATGGAACATGAGATAATGCTGTATTAAAAATGCAATTCTTTTTTGCAGCGAGGATACGTGCTTTACATAGGAATTTTTGCCAGTTGTGTATTAACCTGGTTCTACTTTTCACTTTTTCTTGGTTTAAAAAAAATGCACACAAAAATAAAACAAGCACTGGGAAGTAAGAAAAAGGACAGAGAAAACCGCCAGTGTGTATTTTCTGAGCCCTGCTGATGTGCAGCCTGCTCCGGCAGGATGAGCACAGTAAGGCTCAGCTCTGCGGGGGCTCCTGACCACCGCTGATGCACATCTCGCCCATGCACATCTCACAGGGCAGATCTGAGGCCATCAGGCCCCTGGGATCTGGGAAGATTCAGGAATGAAGAAAGCCCTCCCCCTCAATCCACAAACAGGGCTAAAACCCAATACAAATGAATAGAGCGCAAACACCCCTAAGAGAAAGGCGAGCTCAGAAGAAAGGTCTCTGGTGCAGCTAGTAGGGGGATACTTTACCCTAATGGCAGAAGTTACATTGCAGTCAGTTTTTTTTACGACGGAGCCAGAGCAGCTTATTTGCCTGACCGAGCTAATGGCACCTCCGCATTTCTGCTCCTGATTGTATCGCAGAGCTGCATTTACAAATGAAATGGTTGAACTTTAACTGCGGGGAGAGGAGGAAGGCGGGGAAGGGCCCTAGGTGAAACTCTGATTTTGAAACTGATAGTGTTATTTCTGTTTCAAATTACAACTTGGTCTCCTCCAGATCCAAAGGTAAGTGTGGATACGGGTGCACATGCCTTTGAAATATGATGGCCTGAATTTTCGTTTGCCTTAAGACTCCTTTACAGTGTCAGCGCAGTGCTTTAAAGTATGTGTGGCAGTGCTTTAAAGTATGTGTGAACACAGAGCAGTGGAATGAAGTCTGGCACAAAACAACCCGGTCTCGCTGTGCTTTAGCTCATCCTTCTGCATAGGGATTTTCCAGCTGTATGTTAAAACATGAGAGGGGATGTCTAGGCTCTGCATCGCCCCAGTGGTCTGTGCACCCACCACCCCTGCTGCACACTTGGACAAAAAGTTAAAAAAAAAGACTTTGTCCCACCTTCATCGACCACATCCTCTCTCTATCATCTCTTCCACTGCCTCCAGACACATGGAGCACAGTAGGAGCAACTGGGGAAGACAGACTTTATGGTTTCAAGAGTCCCCATACAGTAATAACAGATTACTCAGCATGAATAATAGATTGATGCTGTGAGATTCAATATCCTAGTCCTGACACCGTAATACATCAGGATCTCTCTGAGGAGCAATGACTGTACTTTCATGCGTATGAAGTGTACGATCCTTTCTGTCATATCATTTGTGCCTCACAGAGAGACAGATGGATTCAAATTAACACACATCATTTTTTTGGGAAGAATTTTCTCCCTCCGCTGTCTTCTACTAGCTCTCCTTCGAAGCACAACACTGACTGGATTTGGAGAAGGTGGGGGGGGGGGGGGCAGGGTGCAGAGGGAAGGGGAGGAGGGCTTAAGTTGTGTTACTTGAGTTGACTTTCAGGTTTTTTACCGAAGATTTGCACCGGGGACCCGGGGGGACCATTGTCTCTGCCCCTGCCCTGCCCAGAAGCAGCCACCATGCCAGCTGCCTGCCCAGCGCGGCCTACGCTGCCCTCCCCTCCCCAGCGCAGGCCCTCGGTGCCACAGGCAGCAAAGCAGCCTCACAGGCACCTGGGGAAACATAAATCCCACACGGCCTCGCTGGGAAGACACACGGGTTTAAGAGCCTTCTTCCTCTGGCCTCTTGCACGGCAGGGCTACGTGGCTAAAAAACATAGAGTTAAGTAAAACTGACAGTAGCAGAAGTAGAAATCACCGTGTTTTTTTTCCCCAGGGCCCCATCTACACTTGACTTAGAACTATTTTAATGGATGTGACTACGGCTGTACCTGAATTCATTTACACACTTTTTTTTTTTTTCCTGCACAAACTGGATTTTAGCAATGTTTTGCTATCAGGAACAAGTTCGGGTTGTCGTTATAGTGATGCCTTTTTTTACAATGTCAGCATATCTCAGATTAGAGCAATTAATGATAGAGCTCCACCCATCTAGTCTCTAGCTCGGGCATGCCATTGGCAATGAAAAACTCATTTGGAGAAACATTTGGTGCCTGAGAAAGTTTCAGCAGTGGCCTAAGATAACGACAACGTTTCTGGTTGTTACAGAGCATGTCTAAAAGAAGCACCCTCTCTTTCGGGGAAGGCGCTCCTCTACGGTGTAGCTGTTATTATGTGGATAGCTGGCTGTTTGTTAAACACTGCACCATAATCAGCGACCTACAAGACACAAGCACAGTAACCTGCCTAAAGAGAGAGCAAGGCTCCAAAATGCATTTCCCCTTTTACCATTTAATCCAGCCAACACGACTCCTGCTGTGGTCTCCCAGCTTATGCACTTTAAAGGTCTACAGTTATGAAACCTCTAATGTAAGCCTTTTATTACTATTTACATTTCTGGCTCCCATCAACTCAGAAAGAGCCATGGGCAGAAGGGAGGGAAGAGTGTGTTATAACGCAGAATCAGAAACTTAAGGCAATTTTTCTACTGAATGCTGGCAATACACAGAAACTGTGCCTGGGTGACTGGTCTTTCCAAAATCCTAATGCCCCTGTTTTAAAAGGGTTCATCCCTCCAGACTGTAACAACAAAGAGTTAAATGACTCGTCTCTTTAATAACTCACATCAGTCCCATCATTCCTCCCATGCACAGAAAGTGTGGTTTTATAGTTTCTCCTGCCAGCCGTTACCTTATAAATCCCATACAAAGGTAAGACCTTTGTTTTATTTCAATACAAATGTCTCTAGCAAATGTTTACACTACTCTTTTGAAGCTTCCTCAACCCACACCACACCCCGGCAACTACATAAAAATGCCATTTGCCTTGAATCCCAGATGCATACTTACTGAACCATTTGTATACACTGAAATTTCAACATTATTTGCTATCACAGCTTAACTCTTCTTTAATATATAGAGATGTTTGCATGTGTGCATATATATATATATAAAAGATACATATGCACGTATACACACAGATATGGCTTATTAAAGCAGCTGCCAAGTATAATACTACATAATTGCTGGCACTAATTCCCCAAAATAAAGTACTTTTCCTCCAACCTTTAAATTTTGAGAGTAGAGAAAATATTAATTTCCTCCCTAATGAAATGAAATTTGATGTAACTAAAGAAGGAAATGAATAATTAAGAACAAAATAAAGCTTATACTATTCAAAACTCATCCTACATATCCCTATCAATGTTAAAGAAATACGGATTATCACAATTAAAATCACTGCTAGAGACTGTGCTGTTTAATCAGCTTCATTTTACAACTGTGCCCACTGGAATCACAGCTCACTTTGGCCCACGATGTCTAAGAACCTAATCCTGCAAATCACTCACTCATTGAAAACACAGCTTATTACTGTATGCTCTATGCCAAAACTCATTAAATAACTGGAAAGGTTCCCAGGGGCTTCAGCATGCTTTGGATTAAAGATCTACATTTCAGTTAAATATAGTAGGACAATGATTGCACGCAAGTATACACAACAACTGCACGGCACACAACTACTGTACACACCAAAAAGCATGTGCCAGCACCCACATGAATAGCATATCTGCCAACATGCCTCTTTGCTGCATGTCCAAGTTGCATGGCTTTGCAGAAATCAGTAATTCCTTGCTATCACTGAAATTTATGTCTGCCCGCTTCGAGGTGACAGTTTTCTTCACCGAATGGTTCACTGAAGTCACAACTTAGAATTAAGGTCGAAAAGCGCTGCCCATAAAAATATACAAATAAGCCTTGTTTCCTTGTAACCTTGTTTCAAAGGTTACATCATCCTAGCCATTTTAAATTAGCAAAGTATTAATCATAGAGAAGGCATATCTCAAAGAGGTGGTATGATTTATTACAAAAATATCCTCATTTCACCAGGAGTTATTCTGCTTCTTAATTACCTTCCTTGCAAACTAAATTCTGCCAGCAACAAGACTGCAAGCAAGCAGAGGTATGTCTATCAAAAAAAAAAAAAAAAGAAGCTGAGCTCTCTGTTCAAAAGCCTCCACTAAAACTTTGTCAGGCAGCCAGATACTGCAGCAAAATCTTCAGTAGGGCAGCAGCAAGGCAACCAACTTCCATTTAGCATATCATAAAAAGACTTTTAAAAGATGGTTAAAAAGTCAGCCAGTTCTTGTTAATTGTTATTTGTTTCCTCACCTTCCTTTAAAGCATTCTTTTAAAAATACCAAACGTGGTATGCAGGTTCAACCAAAGGGAACCAACAAATCACCATGCCCATAAATGCTGCGTATTTATACATAGAAGTAAATACGGGAGTGAAATGAAGATGGACCATACAAAAGGTGTTCTGCACTTCCTACCACTGCTTCCTTATTGCTCAGTATTTTTGTTCAAGGAAGAGTTTGACGTGGCTGCAGACCCTTCCCTTCCCAGTACCCCAGATCTGAACCACAAGCCCCAGGGTAACCTCTAGGCCACGGCCCCAGCAGACAACCATGTCATCCTAGAAAAAGGTCTCTGCTCCCCCAAAAGGGCCCAAATCTGCTCTCCTGGAAGACAAAGGGAACTGTTGTCACCCACTTCTGGTACACCTGAGGAAACATTAATGGAGTGACTTGTGTGCTGTTTCCCCTAGTCCCCGAACAGCAATGGAGGTATTATTTCACAATTCAACAAGTGCCGTAAAAGATCTCTTTCCTTCCAGCTCCTTTCAGAAGACAAGGGCACAAGGAGCTGGAGGCAACACCCTAGTTCCCTCCGTGGTCCTGAGGCGACAGAGACACCTCTGTCTGTATGCTTTGAACGCTCATTTCTTTCACACAAGACCCAGCTGGGATGCTGCCTTACAAAACTTCAGCAGAATGACTGCTAACGGGCGGCTTCTGGGTGTCGCACTCGGGCTGTCGTACCCCATCCTGCAGGGCTCCCAGGAGGAAGGTATGGCTCAGCTCGAGTGTGGGAGGAGAAAAAATCTGGATTCGAATCAAGTGCCCTCCAGGTGGAGTACGCAAGTGAGAAATCCGATGCTGGAGATAAGTCTTCCTGGATGCAGGATTTAGTCTCCCGAGGGAGACGGGGATATTTGGTTAGGTGAGCTCTGTTTCTCCTGTTCGATTTTTAAAGATCGCTCCCCTGTGCGGTTCCAAGGCCTGGTCTGTTTTTTTTTTTTTTTTTTTTTTTTAATTTCTTCCCGGGCCAGTAGAGCGCTTCATCACATAACGTCTCAGAGGCCCTGGCAAGAACTGCTCTGTGCCGCTTTTGTCTGACTCAGAAGAGAAAGGTCTTTGTGCCTGTGAGGTTAGTTTTAATCTTGAAATTGTGGTGAAAAGGGAAAACAACACTGAGCAGAAACAATGGAGCCAGTTTAAAGATCGTCGCTCAAAATGCTTAAGAAAGGAGAGTCTGTAATTAGGGCTTGAAAATCTTCATCTCTCTCGGATGAGGTAATTGCTGGAGAAAAAGCTGCCTTCAGTGACGTGACTCGGAGTCCACAGCTTTCAAACACCGCAGGGGGATCCTATGGGAATCCCCACACTGCATGCAACTGGTTATTTTATTAAAGCCTCCAACAAGACCAAGCATGTGTGTACGTGTACACGGGGGGGGGGGGCAAAGTCTTCAGCGCAGGGTGACAAGCTTACCAGTACAACCTGATTTATGCTTGATAGCCCAATACCAAATAACGTTATGAATCCTCTTAACTTTTATCAATACATTTGCAGTCCACGGTCCTAAAAGATCAGATATCTGATAACAACCCCCCAAAATAAATAAAGATAAGCCAATACACATTTTAATCACTGCTTCCTGCAGAAATACAAGTGACTCTCTTAAATTTCACTCCTGACAATTTTTTTTTACTCCAGCAACAATAAGTCATTGTTTTAAAATCTTCCTGTGCTATATTTCTGGTGGTCGTAGTGAAAGCTGTTTCCTTAGTGTTTCAGCAGCCAAGGAGGGAGCGATGTGGATGGTGCAAGATTAGAATAAAATGGCTGACACTGTCCGCCTGGATATGACTTTCTTGCTCCTAGATCAACGTGCTGTGTGGTTAGACCTGGTGGCTGCAAATGCAAGTGGCATCCCACTGCCAGCCCGGCAATGGGATGGACGGTGGGAGGAAGATCACCAATGGGAGGAAGAGATGGCACTGCCATGCATGCCCTGGCCACGTTAGTGCTTCTGTAAAGGCCCTTGTGAAAGTCCATCATGTTGGAGATCCCAAATGAATTGCCACATCTGATAGCATAATGACCACGTGCACACAATGGTCATCTGTTGTGACTGCAGGGGACAACATACTGCTGTGTTTTGAAATGGAATCACATAGCAGGGGATATCCCATTTGAGATATCCTTAGCCTTCCTTGAATGTTGGGCATTTTGTATTCAACATGACAACAGTATCAGGAGTTTGTTCTGTTGGACGGTGTTGACTGTTATTTCCAAGTCCCTGAAAGTCCCGTGTTACCCCCACTCATTTTACACTGACTAATTTCCCTTGCTGTTTGCTTTCTGGAGGCAAACTTGTTCTTATAATTACCTGCAGCTTTTCATTTCTCCTGCACTAGGTCCACGCAGCTAAAACACTCTGCTACTCTTTTGATGCCTTTATCTATAAGGCACTTCTTAAGGTGCTCTGATGTCCTGGTTTATAGGTTCACTACAGCAGTCACAGCCCTGAATGTAAAACCCCAAGTCTGAGGGTATTTGACCATTTAAAAGTAAAATTTAAACAAAACAAAACAAAACAAGCAAACAAAAAACCACACACATCAGTTCTCAAAAATAGGCTTATTTCCCCTTGCAAGGACAGTCTGTGTAACACTATAAAAAAATGGCACAAACACAAGGAAAGACAGTCTACCTTACAGAATATTGATTACTGGAGATGTTAAAAGTGTAGAAAGGAAGATGCTAATTTAGAGAATTGGAAAATGTACCTTGTGTTTGACACTGACTTAGCAAGTAGGAAAAATAGCTTTTAATTTTTCTCAGGCTGTGAACATTTTAAATGGGCAATCACTGAGAAGCCACTAGTAAGAAACTATGCTCTGAGAGCCCCACAGGTTTTCCTCAGAACCAGACCTACGTTTATTTGACAGCAACACAGATGTGACCGTCATCCTGACACCTTTAACACACCATCTTGGATTTTCTGGATGGCCAGAATCCCTGGTGCCAGAGAAGGACCACAGATTTGAGGAGACAGAGCTCTCTCACCTCTTCCGACCCTTCTTATTATTTGGTTAATGGGAGAGAAGTGGAACAGTGACAGAGGATGGATGGTACTTATAAAGTGACACCATCTGCATGGCTTTTCCTCACCTTTGCCTCCTCATTGACATCCCAAGTAAAGGACACAGCATTGAACGCGATTTCTTCGATATTCCCAATGGTGTTAAAACTCTCCTTGTAATCAGCTGTAAGAAACAACAAACAAAGAATCTCATGAAAAAGTTTTGAACTTTCTCTTTCACATTTTGTAGTACAACTGCAGAATTGCCCTTTGCTTTTTCAGTTGGGCTTTCTAATGCATCAGAACTACCTATTGTATTGTAGATGCCAAGTTTTTAGTAAGCTTAATTGCAAAGAGTTAATACACTGCAACTTGAGTTCATGTCTAATACATTCCTACCTAATGTTCTTGCAAAATACTGCTTGCTTTCAAAAAAGGAATCACTGTGACTGTACTGGAAAAGAGCTCATTAGCTTGGCCAAGGAATGGCCAAAATTGGAAAATTAACTAAAAGCCATTTAAACGTTTAAAAAGAATGTTTAAAGCTTGACATAAATAAATGACATTACAGTAAAGCTAAAGAAGCTCTCTAACAGGCTAGCAGTTATCATTGGAGGAAATAATCAGCAGGATACATGTCTTGCCCAATGGTTTCAACTTTCCCAAGAACTACTGCACTGGGGTTGGACCTCTATTTTAAAAAATAAAAATAATTAAAACACAGAGATCCCTTCTCCAAAGTGTATACGATACTAAAATAGAAAACAAAAAATGTAAACAATTTTTAAATTGTCTGAATACAAAATCAGCACCCTCTTCTCATATACTTCTCACGTACAGTTGATGTGGTATTACCAAATAATTAAAAATACAGAAGGAATCGCAAGAGGGAGGAAGTCTGAATTTCAAAGATGATGAAAGCATTAAAACAACAACAACAACAAAAACATTAAGAGGAGAAAACCACGTAAGGAAGACAATTTGCGGCTCTTTATAATCGAAAAGCAAGGCAGGCCCACTTTTGCACTGCCTTTGCCAGCCAGATTAACACTCTTTGTTCTCTTTGATGACAGATTAAGAGAAAGACCCTGTTTATAAGGAGGTAATATCTGCTTGATTAAAGGAACTTCCATATTCTTCAAGAAAATGCGCCAGCTTTCTCTGGGCCCTACACATTTCTGTTGAGGGCTGCATTTGGACTCAGTGCCAAAGGACTGAAGATACATAATGCTGCAATCTCTATCATTTCAACTTTTGCCCAAATCTGTGCTTCAGAAACATTGTGATTCTTAGCTTTGCATTCAGTTATCGTAGCTTTGTATTCAGTTATAGAAAGAGTATGTTTTTGTATTCTAAAAATGAGAGAATCGAATGGTTTTGATATGCACTTCCTTTGCCCTTCTAAAAATAAACTATTGGTCTCTAAAAATAATTTATAGGCAATAACTGCTTTAAAAGCACGTATAACAAAAACACTCTTGCAAGAAGAATGATTTAGCATGAGAGATGTGCAGCTAGTACACTTTCTCTCATCTGAAGTGCAGGGATGGTGGCATTTCACTGAGCAAGTGAAGCCATGTTCCTGGGATACCTGAGTGACTTGGGCTACGTTAGGAATCCACCGTTCTGACCGCAGGCACGGTACAAGACATTTGGTGATGCAGCAGCTGAACACGGTGTTTGAGAGGGCTGGCGGGCTTTTCATTCCCACCATGAACTCAGATCCCCTCTCTAACTGAAGTCATTGGCTTCACTATCTAAATTCAGTGTGGGAATGCAAAGGAGAGGAATTAGAAGACACATAAGTAGTTTAATATGCATGTGCACACATCCACCCACCCCTTAAATTTATGATTCACCAGAAAGTGCCTCCTGTAACTGACTGCTGCATATGGGCGTGCTGTGTAGGTGCACTTTGGAAAGACATGAACAAGATGTCTTGTAAAGACACGTGTTTTCTTCTCATAAAAGGCTGTCAGAACCTAGCATCCCACCAACCCTTCCATTCCCTTCCCCCAAGACATGCCCCCGCTTCCTTAATTGCCGTACACAAATCTCCTGGTTTGTGTGTGTGACGTGCTGCTGGAAAGCAGGATTCCATTCCATTCCCTTCGATTTACACATTATTAAAGAGAGATCCTTTGTAGATTAAACAAGCATTTACCTCCAAGGATATTTGAAAGTTGTTAGTAGGACTATTATTTTTCCTCTTCTGCTGCTGTGAGATACCAGAAATAGAAAATTGGGGTTCTTTGGTATGCAAGAAAACAGCTCTACAGGAAATATTTCCTAGTTTGTTGGGTAAGTTCCACATTAAATAATGGCAAACTTCAACATTAGGTGCTAATCATTTTCTTGCATTACGTACCATTGTAGTAGGCTTTTTATTGGGCAGATAAATAATACAAACTTTCCTAGAAAATACATGAGTAAAACTTTGGAGCACAGATAACTCCAATCTAAAGCTTCCATACGCACTCTTTATGTTCATGTTTGAAGCTGCTCCAGTATCTGTCAATTTATGGTACTGATTCTGAAAAATCGATATTTGATGTAATCCAATATTGTATTCTTAATTCGATTTTATTTAAAAATAAAAAACTAGTGACCCAATATCACAGCACAACAGTGTGGAAAAGTCAGCAACATTTCTCATTTCTGCTGGTAAAAACAATCAAAGTGCCTCCTTCACAAAAATCTATAGCTGCAAAAAGCCGAAATTCAATAGAACATCTTTCCTTCTTGCTTAATAAGAATCAAGTCTCCATGCACAAAGGACTTACGTACATTTAAGTATATGTTTACCCTATTGGTATCAGTGCATCTTCAGATCCAGTACCAAATCTAACCCATTCAACCACCATTCCAACCAGAAAGTGCATCAGCCGGTACGCAAAACAAATTACAGCAGTGACCCCTGCACGTTCAGAGTGAGGGATTATGGCACTGTGTTTCCTCTGATCTCCAGAATATAGCTACAGAAGGCAGACAGACAGACCTGTGTCACCGAGGAAGCAACACAAGCAGTGGGGTTATTCCTATCTGAGGACTGAATAGCTGGCACTCCAGAACTACCACACCTCAAATTCATTTGATCCTTTGTCTGCTAAGAACCAAGTCATGTCCTAGAATAAAAGCGTATCCATAAAAAATTAAAAAGGATCCACAGATGTTAAACATATGCTACAAACATTAACTTAAAATAATACTAATATTGTAAAGTTTGTGGAACAGGTTGTACATGCTCATGGCTATTCACAAATAGTTTTAAGGGAGCCTAACACATACTTAACCTTCTATATACTCTTGCTAGTGGGGGTGAGATCCCAAAGAACTACCAGAAGATATTGCCAGACCACCCCCTGAAGATGGTACAGGTCTGATACACACCCCCGCACTTAGCAAGCCTCTCCCGCTGCCTGCTTAAATGGTTCCCCTGGGAGTATCCTGGCATTTGCTATCTCACCCATGGACACCCAATTCTCCCTGCTAACTGCAGGGGGTGTGGACATTCAGTCCTTCACAGGAGCTCTTCAAGCATCTTGGGCTGAATTCTTTACCTAAAGGGAAATAATGTTCATAGAATCACACAGTGATTTAGGTTGGGAGGGTCCCTGCTCAGGGCATAGCCAAATTCCAATGTGGATGAAGTTGCTCTGTTAGATCATCCTATGAGAAAACTGGAAGATTTTGCTAAACGCAGCTTGATGCTTATATGGGAAATGCAGTTGGAGCCATTCTGTCCTAATAAACCCAATATCCACAATCCAAATGAAAGGCAATGTGCTTCAAAAAAAAAAAAGTACTTGGTAAGAGCTAAGGCCATATTTCAGCTGTTCTCAAAACACTACCATTGAGCAACATCCAGGCCTTTCATCTAAAAATTCTGTGCTCTTACAACTCTTAAGTCTGACTGGGAGTGCTCTATCAGAAACTCTTACTACTCTGTACTGTGTTCATGTGTGCAGTCCAAATAAAGAATACAAGCCACAGTGCCTCAAAAGTGAGCACAGACTTGCTCCATCTCAAATTAATGGAAACAAAAAAGACAATCATGTTAACAAAGGTGAATACGCAGCTCGTGCACAGCATTTGTTTTGCAGAGCACTGCTTTACAGCACACGTTTTAAGCCGAGCTGTTGGGTAAGGGACTGACGTGTGCTGTACACCATGGGTGAGACTCTGATGCAAGGAGAGTCGGAGGGTGTTGGCACAGCAACAGAAGGAGCTCCACAGCACACACCTTTGGAGGCATGAGTACTGCAAGCTTGCAGGGACTAGAACAAAAACAGGCAGCCTTCAAAAACAGCTGTGACATGACATACTTGCTCTTTTAATGTGTCATGATAGGAGTCATTTGGGCTGGGTTTTACTGCCTTAACTACCCCGTAGAACAAACATAAATAAATAAATAAATAAATAAATAAATAAATAAACAGAAGTTGGGGAACAGACAGAACCATGATGGTAAAACAAGAGGTAGTGAGGAGATGCAGGAAGAGCTGACCCATGGCTTTGACCTAACACGCTGGATTTATGCCAACTTCAGTGCAGACTACAGCATTCAAAAGCCAAAAGGCACAGTATGAGTAGGGCCACTTTGGGATTGCTTCCCAGTGCTATCGTTCAGTCACCCCTAAATTCTTGCAGTGCTCTCCTTGGTGCTATCTCCGAGTCACCCTGATCCCACCACCACCACCCCCACCCCCCTCATCTACATTCAATGGTTTGGTTCCCTCAGGCGGTGAAAACAAGATAGACTGTCTGCTTTGGTCTAGCCGTCTCCTTTGACTGGGATCGGCTGCAGATGGCTGCTGTGTAAACTGCACGTGGGAGGGGAGAAGTGCTTGATGTCTAGACACTCCCACAGATTTCGACTGCAGGCTCCTTGGCAGCAGGTACGTGTTCTCTCCCTCTGCTCAAATCTCCCAAGCATGCGGATAGGGCAGTTGTGACTGAAATGGGCTTGTAAATACCTTAGATGGGATGACAGCAAACAGGTCTCTCAGGATAGCACACCAGAGCTCAGGGTTTCTCCCTTGCTTCTCTCCGAAACCGACAAGACTCAAAAAATGGGAGGTGAAGGAGTCCCGGGAGCTCATTTGCTGTCACCATCGTGATGGCATCTTAACTCTAAGGCTGGGCTTACACAATACTGGGGCTCTTGCAGGAACACAGCCCCAAAACACTCACATCTTCCTGGTCTGGAAGGCCTCTCTGACTAGCTAACGTAACTGTTACATGAGCTCTGACTGGGTCAAAGAACAGATCCACCTTTGAGAAGCAAAAGGAAACAGACAGTCCTGAGGAGGCACAGACATAGATTTCCCAGCAGCAGAAGAGGGAACGCTAACAAATACATGCGCACGTGGAAAATTTTCTCTGTGACTACTGAGGACCATTCCTTCTGCATGGTCTCCTTCCTGCTTCATAGACCGTATATGCAACGCATGCATGGAAGCCATGCAGACATTGCCAATGCATCCCACTGCATCCTTGTGCAAGGTACCAGAACTTTCCACTCTGCAATAGTCTCCAAAACATCTTCTCATACTCACCAATGTCAAGGACCCTCTGCTTTGCTGTGTGTTGCCGAGAGTGCCAGTATTTCCAGTATTTCAGCTGCTCATCTCTGTTTTTATCCTCACTAAAAACAACCATGACCACGCTCTAAGAAAATCAACAGCAGAAGGTGCATTAGTTAGTAGGTAATTAATAGGCAAAAACACAAAAGTTAAACTCTCCCATATGCCTCTAATGCTGATCCAATCACTGCCCTCCCACAGCACTTGGATTGTAAAAGATTGGTTTTTATTCCAACCCAATACTGCAATGCACTGGAAATTTCACGGGAGAAATGCAGTTTTAAAATAATAGTCATGTTGTTATGAAGCTCAGGCTTCGTAGGTAAAGGTAGGACATTTTCAAAGAGCAGTTCAGTTGTGCATGGGTTACTGGTGACAATGCTGTGGAGGAACAAGAACTTCAGAGGGAAGTCTCATTGGGCATCTTCGTGCTTTAGGGAGTTAAGAGGAGAAGCCAATTTGTGTGGGTAACATAAATAAAAATGTGTCCTGACAAAAAACGTAGTCGGTAAGTTGCTGCAACTGCCAAAAACTCACACATTTTTATTCCATAAAATATAAGTATTTGAGCACAATTAATGAGTGGTGGCAAAGTTTCTGCTTTTCTTTATCTTCTTCCATGAATATATAGCTTTAGCATGTAGTCCAAATACCCTTCTTAGGAACGGGGCTCTTGCATGCAGGCATTCAATGATAAATTCAGTACGAATATTTACTGAGTTTCACTGAGCTTTTCAGTTCAAGTTCTGGATTCCCCTCATTTAAACTGTGTGTTTCAAAGGAAACAGATTGAAATTTTATGCAAAACTTCACATGAGTAATGGAGGCTTTTTCACAGAAGTCCCCTGCTGTAGTCAAGCAAATAAAAAAAAAATACAAAACAATGAAAGAATGCTTGTGCTAGGTAACCTGCAAAGAAAAGAAATCATGGAGAATTAAAAAATTCACTTTTGAACATCTTTTTTGTTTCCATTCTTCCTTTAGCCCTGAGTCACCAAGCTCATAAAAAATACTAACAATCTCTTTCATAAGCAAGGAACTAGATCACAAGTGATTCAAGACCTATGTCCCTAAGCATAATCACCACTGTAACCCTTCACGTGCTCTGTGACCTTCTCTTTTGCCTACCAAATGGCATCATTGCATCTTCAATGTCCAACTACTGTGTGGGCAAAAGGTAGTACACGTCCTGGGGGAGCTGTGAGCTACGCACGTGCATACTGGCTGGCCAGCAGGTGTGTGCTAGCTGCTCAGCTCATACACTCAGCAGGACTGGCAGCTCAGATTGTAGCTTTTCCATCAAGGGCAGCATTCATTTGGGACTTTTTCCTCCAGGAAGTGTTTACATGGAACTTGTAGAGGTGTAATACCTTCAAAACCTCTTGCCCCTCTGTCAGGTCTGAATGAAATTGGCAGTAAATTCATCACTTGCTTGGGTGGGCGCCTGGCAAACACAACGCAATCGTGAAAAGTTGTGTGGGATTTCATGATTTTCTTTAAACCACACATCCACTAGAAGAAATGGTCTCATTTCTGCTTTAAAATTTCCATCTCTTCAGCTGCCACGGCTTCAAAACTCATGTGGCTATGCAGTGAATCAGACTTATGAGGACTGGTTTTCAGCCAGATCAGTGAGCTCCCGATTCCTTTTCAGCTGTACAAGTACTAGAGCTGGCACTACAAAGGGTGGTTGTCAGGTGCAGAGACTTTTCACCAGCAGGGAGGTCTTACATCAGCTTCAGCCAACAGTGAAACTCCGTCATCAACCTCATGTTCTTCGGAAACCAGGGCATAAATTAACCCCTGTTCAGGTTTACAAATCATTGCCTCTCTTTAGGAAGAGCATCTCTAAAGTTCACCTACGACAGAAGTGTATAGGCTGTCATCTGCTTCACTGCTGACATTGATTTTCATTGGTTTGTGCAACTAGATTCACAACGTTTTGAAGGTACTTCATTTATTTGGATGGAAACACTTTTGCAACCTCATACATATGCAGCCCTTTCAGCTTCAGGGTGAACTTGGCAGGGCAGCGACTCTGAGGCTCATTGTCCATTCCAAGGTTACGGGATTAGGATTTGCTTACTCCAAAACACTACCAGGGAAATCAGGAGGCCTGCTCGCCAGGCAGATGTTGCTGAGCACCCAGCTCCAGTTCTACTTTCAGAATCTAAGAAGCAAATCATCCATTTTGGTATACTAGGTGAATATCGAGTGAAATCTCACATTTACACAGTGTAACTGTTTTAAAATCAATGTCACAAAGGATGGTGTTCAGTTCTTCATATTTTATCTGAAATGCTCTGGAGAGCACCTGCTGAAGTGCACAAGATGGACTTACATAGATGTAGCAGTTTTCCTATTTTATTTTTTTTTAATCAGGGCAATGATAAGTTCACCAATATCGAGAGCAGTATCTGTGCAATTCTTATTCTGTCAAATCATAAACTAAGGCAGATACATATGTAATCGATTAACTTATAACTCATTGATTAACCCCAACATACTTGAAACCACCAGCAATATCATTCTCCCACCTTTATACCAGGCATAAGAGTAAGCTTTTTATGTCCTCTCCCACAAGAAAAAAAATAAAAATAAAAAAACAACCAACCACAACTACATTTATCTGAAGCGCTCCATTCCCATCTAGGAAAGAAGTTGGACTATACCCTGACTTTGCTGATCGGATGCCGGAAACATTTGTTGTCACCCGTCTCGCTCAGGGTAATGGCGTAGAACTGTCCTTTGTTTAAATAGGTCATGGGCCCCTCCCCTTGCTTTTGACGCAGGGATTTGGTAGCTTCTAGCGTATACTGAAAAGTGCTGTTGAAAAGACAGGGAAAGAAACACCAAGAAAATCCACATCACTTTCTCCTTTTCTCTTTGTTTCCATGCATTGCATGTTTCACACGGTACATACACATGGCATAAGGCACAGGAAGCAAATAATAAAATAAATAAAATTCCAGGAAAAGGACACACAGGTACTGAAAATGCAATTTTCTTTTTTCAAGTTCATCAGATCTGGCGATTGAGCATAACACTATCTGTACTGTGAGTCTCTTGGATCAAAGGCCACAGCTTTACTTTCTCTGAAAAGAACCACCAAAAGAACAAGGCTACATACCCCCCACAGTGAGCATCAAGTGCTAGGAAGGAACACAGCATAATTTATAGTATTACAAGGAAATCATCTACCTCCACAGACATTTAAACTTAGTAGTGCCACAGAAAAATGAACTCGGGAAGAACAGAACAAAACTTGCTGCAAAAGATGCACACGGAGCACAGAAAGTCCAGCTGCTACTCTCAGCACAGGGCAGAGAAGCAACACAAACAGGAGGGACGGGAAGTTCATTTCCTTGCAGACAACATGCAATCAAGGGTTTTACAAGTCTTCTCAAAATTATTCGGAAGAAAACAATTAGATTTAGTTGGGTTCTGCAATTACGCAACCTCCCTTGGAAAAGGATAAGAATTCGAGAAAAGGGGAGGGCTTGCCCTTGTGCTGGAAGTGAGGTTTTAGAAAAGACCCTCCTTCACAGGAGATCTTTTTGCTTTTAGGAGCTGGTCGCAAGCTGTGGAAAGTTTAAAGCCCGATTAACAAGTGAACTGTTAGCTGAACACAATTCCCACAGAGCCTCTTCCAGCCGCCTCCTCCAACGATGAGCTTGAATGATAATCCAATAAAAACCATGCCCGCAGCTCCTCACATTCTCTTAAATGGAAAATAATGTTAACCTTGCAGAATAAATCTTGTCTTCAAACTGCATTTGGCCACATCAGGAACGTGGCCAATTCTTTTTTAATGCAACAAGGCACTTGCAGGATGTCCCCACAAACTGAGGACATGGGAGAAGCATTTTCACACAGGTCCTAATTCAGCACAGTATTTAAACGGTGCTGGAGTTGAACCAAAAAGATGAATATGTTGGTCTAAAATAAGTGCAAACTTAACTTTCCAGTTCAAAAAAATACTTTGGATCATCATAACACTGCCATAGCAATATGGAAAAAAGGGAAAGATAAGACATTTTTAACTGTCCAGTGGGGGGGGGGAAAGCACTAAAATGCATGAATAATAATAATATTTTTTAAATATCCACTAGAAGAGAGGGTGGAACTGCCCTGGAAAATGCCTGGAAATTCCCTGGAAAATGGTGGAAAATGCCCTGGTCCACTCTTTCTGTCCAAAGGAAGAAGTTTCAGACAGTTTATCATTAACCTAAAATGAAGGCAATTTCTAAGAGCTTCTAAAAGCTTAATCTAATTTATAAATGGAAATGTTGTGTGCTTTTCAGAAAGACTTCACAGAACGTAAAGCCCAGACATGCACCCGGCCAGTTTTGCTGTCTCTGTGCGGTACCACTTGGGAAGTTTCTTCTTGTTCCCAGCTGGCAATTGGAGTACACACTGTAGCAGGAGGACTGCTATTACCCTTAAAACTTAGTTCAGTCACTCAGATGATTATAATGCTATTCTGAATCTCACCGTGGGTACTAAAGCCCCGTGTAGTTAAGGGATCTTATATCAGCTCTTCAATTACTTTCACATTCACCACTTGTTCTTTTTCAATCCAAACCTTTCATTTCTGTGCACTTACCACTTCCACACTACTCCCAGGAAAGACATATTTTGCTTTCCTTAGTGTAGATTTGGAGGTTACCTTCTAAAGTGGACCTGGGTCACAGCACAAAAGACTCAATGTCTGAGAACTGTTTAATAAGGCCAGTGCTTCAAAATCCAATTTTTTAAATATCCAGTGTAAGTGAGCGCTCTTTGTTAAAGACCTGCTTCATATGTACTGCCTGTATAACAACTCAGTTGTGAACTCAATGAAGTTAATGATTGTTTTAATATTGCTCAGAAAAAAAAGACCAGGCTGTAAGAAACCTCCACTACAGAAGCAGTCATATGCCTACTCCAGGAAAAAAAAATGCAGGCATGTTCCTGTTTCTACAATGAGAGTCATCTCCTGGATATAAACAACTATTCACAAGATTAAAACTAAGCATCAGCTTATAAATTTTACTGATAGCAATCTTCGGTAGTTAAATGACTATGCTTTGTTTGCCCATTCTGTGCATGCATTTTTCCGTGCTTAGCAGAGAGGATAGTGTTTCTTTCAAATTTCAGTTTTTAAATTATTTTCAAAAATCCTCAAAATCCTCATTTTTTTGCATGATTTGTAATGAATGTTTTACTTATATTGTTTTGTAGGTAAACATAAAGTATGACAAAAAGTAGTATAAAAAGACAGAGGGTTTCCCAGAAAGCCTACAAGGAGTATCTAGGAAAACCAGAAGGAAAAAAATAAAGACAGAAATTTCATAAGGTGAGTGGAGCCAGTTCAGCCATCCTGAACATCTGGGCTGTGCATCCTGCTGTCCTGAGAGATGGGAAAGATCTTCCATGACCCAGCTGTCAAAGCTCTGCCCTGTTACCTGGGGGGGCTTCTTTTAACAGTTTTAATCTCACATAACTCCAGGGGGTCAAGAGGAGTTACAACCCAAAGCAGTGCTGAAGAAACACAACAGATGAAGATACAAACCGATCAGATTTGAAAGCTAACACACAGAGGAGGATAAGGGGAGAGCGATGCTGGTCAGTGTCAAGTGAGGCCTGCAGGTGCCCTGGGGTGACAAGAGGGAGGGTGGGAAGCGGGCACAGGAGCCTCTCCTAGATCCATTCTTATGTGATGCCAGCCAAAACATTTCAAAGTTTATGCCATACCTTGTTTGTTCGTAAATATATTCCTCAGCCCCCACTGACACACTGCGATACTTCTGAAAAATAAAAACAATAATTATGTGTAGTTTGATGCAAACAAAATTAAAATACCAATAAGAGCAAAATTGTGTTTAGTTAAGGACGCTTCAGAAGAAACCATCAGCCATTTAAAACTGAAATCCCTAAAAACCGAGGAGGAGTGTCTATGGTCTATACACTGGAATTGATAGAGATAGTTCATTTATACCAAGCTTTTAGTTTTTCATAACCTAAGTGCTACAGAAACGTAGCTGAAAAACACCTCATGCCTTATTGTTCTCCCTGCCTGCACATTAACCTATTCTAAAGCAAGCCTGTGAATGCACACCCCACCTCAAAGACAAGCGGACTTTTAAAAGAAATCCCAGTTTTCCTACAGACTTCACAGTGGTTTGGTTTTGTTTTGCTTTTTTTTATTTAAAATTATGTGTGTGGACAGAGGTCCTTACAGCCTACAGTGAAATGTTGATAAAACTTACTATATGCCTACTTTGAATAGGTGTGGTGATGCTGGCTAAGGCTTTGATCAAGGGTCTGAAGCACCTCTTCTCTGAGGAGAGCTGGGACTGCTCAGCCTGGAGGAGAGGAGGCCCAGGGGATCTCATCACTGTCTGTAAATCCCTGAGGGGAGGGTGCAGGGAGGACGGAGCCAGGCTGTGTGCAGTGGTGCCCAGTGCCAGGACAGGAGGCCCTGGGCACAAACTGGCCCCCAGGAGGCTCCCCCTGAGCACCAGGAGCCCTTCTGTGCTGTGCGGGTGACGGAGCCCTGGCACAGGCTGCCCAGAGGCTGTGGGGTCTCCTCCTTGGAGCCCTTCAGAAGCCGCCTGGACGTGGTGCTGGGCACCCTGCTCTGGGTGTCCCTGCTTGGGCACGGGTGGCACCGGGTGGCTCCAGAGGGCCCTGCAGGCCTCGGGCACCCAGGGAGTCTATGAAAGTATTTCACTTTCAATATACCATTCTGTCTGAGTCAAATGCACACTTTACTATATGCACACTTTACTAGATGAAATAAGACCTAGAGTCACTCTTCACAAAGTGAAAACACACCTATCAAAGCTATCAAAAATTATATCAAGAGGTGAAATTCTCAAAAATGAAGTCATTTTGCAAGGATTTTTACTCTGCCTGCCTGAGCATACAAGCCCATTTGTACTCTATTACGTAAGCCTTGCATTTTCTTCTTTGCTTGTCTTTTGCCTGAAACACGTTTTTTAGTGATTCTCATTCACTAATGGCTCATTACATTTAATCTCCAGGGCTTCTTTTGTGATCACCACTCATCAATAAAAAGCTGTTTCATTTCCACAAGCATCAAGTCAGGTCATTTTTAAACAGTTTTTAATTTTACCTTATGAGCAACTGTGCCACAATAAATACCCAGTAAGACACTAGTGAGGTGCAAAGGTAATGTGTCCCAGTTAGGAGTATTTCCTGAAGATCAAAAGTCAAGGATTAATGCGCATCAGAACAGGTAAGCTAAGTACTGCAAGAGATCTATGGGGTCTCGTGGGAGGTATTCCTGTCCACGGCGGGGAGGTTGGAATTAGATTATCTTTACGGTCCCTTCCAACCCAAACCATTCTGTGATTCTATGGTTACAGTGAAGATGGTCCCATGTTAGCATGCAGGTCCCACTTTACATGATGGCCAGAGGCTACTGCTTTCAAAAACATTCCATTTACTTACCTATCCTTGAAAATTGTGTCCTATATTATAAAGGACTCATAAATTAATCACAGCATAATAAAAAAACAAAAGAGATTAGAAAGGTATGTTTACATTCCTAAAATTGTATCAAAAGAACACAACACAGATCGACTGAGGCATCCACTACCACAGGGATCTATAAAAACTCGGCGCTCCTTCAGTATAACAGAACTGAGTCACTCAATAAACATCTTAAAACTATTTCTAAATACTGCAGTATTTAGAAATTTATATTTATATTTAAATACTACAGTATTTAGAAATACTAAATTTCTAAATTTGCTGTAGCCAAACCCAGGGATTGTAACTAAATGAACAGGAAAACTAGTAAGAACTATATTCTTACTTTAAATAACAATTTGACATAAGTTTCTCTCTTGGTATGTCTGGACACTTTATGCTCTCCCCATGCCTGCTTCATACCACTGCCCCTTCCAACAGCACATGGCTGGAGAAGCCAACACACTATGGCTAGGCGAGAGCACATCCCAGGATTTAGGTGGTTGAGAACAAGTGAAGGGACAGGCTAAGTGTTTCTGCAGCGAGGTGGGAAAACTTCTTGCTCCCCTGGGTCATACACATGAGAACATTTTGGGCTGGGAGGCTGCTAACAGCAGTGCTCAGCTCACCTACATTTCAAGCAGCTACAGATGAGGACCTAGTTAAAGCTCAGTCTGCCTGTAACAGAGGTGAGGTGAAGACAGAGAGGAGAGAATGCCACCTGAAAATTCACTCAACACGCTTTTGCAATTAAGTTTGAACTGCCTTTTTCTCCACAGGCTGCAGAGAAAGCCTAGATGGCAAGTATCGTACTGCTTTAAAAGATAATCAACAATTTAAAAAACACTTGACAAAATATTACTGATACCACAACACAGAGTTTGGGATGCAAGGAAAGACAATAGATGTAAGTTCCCTTTTTACCCACCAGGTTACAAACTTTGCACTTTAGACAGCACTTTGAGCAGCACAGACTGTCTGTGCAGGTAACTTCCAGCAGCAGGTCCCCTAACGAACCAGCACGGTGGAACCGCTCAGCTGCAGCTCCCCAGGGAAAGCCATGTGTACATTATTAGCAGACTTCCATAGGAAGTCATTGATGAGTGTCAATGGTTAAACCACAACAATGAGTAACAATGAAAAATAGCTGAAATACTGTGATTTGATAATGCACAACTGTGTTTCTAATCCCAGGTTTGATTTTCCCGATTTTGCAATGGCAAGCTAGAATTCCCTCATTAATTAGTCATTTAGTTGACCTAGAAACATTTCTGTATCTTAAAATGGATTTCACCTTCGGACGTCTTGATCTATGACGCCTGCGTGGAGACAATTTGCTTTTCTAACATACGCATATAAAAACACACAACAAATTTCTCATACATTCAGTAAGAGCAACTTATCCTTAATGTGGCTTGTCTTGTGCTTTTGCTTGTTACTTGAACAATTTCACTGAGGAGGAGGAGAAGGAGAAAATCTGAGGAGAGCTTTACCACCTAATATGTCTAATTACCTGCAGAGGTACTGTCAGCCTTAAATAATATTTACTTTTCTACAGTTCTGATTTGTTTGCATTATTTTGCTGTAGGCAAAAGCAGCCAGAGGGTACTCCTTTCCCTGCCTGTTAACTTCTCCATTCCCCTCCAGTCAATTCATTCTACTAGTTTTGCTCACTTGCCTATGTTACAGAGCAGAGCCTGGTGCAACAGACAGCTTCTGAATAAATTAGGCTTATCTAGCAGCACAGACTGACACTGCTCATTTGCACTTTCAGGAGAACATCAAGAATTTCCCAGTTACAAATGGCTGCTGTTTCTTACTGCTATGAATAGGTCTGAGGGCAGATCTAGTTAATGGACAACAGATCTTTCAGAATGGCAACTACCCTCTACTTGCTTCAATATCCCTGAAGACAAAAGATCACTATCTGTTACTGTCCGAGTTTGCAATAAACAACTTTTAAAATGCTTTCTGAAACATTTCATGATGTTCCCCTCTAAGGAGAGAACAGACAGACAGGAACATGACGAGGAGATGAGTTTGTTGAAACTAGCATTACTGTTTTTCTAATGGCTCTCATGGACAGCTCAAATCTCCTTATCTTGTTTACAAGCTCAAAGCTCCTTATCTTGTTTACAGCTTTTTATTGAGTTCTTAGATGCTAATTTGAGATGAAAAACTTACTTCTGTTCCTCCGTCCTTGAAGGTGTCACTGTACGTACTGTCAGGAGTACTGCGCTGGTCATCTTTGAGATAATTTGTGTGGGGAGCAATGTTGGACACTTCGTATGGCTCAAAGATAACCCCTCGGTGCTCCTCATTTTCTCCTCTTGCATAGTGTGCTTGTGGGGTCATAAAAACAGGGGTGAACTCCTCTGCTTTTACCACAGTCACTCCAGTCCCTGTAATTGGCGTCGAGCTGCCAGACACATTTGTGTTGTATTCCCTTTTGGACGACTCCAGCGGATCTTGGTTCAAGGAAAGGTTAACGGGCACCGTCTTCAGGACTTGCACGCGGTTCTCTCCCCCGCTCAAATTGCTCTGAGCTTCCGTGGTATTGATACAATTTCTGTGAGACAAAACCAAAAAACGTTATGGACTGTCCTGATAAAGTAAATCTCCTTCTCAGACAGCTTAATGGTCTTAGATGGCAGGGAAGGAGATTTGTGCACTTTCAACCCCGATAAGCCATTGCCATAACAAGTAGTACATTAACAAATACTAGGCACACGACATTGCGAGGCAAGCAGAGAGGTCCCAAACTCTTTAACGGCTTGGGAAAGACAATTGGTAGGACTTGTTATGATAAAATTCTGCATATCTGGGGTTATTTTTGTCTCGGCTTATAATTTGGATGCAAAGTCAATCCACCGGTGCAACAACCTTTAGGCACAAAGTAAGCATAAAGAGTAACACAAGGTATGAATCACTAACAGTAAATAATTTGCATGTGAAATAGGAGGAACAGCAAAATTCGTGTGCTGACATATGCTCTTTCAGGCTGTTGACGGGCTGCTACTGCCCCTGTAACTCTGGTACCAATGCTCCTCTGAAAGAACAAGCTCAGGAATCCCATTGTATCAGGGTAGATCAGTAACAAGATCGTGGCTGCAAGGTAACCCCCAGCAGCATTCCCACGTCTCTACCTGCGGTTCCTGTTGAAAACAATCAGATTGTTCATAGTAGCTGCGCTGACATTAAATTGTTAACCTATAAACCTTTTAGTAGGTTTCTGCTTTGTCTTCAGCCCAGGTGATCTGTTCTGACATCAGGGTTCCTCTCGCTTGGCTTTCCACCGAAAGCCAGTTTTGTCGATCACACTCAACTTTGGAATTTCTTTGGAGTTAGCAGATGTAAAGCTGGCCCTCAAAACACTTTCATATTCTGTTCTGAAACAGCGACTTTCTACCTACTACCTATTTAAACTTTCACACAACACAGCTAGTAAACACCACAGAGGGCAGTCCTGAATTAGCTACATTGAAATAAACCTCAGGTAGCTTCTCTCAACTACAATTTTTCATGAAGATAGCTTCCTAAATGCAAAAACTTTGTTCTTTCTCCTTAACTACACGCTTTCTCTGGTGCGCGAGCCTTAATGAAGGCAGGAATCTGCTTCCTCTGACTCATCAAGTAACTTTTAGACTACTGAGGGGGGCTGAAATCTGAGATGAGTAACAAAAGCTTTCCAATGGAATAATTTTAACAGTTATTTGCATATGGGTAGACATAAAGTTATGTTAAATAAAACTATATAAATCAGGCTACTGAGTCCAAGTTACTCAGACTTTGCCCTAAAAAAAAGAAAGAAAAGCAGTCAATAGCAAACTATCAATATAATCTGATTTTACTAATCTCAGCAGCAGCAGCAGAACAAAACACAAACCCTGAAACTTTCTGCTACTTTGCAAGTTGCACTTTTAATAATCCTATTTTTTAATAAATTAAAAGGGAGCAAACTTTGCTTCCTCAAACACTCTTCATTCTTTTATCTTTTGGAAGAAAACCATAAACCCTCAGGCTATCATAGCTTCTTCAGTTCCCAACCGATCAACACTGTTAGTATCTGGGTGTATGATTTTGAATAATACTGTACCTTTTATCTTGGTCTTCTTGATTATCATTCACTTTGTTAACAGACAACAGCCTTTTATCTCTGGGAACCTGAGAACAACATCAGGCATGGGGTCAGGTAAATGCAACTGTCAGGTATTTGCAACTTCAGATTGCGCTACTGTAAACAGCTAGAAAAATGTAAACGTATCAGTTTTGTCTAATTCACAGATGCCAGGAGCTCTGTTTCTATGGGAGACTGATCATGAACAGGAAGATAATTTTCAAAGGGAAAAACGTAGAGATTGTGCTTTTTCTTAGTTCTTGGGCACACAAATCGGGAGCAAAGCTCTCTTCGACATGTCTTTATCTTTGGAATATCAAGCTAGGTCTGTGTTTGACAAAATCTAAGCTTATATTCCCAAACTCTCAGACACGCACACTTCTCACTGGATAACAAACGATGAAAATAAAGACATGATCCTTTGATGAGCACTGCATGGAGACCCTTTTAGCTCAGAGGAAGCAGGGTTTTCAATTAAACCCCAAGAGCCAGCTGCACAGTCCTCCCGCTACAGAGCAGTCAGGAGGATGCAGAACTCGTACCAGGGGAAGTCTGCGGATCCTTCTCTTCACTAGCATGGGGAGAGGTCAGGGCACCCTGGTGTGTCACCAGAGAACACTGACTTCTGCTTTGCTGAGTGCACTGGCAGCCACAAGATGTAAGAATGAAGTCAAATCTGACCCCAATAGACTCAAAATTGACACCAAAAGTGACTTACAGATTTGCCTTCCCACGTACTGGCTTCCTGACGCCAGCATAGAAATGAAATCACCAAGGGCAAAGCTGCTGCCGTGACTGTGTTTTTCTTTTCTTGCTGAACCAGTAATTTTGGATCTAACACTTCTACTCTGTTTTTTTACAAGAGAAGGTATACCCACTCCATCACAGCAGCTAACTCAGGATTAAAGAGCAAGAATAGACCTAAGAACAGGCTGAAGTCTTGCCTCTTATCTTTAAATACTTTAGAAAACGATCAGGAAAGCATACAAATTTAAAGAGAAAAACAATACTACAGTTCACTACAGTAGCCAAGGTTAACATCAGCTCTATCTGCAAGACAGCAGCAGAGTCCAAGAGTGCTAGCCAGAGCCTTTCCTGCTCTTAGGGACATCCTCTCTCCTTGTTAAGTGTCCTGCTGGTTAACTAAGCTCTTTCATGTATTTTAGAAGTGGGTTCCAAGCCACAGCTCACACACGTTGAATCCCATGTTAAGATCACATATTTATCCTTGAACGAAGGTCTGTGTTTAGGTAAATATCAGTACAAGAAAAAGGAGAAGGAAAAAAAAAAAAAAGGAGTTATATTCAACTAATTCCTATCAACTGGAAAAAGCCCTTCAAAAAATTACCAGGCACATCAGAACAAATGAGCCAGATGATAAATAAGGACAATTGTGTTGGGCAAAGTGTTGTGCACTGGAAGTCCTCCTCTGTACTTCCAGAGTACAGCACAGAGCTAAAGTTAGGTTTTAACTTTCTCTTCGAGAGCATCAACAAGAATAATCCTTTTCTCCCACTAAGACAGAAGTAATTACTGAATGCTGGAAATGGCTTTGAGATTAACACAGTTTATTCCATCTGAACCCTTGAGTCCTTGCAACTGTCTGGAATGAGGAACAGATATGTTTATTGGAACACAGTTATGGGAAGGGAATGGGCTGTTCTCTGTTTTTATAAAAAAAAAATCCAGCAGATTAATGAACTGCTAGATACCAGGGTATTGCTAAGACAGAAGCCAACACTCCAGATGGTCATACACATCCCGAATTTTATGAAATTAACTTCAGACTCTGGCATTGTGGTAACTGCGAAGCAGAGAACAGGATCTCTCCTCGTTCTCATTGCGGAAAGTCCCTCTCTACTGACAGCAACACACAAAAGAATGGGACATCTCTTGAAATATTATCAGTAGAGAAGTAAAACAATATTTAATCATAAGGTTGGTGTATGGCATCTTGCCTACAAACCCTTTTTCCTGAACACTCATTTAGTGATTGTAGCAGAGACTAGGAAGAGAAGCCCATTCTCTAAAAGCATTTATACTAATAAATGCCAGCAGCAGAGGTTTTTCATTTTTAACTTCCATTTCCACCTCCTTATGAATTAAGAGGGGAGCTGGCATTGTTCTACCGGCTTTCAAAGATCATCTTTCCAATTCAAGCTGAGGTGGCTTCAGGAGCACTGAGGTAGTTTAAGTAAAATGAACAATTTCATATTTTAGTGTTTGGTAGGCAACACAGATTCTGTTTCCAGAGTACAAAGAGGTGAGCCTAGGTTTCAGGGTGAAATTTCTGTGCCCTGTAGGGCTCTCCTCCGATTTCAGCAGAAGCCGTTTCAACTATGAAATATATGAAAAAGAAATGCGGTATCAAAATGGTAGGTAAAGCCCTGGGCATAAAACTAGATACAAACTGAAACTGCATGTCAGTGCCTCCCCTGTAAATTGAATTAGATCTGTGTCCAGCTCCATTTCTGTCCTCCACCTTTTGATTATACTGCAAACTTCCAGTGCAAGGGCTAGACCTCACTGTGAGTCTGTACACAGCCTACTGCAATCTTTGTACAAATAAAAATAACATGGGAAATTGTCAGATGAGAGATACTGCAGCCAAAGACAAACTAAAACATGTGGAATGAAGCAAAATGTAGACAAACCTACAGATGGACAAGGTCTCCCCTTTTCCACTTATTAAGGAACATTGCAAGTAGAGGAGCACAAATAAAAAGGGGGCTTATTCATCCAAGGTTCTCCCTAGGTAAGAGGAAGAATGCCATGCTGAAAAAGAAATAATGCTTGCACATTGATATGAGAATTTTGATTTTGTTCTTTTGTTTTCCTTCCAGAACTAAATACATCAAAACAGACGCAGATAGGCTTCCTAAAACAGAAAGGATGCTTGATGCAAGTACCAGAGAGAAAACAAGACATAGTCACTCCTGTCTTTGAAAAATGGCTCTTTGGATGCCTGATTGGGCCCCTGCCAGTGCAGCAGGGTGGAATAATGATGCAGTTACCTACTTTATAATAGTCATACAACAGGCCAAGAGCAGCAGCACTGTCCTCATCACCATTTATGCTCATCATAGCCTTGGTAGCTGCTGTTAGGGGATTCTCCAAATACGACTTCCAGGCTTCATCCTCGCTGGTGTACGCTCGTCTGGTGTTGAATGAAGTGTCATTTGGCACTAAGGCCACAAGTCGCTTGTTACTGCATAGACAGGAAGAATAAAATTGTGATCCAGCAGGGATTATTTTATTTGTAATTCACAAGGCATGTTAAAGAACATCACATAGCTATATGAAAGTCATATGATTACATCAAGCATCTCTGTAATAAAGTTTGTGACATATTTATCAGTATTAGACATCTTCAGAACTTAACCAAAAAATTGTGTGTAGATCTTATAATTCAAATGTATTTTTACTAATACAGTTAGATCTATTAAAATATTTTTAAAATATTTGTAAAAAAAAATGAAGCAACAATACAAGAACAACTTTGCACCAACATTTTTGCCAGATGTACACTTGATTGGGGAAAAATACATTTATCTAAGGTCAGTTACAATAAGAAGACATGAATGGAAAAAAAAATGCAATGCTAGTCTAGTGTTCACCTAAACTGAGTCTAGTTCTGTATTTAGTAACTGGGTACATCCTATAATTGACCTATTCTCTGCTTTTGGAATGCAATTTGTCAGCAACTTCAGACAGGCTGTGAATAGCAAAGATATGAGCAATGGGTCCAGCGCATGGAGCACAAGAAGTTAACATATTTGGGCTCAGTTCCCACTTTATCACTGACCACATGTAGTTAGAGCCATGGCAAATATACACAAGACCATTAGTAGGTGGGATTTGCAGTGGAGCGGTTTCCTCCAGCCCAGAAGTGGTACAAACTGACCAGTGCCAGTGGATATCACGAGAGGTTACTTGCCACAGACGTGGCTGAAATTTCCAGTATAATGGAAACATAGATCAAGATAGTAGTACCTGCTTTTGTAAAATGTTTAATAATCGCAAGGATAAAAGAGCTAGGGAAAGAAAAAAAAAAACAAAGTAGCATTCCTATTACACAAGATAGCAGGAAAACAGAGTAGGCAGGGAAACAGTTGGAGAGAGGTGTTGTGCTTACTGCACGTTGCAAGAACACTGGCAAGATTTACGGCTCAGGTTACAAGGATCCTGGTGAAACTTTTAACACGTTACGCCGTACAAATCCCAAAGCTGCAAAGACTACAGAGTGACTGAACACGCTGCCTTCACTGGGGAGACTAGCCACACTATTCGTCGTGACTTTTGCAAGACATTTCGTGCTATCTTCCACGTAGAAACTGTCTGTTTTTCAGTCTCCTCTTTATGCTCTTCCGTCCTACAGGGCCAGCACGACAAACTTGGGCTGTTGCAAGGAATTGTCATCCTAAAACCACACAGCCGAGGTGCCTGCTCGGTAAGGGCCCAGCTGAATCCACGGCCTGGACTGTGCATGTCCTCTCGGCCAGGGGATGGGAATGTCTGTAGGATTGAGCCCGCAGCATACGGACTTCACACTGAAGCCAAATGCTTTCTCTGGCCTTTGAGGAAGAGGAGGGGGTGGTTGAGATTATCATCTCTTTGGTACAAGAGCACTGTTTACAGGTTTCTTTATTTAATGAAAAACAAAATCATCTACGTGGAACATGGAGTACAAGTTTTGTGAACTCTGTGGGGGAAGAGAGCATTTCGTAGCTTCACAAAACACACCCAACAATTTCAGTTCAGGTTATGTCTTCCTTTCATCTAAAATACTTGGATTTTCGGAAGTTTCCCTTCTTTCCTGAGGGCCTTTCTTTCTGCCTGGCCTTTGCTGCCTCTTCCAAAGATTTTTGCCACCTCTTCCAAGGATTTCTGCCCTCTTTGTATTCACATTTGTGTTGTTGCAGGTTTGTTAGAACAAACAAAAGCTGAAGCACAAATTAGGAACCCGGGGAAAGACAGAGAGAACTGCTAGGCCTGCTCTCCTTTTCAATACTTTATTGTTAGCGACTCAAATCAGATTTGCAGCGGCCCCATTGTTTGTGCCAGGGGTGGCTGAGGGCCTGTTCCCGTCCTGGAGTAGCCAATCCTCTCTGGCTCGGAGCTCATTTTCCATGCAAGGATTCTCCTTTCCTCAACAAAGCTCCCCTTCAGCTACACCGCCGGCATTTCAGGGCGGGCAGCAGCCCGGTGTGGCGCACAAAACTCCTCGCCTTCCTGCAGCAATCTTAGCTTACTGTCGAGAGCTGTCCTTTGTTAGGCCGCGCTCTCACATCCATGTGAGAGTCATAACTGAGTTATGAGGGCTACAGGCAGACAGCGAGATGCCCTTTAAAAACACCTCTCACTAGACGTGCTGTGCTCGTCTGCAGAAATGCTGGAGAGGAGGAGCCCGCCCGGCCTACCCTAACGGGGAAGGCAGTCCTAAAGTGATAAAAAGGTAGTGCTGGCCCTCAGAGGTGTCGTGTGTGATCGTGCTGGGAAGAGTTAAGGTAAAGGAGAAACGCTTCCAGCACAACCAGGCCGCAAGTGAACAGTGGGGATGGCTGGGAAGCCACAGGTGCATGGACCCAGAGCCCCCCCAACATCTCCTCAGAGCGTGTTTGCACTAAAACCCCAGTTTTCATGTTTAAAAATTAAATTATCTCCTCTAGCCAGAGACGGTCTGCAGCATAATCAACCGCCACACTCGTTGTGTTTACTCTGCAAACAGCCCGAAACAATAGCACTAAGAAAAATAAAAAACTTCCTCTTCCCCCCCCCCCCCCCCCCCCGCCCTGTAATCAGCTCTGTGGGAGGTTAATGGTCAGGCCTAATTATCATGATTTAACATAGTCAATCATTTCAAAGATTATACCCAAAGCAGTCAGCCAAAACAACTGTGCTGGCTTTAAGAAAACTCCTCTATTAATTAAGGTCGTTTGGGTGGGACAGAGGGTGTCCCTTGGGAACTGAGGCCGCTGTGGGCACACGCGTCCCCTCTCCTTGTCCTGAACCTCAACGTCAGGGAAATGTGACAGGGGGGCAGTGGCTCCAGAAAGATCAAGCCCACCCTAAGCAAAGGAGACAAATGTTTCACATTTTTTAATATCTCCTTCAATGGGGATAGCAAGGCCAGCAATAGCAGCAGATACCCCATCTAGACCCAGGTGCATCTTCTAAAAGAGCCCAAAGCTTCAGCACAAGCCAGGTGGTGGAGAACAGGCCCAACCCTGACTGTGCCCGCTGCTGATGGGGCTAGCCCACTGCTCATCCTCATCTTCCTCCTCCTCCTTGCCGCATTTGGGACGTGCACTAACCTTCAAAGCCAGGAGAGGCATGCCTACACACGCCGAGATCACGCCACTGCTGTACGGTGTAGATACAGCTTAACAAGTGGGGATACTCGACAGGGAAAAGCTGCAGGTTTCCTTTCAAGCTATCCGATGAGCTCCTAATGAATGCCAAATATTTTTCTCTTGTTTTACGTTAAACAGTAGTAGGTGGTTATGTGTCTTAGTTTATAGGTGTGTTTATAGGTGTGTAAGGATGAAGGCATCTTCTGAGGCATGGTCTAGCTTAGGGGCTAGATTCCCTGACACCTGAATGTTTATATCAAGACCAGACTTCACATGGCCTTTATTTTACAAAATCTTTTTTCCCCGAACTATTTAGTAGAGATTTTCTTGTTTGTACCAGCCTTGCACAATTTGTGTGCTTTGCTCCTAAGAGGAGTATCTACGATTTCCAGATTGATACCGGTGATTTCTGCGTCTGGTAAACTGATGCTGTTGAATTTAAGAAAAAGTATTACTGAATTTTATAAAACCAGATACTACAAAGGTAGTGTATAAATAGAGATGTCCACAACTGTACTCACTGTTTCATTTTAGTTCCTGTAGTAAAGCATCACAGGTTGGACAGGCAGGTTGGACAGGACTCAACCATCTTAATGTCAATAAGTGAAGTGAATGGAAAGGGCTGGCCTTTCGAGTCCTTCAGATCTGAGATAATGAACTTTCACCAGCCAGCACTTCGGGCTACAAAATCCTACTGTGGACAAATTCTCATGCAACTTGATGCAATTTGTGAACTAACTTGCACAGAACCATAAATGTCCATTAAGGCATTCAAGAAAAGTGACGAAAGAAGGAAGCTTTGGGATCAGAGTTTGCTTTTCATTGAGAAAAGATTTCCTGCCTTTGAGTCTCTCTGTCCATTGAGGTGTTCATGAGATTTCCACTGGATTTGAGAAGTTCATGCAGCCTCTTAAATTTGTGACTGAATTCAAAGTATGCAGATGCAGCTGTGCTGCACCGGGTACAACCCGCTGATTCAACATGAACCATAAAATACCCTGAAACACCCAAAAATAGAAACCCCATTGATCCTGGCTGGAATAAGAACAGGTTTGATGTATCCCTCTCTCCATTCCCACTACTAACTGCTGGTGCAAGAAGAGCCGGGGGTGTGGAGACAAAAATACCTTTAACTCGAGTGCATGGATGGACCCAGACACAATATGCCTGGAGGAACTGCGCAAGCAGTCACCCTGCTCTCCTCTACCATATGCTCAGCATTGCATGCTGTTCCAGCTGGTGTTTGTGGGGAACAAAGTCTATTCCTGTATGCCCCCAACTTTTGCCTTGCCCAGGAAGTTCACCCCAGAAACACAAAGCAGACTTGCCAAGCTGGGCACCCAGCCCAGCCATTTCCGGGGGTCTGACTGCTTGTTAAGACATTGCATTTGTTCTTTTAACAAATTTTAAAGGAAAAATAATAATAAAGCAAGAATTGAAGTGCTCCATTGCATGTCCTTACAGGCTTCTTCATCCCCTGGGTAAGACATGAGGGCATCCCCCCTCCCTGTGCAGGCGAGGTGCTGGACAGGAGCTCACCAGGTATAACGTGCAGGGCAGTGAGGGAGTGGGAGGAAGCCCAGTTTGCAGGTTTTGGCCCAGGCCTGAGCCTGCCTGGTTCTTACACCTGTGAGACCAGAGCAGCAGGCACACATGTGCAGCACCTCTTCAAACGGTTGTGAGACCAGAGCAGAAACACGAGGCTATGGTCCACACAACTGTTAAAAAGCACACACATTTTAGCGCCAATCAAGTAACTGGAAAAGGCAAGACAGACTCACGTCGTGCTGGCTCCCAGCCCAGCACGTCAAGGCCATGGGATATTTATCACAAACTCACTTTTTGTTGGCTGATAAGAAAGCGCACGGGGCAACTGTCTCCAATCCAGAAACCCTGGGAGAAATGCTAGTTCTACGAGACACTAGCCAAAGGGATTCTGCTTGCATCCTGGGTTTCCAATCCCTTCAATGTCCAGCTCAGAGCCCTGGCTGCAGGATGCTGTGACCCAGGGTGCTACAGGAGGAAAAGCTGCCTGCTTAGCTTTCCTCCCGTGCAAAGAAGTGGACAACTTCAACAGCGCCTGTGTTTCGTTGGCTATGACAAAAGGGACAGGAACACGCTCCAGCCACAGCCGAGTGCTGGAAAAGGCTCCCACTTCAGTTGTGACACAGCTAAGGAGGGCAGAGTGTGATCAGTCCCTGGTAGGTGTTTCAATAGCTCTAAAGCCCTTTGTAAGTTTAGTTTACACTTGCACAACTCTCCGGGCAGCTATGAGGCTGCTATAAAGCAGATTTACAACAGATGTTCATACAATCTGTCTTACAACTGATGTACATGCATATGAATCCACGGGCATAGATTTTGGATTTAAGTACCATTTAAAAATCAGCTAAAGGACAGATCCCATAGAAGCTGGATAAGTTAAACTTCAGATCACAGACCATAAATTTCTCTTTGTGCTCGTTTTATAAAGAAGTGTAAATCCTAGCCCTAATTCTCCTAGTGCTGGAAAGTGAGATCCAATGGTTAGCCACAATTTACTACCCTCAGCGTACTGCTCTTCCTAGACATGAAGTTAAAAAAAAAAAAAAATACACCGTTGTCTCACTGCAAGTTTTATTTAGTTTTTTTAAAAAAAGTTTTGACTCCTCAGGATTTATTGCCAAAGTTATAATTAAAAAGTCAGCAACAATTTTTGTTTCAATTAAGACAGTTGTGTTCTGTTAAAACTCCAAAGGAACGTGAATGCTTAACGAACAGGAAAATTATGGCCCATGCATCTTGGTATTTTTATCTTTCACAGCCGACAATCACATCTTCCCCAGAAGCATGAACAGGTCTCCAAAATGCACTTAGCCCAATCCGGTGGGCATATAAATACACAAATGACTTGGGAGTGAAGGAAAAATCAAAGCATTTAGACCACCAGGAAAGCAGAAGACATGATGTCCTCTGGCCCAGCCAGCTGCCCATACCAAGGAAAAAATTCCCATTAAAGAAGCCGAGTAATTTTGCCTACTAATGAATGCAGGTTTGGGACTCTCGCAATTTTGGGGCAATTACGCTTTTTGAGTGCAAGACAAATCCAAACAAGATCAAACACGTTAAATGATTAAAAGAAATTATTCTACCTTTACAAAACACTCCGAGAGGAAGTAAAATACATTGAGAGCACAAACGGAATGGCAAAACAGACTACTTCAACAATTACATGTGTACTAGAAGTTTTATTTGTTTTTACTCAGACCCAAAATAACTTAACCATGTAATAGTGATTAACAAGATTAAAATAAATTGGTGATTCATTAACATTGACAAAAATATTATTAAGCATGTCAAAGTGGAGGTACAAAAAAAGAGCTCTGCAACAAAGACTAGTAAGTGCCTACTGAGGACTCTCACAAGCAGGCAATTACTCATCTCCAGACAGACTTTATACCTGTGATTTCAGAGACTGTTTTGTTTGACTCTTACTTAAATATTATTTCTACCAGACAATCATTTTTATTACTGCACTAAGCCTGTTGCCTTTTTTTTTTTTTTTAAAGCCAAGCAGAGAACACAAAAAAAAAAAAGGCAGGTTTCAGCATATTGGTAGAAGAAACAGTGATATCTCAAAAAACGAAGACTCTCTGGAGCTCACGACCTTACAGCTAACGGAGTTGCTCCAACCTAGCAGTTACTGAGCAGCTTCAGATCAGGCCATGCTCTGGTTTGCTCAAAACTGTACTTTCCAGCACGCACAGCACCCAAAGTTGTTTTAGCTGCCTTGAAGCGGCAGCAGTAGGCTTTAAAATTAAAAACAGGTCATGACAAAGCTTCCTCGGCCTGCCGCAGGTTAACCTGCCCGCTGACCCCGCAGCCCTGGCTCATTCATTACTCCCGTGCGGGTTAATGGGAATGGAATCGGTGCTGCACTAATAGCAGATTGCTGGGTTTTCAGAATACAAAATGTTTTACACGGGCAGAAGGAAAGCATGTATTCCAGGACTGAGCAATCCTGGGAGTCCAGATTACCCACAATATCAAAGACAAAAAAAAAAAGCATAAAATCAAAAGCATACTTTACAGATCAACTGAAATGTAGAAATATGAAAAATGCCATTATCTCAAACTATTAGGAAAATTAACAAATCCATGGATATGCATAATCTTCAAGGTTGAAGACGTTTTTAACTTACAGGTATGTTGCAATATTTGACTTCTTCACAGTTCATATGCACTTAATGTGGTTTCATTGGTTACTATTTCATAAGCAACAGCTCTCTTCTTTACAAAGTTAGTGCTATTAAAGAACAGGACAGTATCCCCATATACTAGGGCATCTGAACTAATTAGTCCTTTTCTTTCAATTAGCTACTACTGTCCCAATCACTGATTAGAAAGCTAATGAAGATTCATCCCATGATGAATTCCTAATCAGCATTTAAAAATGCTACTTTGTGTGCATGTGTGAAATTACAAAAAAAAAAAAAAGGCAACTTAATGGGCTGCTCCATAATCAAAGAAGAAAGTACTTATGGTAACTATCATGGTCTGCACTGGATTAATACTTGTGAAACTTTTTGACAAAAAAAAAATGTCAGTCAGTATAATAATATCGTTTCCCCTTCATGTGTCCCTGCAAAACAAGCGTGATGTCTTTACTGTTCCTTCACAAGGAGGAGGTTACGTGATCACTGCAAGCAGGTAAGTGACCTGGGAAAAAACCCTCCCTCCTGCTCTGCTTTGATCTTCGGTCTGGCCTCACCACTAGAGACACACCGGTGTTACAGCAAGACGTAACCATTTCATACCCTTACTCCACTCAGTTAAGCTTGCTGTTGCAAGTTCTGTGAGGTTCTGCAAGTTGACTTTCCACTTTCCTTGTACAGAGATGGACATTTTCTGGGGAATATGGACATTTTTTCTGGAGAAAGTTTGACATCTGAAAAGTGCAAGCACTGAACACCTCTAATTCCCGTTGCTCCATTCATTCCTGGATGTGTAACACTGGAAAACTCATCTCAATGGACTGTCTATCCAGACCCTCAGCAGTGGAAAAATAAATAAATAAATAGCAGAGCAGTCTGCAACCTAATTGCCATTCCCCATCAGTTGGTGGGAACAGGTTTGGCCCTCAAAGAAAGAATTAAGTATAATTCACAGAATCACACTGTAAACCATAAATGCCCTTTTGCTGTTACTGTACTGGACGCTTAAGCTAAATCTTATGAAGGCAGCAACTACACGTACACATTCAGGAAGAAATGCGAAACCAGGGCCAAATTACCCCGTGAAGAGTCCAAGATGGACTTCAGCCACAAGCAAGCTGGATGGGAACATGCCTCCGCTGACACACAGGAGCAGGTCTGAACCCATTCCCACATCCAGGCTTGCTCTCCCCTCAGTTATTTACCCACACGGACATGCTGGGTGCCCTCCTTAATGTGGTCAGCCTGAGCATGCCCCGGCCCCGTCTGCCCGGTGTCCTCAGCCGCTCTCGTGCGTACAGAGGTGGCTGGAGCCTGCCCGGCCGAGCCGGAGCTCCCCGTCACGCTGCTGGCCGGCCAGAGCCACGGGGATCAGCTCGGGCCTGCCACCGGGCCCATTCCTCGCACAACTTCAGCCCCAGCCCGTGTGGGACTCGTGACTTACACAACAGCGGGAGTGTGGGGACAGTTGTGTCACGTCCCAGGAGGCAGGCCGCGGTGGTGGTACAGTTGCTGCTCCTCCTTCATGGGGCTGGTGGCAACCTCTACCGCCTCGTTAAGACTCACAAGTATTGAGGTCACCAATTAGCTTTACTAGCCACGAATCTGGAGTTGTGCGGTGATAAATTATTTCTATAGACTACAGTAAGAGCAGCTTTCCGGCCTACGTCTTTGGATGGCGTGATGAACCCAGACTGAGGAAAAATGGATGCCAAAAATAACCTCCAAGGGGAGGCCAGGCTACGCTCAGCCCCACACTCCTCTTACCCAGTTCTCCAAACAGCTCTATTGACACAACCGAGGGGGTGGAAGGGAGGCAGGAACAAGTGGCCACGGCCTGCTGAGGTCGGTACTACCTCTGAAAAATGCATGTGAAATCATGTCTTATCTCTTCTGGCTGATAGGAGCTCGGGGAAGAAAGCAGGCAAGACCCAACTTAAGCATAAAAACTAAAGGCAAAGACAGGGAGATATGCACAGTGTCTTAGGGATAATCTCCCCTTCCAAGCTCCTCACTTAGCATAAGAATCAAAGGACTTGATCTTTAGCATTTTCACCTCACCGGCCACCTTCCTCGCTTAAAGGTGATGGTGCAGGTAGCACCCAAAGCAGCCCCTCCGTGCTTCCAACACCCCCCCTGCTGCTTACTTGTCTGCATCAGCACTTTGCTAGCACAAGTCCCTCAAAAACATGTCCAATGACACTGACAAATTAACTGACCTCGAAAATAATGAGCTTCCCTACCCAGTCCTGCCTGTAGGGAAGGTTTGTTTTTAAGTAAAAGGAAGACCACGTGGGGGAGAATAATTTTGTACTCCTCAGATTAGGTTTTCATTGGATATAATTAGAGCCTTAAAAAAAAAAAAAGCCTTCCCATGCAACCCCCTCGTCTAATTTCTCATTCCATCTTTTCTGAAAACAAATGTATTTGTCTTCTCACATTACACTTGTGTATACAGAGCCCAGGGGATTTACTCTTGACTTCCTTTTCAAACTCTTACCTACCCCCTCTGGATTTTCTAAACACCTCCGACCAGAAGTGGATCACAGGCGTACCTGCAGCAGGGGAATTACTACTACTTGAGGGCACTACGTGCTCTGCAGTGCTCTCTTCTCCCTCGGTGGTAACACCAGCAGCACCACACAGAGCAGGGACAAAGGGCATCAATTCCCCGGTCTCTGCAGCTTACCCCTATGCCAAACGGTGAAAGGAAGGATGGTCCCGTGGCTTAGAAGCATCCAAAACCCAGAGGAGAAGAACTTTTGCCCAAGTTCTTATAGTCTTACGTAGACGATAGGTTTCCAGCTGCGCTATTTTTCTACTTCAAAGCTGGCCGCGGTACAAAGTTGCTCGCTTCCCCCCCAAATTCCCCTCTTGCTCCCAGTAACTGTGCTTGGTGTGCCGTGGCCCTTATGAGCCATGGGGCAGGCACGCCTGGCCGGGGAGCACCTCACGGGCCCCTTTCTCCTTCTGGCATAGCTTTTGGATGCGCTTATTGAGGGCTGCTTGCCCCTCGGGTCTTTCAGAGTTAACCTGGCTCCCCTCCCAGCTCAGTGACCGCTCTTTCGGCTGCTCCTCCCCGCCTCGCCAGCATCCCTCGGGGCTCTCTCCTCATTCCCTTCCTCGCACTTAAATCACGGGCCGATGGCGCTTATCGGGCCTCCTGAGGCACTGGTGCCCATTCCCACAGAGATGGGAACAAAGCGAGGGCTGGGAGCTCAGCTCCTGCCACAATCGCCTTAATTTCACGGACGGCACTTATCGGGCCTCCCGTGGCACTGGTTCCTGTTCCCATTGCCACGAAGATGGGAACAAAGTGAGGGTTGGGAGCTCAACTCCTACCACAATCACTTTTATTTCACATTAGTAGCTACCACTGTCGGATGAGGTTTGGGAAGGCCAGGAGTCATATTTATTTTTTTAAATCTTTCTCCTCCAAAAGATTCTCCTCCCTTCGTGGAGAATCTTCACGGAGTGCCCCTACCAGGACACTCGACCCTGGCGTTTTCTCTTGCCAGATAACCTCCTTCTTGACAGGCGGGTTGTCACCAAGCCTCTCTGTCCTTCTCCCAGGTCACCATCCCAGGCGGCAGGGCAGGCTCCTCCTCTCCACCTCCTTCTCCACAAAGGCCCTTGGGGAGCACACGGGAGCCGGCTCCCGGCCCGGCGGAGGGGGGAGGCCGCCTCCCCGGCTCGGGGGGCTGCACGGAGCGGCCATCCCCGCCGTCCCCCCGCAGCCTGCCCTCCCGCAGCCCGCCCTCCATCTTCCTCGCCCCGCTGCCGCCCCGCAGCCCGGGCACCCAAAATGGCCCTGGCGGCCCCGCCGGGCGGGCTGCGGCCGCATTCCTGCGCCTGCTGCCAGGCCGCCTCCCTGGGCGCTGCCTTCCCCCCGCCACCCCAACGGGGCGTGAAAAAAAAAAAAAAAAATATATATATATATATAGGGGGAAAAAAAAGTGAATTTGGGGATTTTCCGCACCGAGCGCTGCACGAACCCGAGGGCGGCCGGGGGAAGGAGGCGGCTGCCCGTAGCTCCGTGTCGCCGTGTGCCGGGCTCGGCGCTTTTTGGTAGCCCCGACGGGAGGAAGGAGAAGAAGAGGAGGAAGAGGAGGAGGAGGAGGACGACGAGGAGGAGGAGGAGGAAGGTCGCGGCGAAGCAGGGCCGCGGGGCCTTCCCCACGCCGTCGGGGCGGCCCGGGGGGGCGCTCGCAGCTCGAGGCGGGCGGTGGGGAAGCCCAAAAAGTGGAAAAAAAAAAATACAAGAAGTAAAGGAATAAAGCCCGAAGGGCCGCCCCGGGGGGGGGGGGGGGGGGGGGGGGGGGCAGCCGGCCGCGGCTCGCTGCCGGCCCGTGCCTGCGGCGGGGCAGGAGGGCACGGGGCGGCCGCGGCGAGCGGCGGGGCGCAGCGTGCCTGCTGCCATCACTTACTTGTCCGTCTCTTGTGACATGTTTGATCCAATGAACTCGCTCCCCTTTTCCTCGGTCTCCCCGGTGGAACTGGACTTTCAGGTCTGTGCAGGTAAAGGCGTGTGCGGCGTGTGAACGCACCGGGACGGCAGAACCAGAGCTACTGGTAATTCTGCTTTTTTTTTTTTTTTCTTTTCAGGTTGCTTTGCTCCCCCCCCCTTTAGCCTGGCCCGGCTCGGCCCGGCTGGGCTGGGCTGGCAGCCGAGGCAGGACCGGAGGAGCGCGCCCCCCCCCCCCCTCCCCTCCCCTCCACCTCCGCCCCCCCCCCCCGCCCGCCGCCGCCGCCTCCCCCGCGCAGGTGGCGAGCGGCCGGGCCGGGCGCGCGCAGGTAACTTGGCCGAGCGGCGCCGGGCTGCGGGGCTAAAGGCGCGGGGCCGGGGGGGCGAGCCGCGAGCTGATTGGGCGGGGCGGCCGGGCAGGTGCGCTGCCATTGGCGGAGGCGCGCACAGGTAAAGGTGCCGCCGCGCGCCAGGTAGCGCGCCTCGCGCCGCCGGGCAGCCGCTGAGGGGAGAGGGAGGGAAGATGGCGGCGCTGAGGCGGCGGGCGGGAGGGAGGGAGGGAGGGAGGGGGAGGGAGGCCGTCGGGGGGCGAGGCGGCCGTCGAGGCTCCCTCACGAGGCAGCCGCCCCCGCCCCGCCGCCTCACGCGGCGCTGGGGCTCGCAGCGCCTCCCCGCCGTCGGGGGACGGCTCGGTGTTGGGTTTTTGTTTATTTGGTTTTCTTTTTTTTTTTTTTTTAGACGTGGAGCTTAGGTTGGGGCCGGCTGGGTTGGATGTTGGGGGGCGTGGGAGTGCGGAGGGCGCGTTGTGGAGGGGAGCGGTGCTGTGAGGATCGGAGAGCTGGGGGCGCGGGACTTGAGGGGTCTGCTTTGTCAGCCTGCAGAGAAGAGGAAAGTCAGCCTGGAGAGAAGAGGAAAGCCAGAACGAGGTGTTCCGCACAGCGGAGAAGTGGTTGGAGAGGACCTAGCCATCAAACTGACAGTCACCCACCCTCCTGTGCACCTTGCCTGGAGGGCTCGGTGCTGCCCTAGGACCAGGGTGTGCAGGCAGCAGCTTTCACCCGCTGGGGAAAGGAGAGGATGAGGGCCTCGAACCCAAGGGGTCACTTAGAGAAGAGGGAGTAGAAAGGTAGGAGAGAGACTTCCATCTGCTCTCACCTGCTCTCAGTCTCCATTCCTCCACTGGAGGAAGGTCAGGACCCTACTCATTCTTCCTGCTACCGCACTTAACCCCATTTGTTCCTTGAGACACCTTCGTATCCTAGGCATACCAACTTTATCTCTGCTGTGTATAGAGAAAGTAGACCAATATATTCACAACAAAGTTAACTTGCTGAATGATGCAAAGCCATGCGATTTATATTGTCCTAAGAGGAATATTTTCTACCTTTGATTTCACCTGATGGGAATGTACTAGGAGGGATATTCACAGCAGTGAGTATCTGTATAACCAAATCTGTAGTTCTGCATGTGTGTCTCTAACCATGCAGTATTGCATTCTAGGGCCCTGATCTTCTGTCACCTACTGCTGCAGCTGAAATCAAGCTTGACTCTCTGAAGTCTTTGATGTTACAGGATCACAATCAGGCACAAATAACTGTTACTGTATCTCCGGCCTTATCTGTATTCACAGTAAATAACCAAATTAAGCCAGTTCAGAAGAGATCAGTTTAAGTCAGCTTAAGCGTAGCTCCGTGAAGGTTTCCATCGTATTTTTAACTAAACAGAATTAGAAAAATACTTCAGCTAGATTAATGACACTTTGATTGAGCACAAGATATTAGTTAGCCTTTCTCTTCCTCCGTTCATCAGTCACCGGAAAGAAACATTATCATGCAATCTGTGGATCCAATCAAAAGTTGCTAATGTGGCCTGAATTTTGAATAGCAAATACTGGTTTTAAACTTTTCGGTCTGTAGGCCGTTATTCATAACAATGCTTGCATAAATTGCTTTGTATAACACATTTTGGGGAAGCCGTGAGGCTTCATAAAACAAAGAAGAGAAACAGAGTAATTTATTCATTACGAATAAAGCAGTTGTTCTGAATACAGAATTACTACGTAGTCTTAAAACAAGTTGAGCCTCTCAGGCACATCATTGTGAGATACTGAGAGTTGCCCTAGAGAAGCAGGGGGAATGCTGTAACAGTTTAAGTTAATGAAACCTCCCTGCTAAATGCAGAAATGATAACATTTCTTTCACAAATATTTGTTATGCTGAAAGAAGCCTGAAAAGGTTACCTATTTGAGCACTGTCAATAGGATTAACCCCAACTCAGGTATCCGCTTTCTCTTTTTTAATGTTTTAACTATGAGAAGCATTTGGAAGTGGATTATTTTTATTATTTTTTTCCTGTATGAAATGTATAGCAAAAATGGGGGGAAGATCAGTGATGAGCACTTTTGAAAATACCAACCTCCCCAGGTAGAAATGCTGCTGATGTGTGATTTTACAGGAAAGAAAACGGCATTTGATGCTATCTGCCGTCTTGGACCAAACCCAGACTGTAACTCAAACTGAAATAGAGTTTGTTGTTCTAGTACTGGGTCAACTACAAAACCGTCTTTAGCAGCCCTCCCTCAGGAGAATTTCTCGCAGAACGAGGTAGTCGGGAGGCTGAGCTCTGCTGCTCACCACCTGCAGAAGTGTTCCAAGGTCAAAGGTAGGGACAGAGTGGAAAATGCAGCAAGCAACGCTTGGCTGAGGCTGTTGGAGATGACAACTGTTATTTAGTTGGGACTTGCTTAGATGGAAAAATGGACCCTGAAAATTATTTTAACCAGGTTGCAGGCATTGGGCTCATCATTTTCTGGGCGAGCCTTGTGCTTCAGGCTGCAGACTGGAATCAAATTGTGAGCGCCGGAGTCCACCTCTAGCCGAGCAGGTCAAACAAGTCCTGCCTAATCCAGCCCGGTGCTCATTCTTCACGAGTTACAAGATTATTATAAACTAATCTGTTAGTCACTGAAAAATCATCTAATGTTATTTCTGGCCAGACCAGTCTTGCTTCCCATAGAATAAAGGCTGCGTAGAGCAAAAATAAAGCGGTCGTGCAATGCATTATTGAACATATAGGGGATCCATCTTTGGAGTGTACAGGAACAACCTAAAATAGTAGATTGCTGGTTTTCATACTGTTTGCTTCTTTGCATAGCAACTGCTAGGTTTTTTGTGGCGTTGTTCTAAGGATTCAGTGTAGAATCCAACTGTCTGCAGCTTTACCTCATGTTTACATTATTTGCTCCGTAGCATCAACGTTGTTTGGACTTGCCAGCACCGGGCAAAGGAAATGGAGTGTACAAATAAGGCTTAACTAGGCTTACTAATTGCACGAAGCAACTGAAATATCTTTCAGAAAACTATTAAAAGTCTCTGCGATAGAAGACGTTAGGGAGGTATTTATGTCAAAACAGTGCTGTAAAGTAGTTTGGTGAGAGTTGAGATGTTTGAAAACAAGGGGTTTCAGTAGCCAACGATTACCATATATTTTTATTTATATATTTCTGTGTCGCTGATGGCTGTTGATACAAAATGCACTCTGGCACAGTAAGTTCAAAGACAACCACCTACCTACGAATTCTGTGATACGTTTACTGTTAGTCCTTCCCATAGCCTTTCCTTTGTAGTCGTCTTCTGTGTGAAACTATATTTATTGGGATTTGCACAGACCTTGATCTTCAGCTGACTTCAATAAAGCCATCACATACATCAAAATAAATGGATTTTAGCCCTCCTGGACCCCAAATGGATTGCTGCTATGCTCTAATAATGAATTATGTTACGCTATTAACTTTTAAGAAAGCACTACCAAGTAACCAAGATCCTAATAACAGTTCGCTTTTAATGTTTCACAATAAAACTATGAAAGTGCTATCAGGATACTGTGATCAGTGGCGAGTACGTGCTGCCAGGAAACTGCCAGTTGTGCTCCCCGCACAGGTCAGCTGGGATCCCTGGAGCAACCTGGAGTTTCCAGATGCCTCCCTCCACATGGCGCGTGGCAGCAGCGCTTCAGCAGCACAGAGGACCGTGGAATATCAAGCATTTCCTGGCCACAAGGCAGGGCGTGGAGCTTTTTTTTTTTTTTGTGGCATTTTCTATTTGAAATGCCGATTTGCATTTCTTTCAGAGCCCTCAAAGCAACGTGGAAACCTGTAAGAAAAAAGGGTGGGGGTTATTTATTTTTGGTTTGCTCATTATGAGTGTAGAGTTCGTGATTCTGAAAGATGTCAGAGTTGTAACGTTAATATCCATTATATCTGCAGCTCCGATCTTAGGTGATGTGGTTTCAACTTAAAAGAGGAAAAATCACTTTTAGTGATGCAAATAGCTCAGAGCCTGGCAATCCTTTTGGGATTGAGACACTGAGACAGCTAAGAAGGCAGCTAAGTCTGACACTAGATTGGAATATTAGGCTCATACTTGATTAATAGATGTTAAAGTACCAATCCATTTCATAAAGATTACTCACAGTTTTGGAACCGATTCAGTAGAATTTAATACACACGGATAACTTTTCTGCAGATGCTTTGATCTCTCTGATAGTATTTTTTTAGTGATTCACCCAAGCATTTTGAAACAAGGGGAAAATACAGTTAGGTCACCTAATGACTGTAATTTTGCTTTTAGTGAAAAAGTGTAGTGTGAAAAAGAATAAGAAAGCATCTGTGAAAGACAACTTAATGTACTGTGGGATCTGGGACTCTGGAAATACCTTAATTAAACTGAAATCAAAGTTGTGTGATGTCATTACGGGCCAGAGCTGGAGAACCTAAATAACCTGATCTCTCTGTTAAGAGTGCATCTCTCCGAGGGTTTGTCCAGCATCCCCTGTTAAGCAGCAACACCTTTGCAGCATCATAGAACAAATCTGCAAATCCATGGGCACATTTTGAGTAATCCTTAAATTCAGCTATTTTGGAGTAGAGGTGAGATAATGCTAGTTCACTTAGGTTGTGAATAGAATTTCAGAAGAAATTTGTTTTAATACCTATATATCATTTTGTTTAATTACTGGGACACTCATTTGTTGCGTTTTTTGTTGTTTTTTTTGTTTGTTTGTTTTTAGTCCTCAGTAGTAGTAGTTTCTAAACCAACATATTTTTTTTTCCCCAAATTAAAGTTGTAGGGTCTGCAGTGGGCGGTGGACTGGGACTGGAGGGCTCTCACTGGGGACCGGGAATGGAAGAGAATGCCTTGGCCACTGAGGCTCCCGCTCTCAGCTCTCATCAGTCAGTTCTTGAATCATTATGATTTACCGAGCATCACTCGAAAGGAATCCGAAATAGGTTTTCACATGTTGATCACTTCCCTGGGAGCTTCATATGTCTCTGCATCAGCTGAGAGTTTTAAAAAAATGCAGAAGCTCCACAGGTCTGACAGCGCACCGAAAGAAGCAGCATTCTAAAAGCGATGAAGTCTCTTTTTGCTCTGACACCATGTCTTAAAATAGGTGCAAGTGTTCCAGCAGGCACACGGTGAAGGATGGCATATAAACAACTGATTGTTTGCTTTTCCCACACTCGAGTAAACTCAGTCCGGAGAATCCACCGAAACACTTTTCAGTCGGAGCAGTAGGAGCTGGGCAACAAAGCTTCGGATTCACGCAGAATCGATGCGTTTTCTTCCTCCAAATAAGTCAATGCTGTAATCAAATATCCCGGCACTTAAGGAATCACAGCAAATGGAAAAAAGCTGCTTTCAGGGCTTGCTGAGGAGGAGGAGGGGCTGATAGCCCCCAGGCAGTTGCTCAGTTATCCTTGTGGCTGCCCTCAGGAGCAGGCAAATGTTATTCTACTTGAAGGGCAGAGGATAAAGGGAATTGTCTGGTGGCACAAAAGGAACCAGTGTCGGAGCCAAGAGATCTCTGCTGTGCCTTGTTCTGTGGAAAGGTCACGAGACCGTGTGTCTCTGCACTTCTGTTTAAGCTTTGTCAGCCCCGTCTTAGTGCCTTTACAGGCAGGTGTAGCGGTGTCTCTTTCTAGTATTTGTTGTTGTTCCCTTTTGAAATGGAGGAGTACTTCAGAAGAAAGCATTCCAACCGACCTTGTTCATAAATATAAAGGCCGTATATAACATCACTCCATCAGCCTTTTGGGGCAATGTAGAATCAGAGCTTGCTGACATAACCCTTGGCCTTTCCTTTTGCCTGGGCTTGGCTCTTCAGTGCTCAGGAGCTTCAGGACCGCTTAGTCCGGGGCTTGGGGAAGACCCCGTTTCTAGCTCCCCTGCAACCGCGGACTCGGCCCGTCCTATCGGGCTCACCATCTCAGCGATACCGTGTTTATACAATGCACATGCCCTGCGTGCGCCTACAAGCCTGCTTTATCTCGGCTCAGTCTCTGCTGTGAAAGTAGATTTTTGCTGTTCCCCTGCCGCTGGGAGGACGTCGCTGAGAGCCCGGGACACGCGGTGACAGCCCTGCCTCGTCCTGCCACAGCCAGGCCCAGGAATCAGGCTCGCAGGGCGTCTCCGTGGCTGCTGGCTCCAAGTTCCTTTGCACCTCGTTTTCCTTCTGCAGTATCACTGTTACCCATGTGCATTATTGCACTGCCCAATCCAGTATTGATTTTTTCGGTTTTTTTTTTGTTTTTTTTTTTTTTTTAGCGCAGATCGGAGTTACGAGGTAGTCCCAGCTCCTCCAGCCGTGTCCCGTGGCTGTGGTGCGTGCTGCTTTATACCCTTACCTTTGTTTCTCTGAGCCCCTTGTTTGAGAGAAGGATCAGACAAAACATCCGTGTTTTCTCAATTCATTCAGGATGCAGAAACTTCTTGCCATGCCGTGCCCTAGGCACTGTGTGTAACCAGGAGTTGCGCTGCACATTTTGCTTCCTTTATTCCAGCACAATAAACTGATTTACAACACCTGTGGTTTTTCTTTGCATTTTCCTTTCTTTTCCCTTTTCCCAAGTCGGTGGAAATCTTAGCTCCTTCCTAAGCAAAGTGAAAGTATTCGGCAGTGAAGAAGTTTTATGTGGCTTCAGCCACAGGGATGCTGAGTATTTGCTTGCCTCTATTTGACTAGAAAACAGAGTGCCTGGCGATGGCTGTTTGTTTACACGGAGTGTTTGGGTGTGAGGGGGAAAGCAGGCACATTTACATTTACATTTCTTTACTGCGTTTTTTCTCCAGCTCCCACACATGAGCAATAGCCCTGCAGGGTAGGGTGGGGGTGAGATATGTGTGTTGCTCTTTATTTCACTGTAAACTTCGCTCTGAGTGCTAGGACTTCTCGGGGGAAGATAAACCCTCTTTTACCATCCGTAGGGGTATAAATCACTCCTAATTAACACCATGGTTAAGCTGCCTGGGGTGGGAGGCGAAGAAATCCTATAGCTTGGCTGTGCTCATTCCAGAGTGAACGAGGTGCAGGAGGACACAAAAGCTCAGGAAACTGTACAAGAGGGAAGCCAAACTGACACCCTGCAGTCCCCTAGCCCCGAGCAGAGACTGTTTTGCTACCATGAAGTTGCTCAAGCTCTCACCGCCCAGGTACCCACTGCCAGAGTCAGTTCCTGACCTGTGGAGGTTTCAGAGGAGGTGCGCAAGGCAGACACGCGGAGGTAGGTGCAGCACCTCTCCGTTTTATACGTGAGGTTTTTGAGCAACTGACTTGCCAAAGGTTATGTGGGGAATCTCCGCAGAGCCAGGAATTTATTACCCCTTGCCCAGATCTCCAGCTGCTGCCAGAAGCAGACAAGTAGTTTGCTGAATGCTTCAGCCCGACTCCTGGAAAGTACTCCTGCATTCCCACTGAAACCAGTGAGTTCCCCAGTAGAGCATACATTTATTTTTAAACTCTACAGGCAGGGGTTGCATGTTTTGACAAACTGGCACCAGATCATTGAGTGCCTTATAGATTCTTAGCCCCTGAAACACCGTCATGACTAACTGCTCTTTAAAGCTGCCACCGCACCGCAGCCGTCCGTGGGCTCCGAGGCAGTGCCCGAGTGCAAGATGCCTTTCTTGGTCTAGCCTTGCGCTATTTTAGCTTAAATCACCTGCAGAGATGACAGTAGAGTTTAAGGGGGGAGAACAATTCCGAATGAATTGTGCTCACAAAATAGACAAGCCACGTTTGTAATGTAGGATTTTAGACCCAGGTGCCTTCGTCTTGTCTTATCAGAGCCGATTGGTTTAGCTCCTGTGCAGCGTAGGTTGTAGTTAAACATTGCACTGATAACTCTAAGCTGGCATCGGTATTTACGCAGGACAACTGATGATGCAGCGTCGTAGCTGGCTTCAAGGACAGCTCTCGCCTTGGAACTCCTCGAGTGGAGTCCATCCTCACCAGCGTTTTATAACTCGTGATAAAATCTTTCTCAGTATTATTTGTCTCCTGTATGAAGTGCAGGTGGTGAGCACTGAGCTTGGCACCACAACACGGTGGAGCAGGAAGTAATCCCCTAGCGGGGATTTCCCTGATAGCCCCAAGGTCACTGCAATGAGCAGGCAGCAACTTGGGGAAAAGCAGCCTTTTTCAGGACGTCCCATCACCCTGGCTCTCCTGGGACCTTGTCTGTGAGAGGTGAGGTGTGAGAATGGCTTGATAACAGCATACTTCAACCCTTCATCTTGCAGTGAAGTTGAACAAAGCACATTTTTGTGAGGGTCCTGACAGATAAAAGCATTTGAGTCACCGTGGGTTGGCTTTGCCCACTGGAAGAATACGTGGCTGCCCAGAAGAGTTTTCCCTCCTTACTCCAGGTCATGCATTTCTGCCCTCTTGTGTCACAGCAGCAGCCTTGCTCTTTCCTCTTCCAGAAAACTGTTTTGTTTCTGGTTTTAGTAGAACTAGTTTTCAGGCAGGTGAGCAGGCTGGTTTGACCCCATTAAACTCCATTGCCAAACTGTGGGAGTGCTGGACACAACACGAGGAAGGGGATGGGGGTTGTAGGGCAGGCCCACCTCTTTTGGCAGTAAGTCAGTTTTAGTTTTGAGTTAAAGCAATTGAGAAAGTGCACGAGAAGCAGTCTTTTCTGTTTGAGATGAATAAAAGCCTTCCAGGTGTAAGCAAGGGGAATTAATTAGAGCATTTGCCCGGCCCAGTTCTTTTCCCGGAGTCTCACACGTGGCTGGCTCACGTGATAATCTCTTGGCTTCACAGAGACGGCATCACCAGCAGCTCTGCAGCGTGTTTCATGAGCCTCTCAGCGTCCTTCAGCAGCTGGAGTAGTGGTGGATGTCTGCAAGTGCAAGACAACCTCACAGCATCAGCATCACGGTAGTCACAGTGAACCTCCTGAATTCATGGAAGTCTGTTGAGAGTGCAGCTATCCAATGAAGAAGGTGTTTTCTAAGCCACAGGTGAAATGGCCAACTTTCCTTCGAGAGGTGTGCATATGGAAGGTGTTGTGTCTGGTTTTCAGACAGTACTATGAAAAATGTCAGTCATTCTAAGTTGTCCTTTGCACTGCATCACCCTTCTTTGCTTTGGAAGCGATTTCACAGCTGGCTAGCGCTCAGATTCTGTTAGCTGTAGACAGCAGATGCCTGGGGTTAAATTAGATGCTTTGGCCCTCCAAACGCAGCCTGGCAAGCTGTGGGGCAGGGAGGGGGGATTTCCCCTCTGTGCTGCTCCTGCTGGGTTCCAGAGCTTCCAGGGAGAGGGGAAGGGAGACGAAGGATATCTGAAAATCTTCAGTGTAAACAAGGCCAATTATACAGACATCAATTACCCCAGTGTAAACAACCAATCGCACTATAATGGAGAGAGCCTTTTGAGCCTGGGGAGAGAGCTTTGAAGTGCCTCTGCTCAGAGATTTCCCGTTAATGCAGGGAATTGCACCAGCAGCAGCCCTTGGCTGCGCTGAGTGCAGGTTGGTGGGCTGGGAGGTGGTGGATGTCCTCCATGCGACAAAACAGCAGTTAAAATTCCAGCAGCAATGGGCAGTAGCCGGTGGCAACCTGGCCGTGTGCTTGCCCCCATCACCCAACGCATATGGATGGTGGCGGTGTGAAGGGAAGGGATTTTGGGGTACATAAATGCGTACTCATTGCCTTTGTGTCCAGGAACTGCTTGGCCTGCACTTCACTGACTGGTCATACACCCAGTAGGTCTGTAGCCTCCTCTGACTTTAGGTCTCTCTAAGCGCCTAGTGTGATTTTCTCCCTCAAAACATACTGCTTGTTCAGGCCTGACTGTGTGGCAGACGGAGTCCTCTAAGCATCTCTTTATTTTTGGTGAGCTGTGGATCAGGCCCCCCAGGCCTGCAGATGAATCCTGCAGCCTGTGTAACGCCAAGGGCTGCAGCAGGCTCCCTGGCCCTGGTCTCCAGTTCTAGGAGAGGAGTCGAACACAAGGATTTCTTTGCAGGCTCTTCTCCCCATGCCACATGCCTGCTCCTCCCTTAAAATTCCCCTAAGATTTGCTGTGTACAGCCCCCGTCCAGCCTGAGATCGAGGTGCAGGCCTTGCCCCCCTATCCATGCAGTCTCCTCCTGCTAGACATCACATACCAGGACAGGAGTTTCTCATGTTTCCCCTACATGTGCCGAAGTGAATTCCAGTTTTGTAGCAGTGCCTGCCTGATTCTTGCATTTTCCGTGGAAGAATACCAGTAAAGTCATACCCAGGTTAACATTAAATGCGTCTGACTCTCAGCTGGGAAGAGGATTATGGCAATTTAGGCTAATAGCTGCCAAATAATAGACAGGCAGATACTCTTAAATTGGTTTAATTTATGTTGGCTGGCCCTGACAATTGGAAGAGAAGATAAATATACACAAAGCTCGGGGTGTTATGATGCTAATTGAAAAGTCACCAAAGGAAGCCTTCATGGTGTGTGGGAACCTTGGTGCACGGGATTAGTGGCTAATTAGCGGCTAGGAGCTTGCGTGCATGCCTCCCAGCTGTCTCACACCGAGCACCTTGGCCCATGCAGTCGATTCTTGCCCTTGATACAAGCATTAAAGCCAGGGCTGTGGGCAGCAGGCAGCGTGGAGATGGAAAGATACAAATCGTGTCAGCACCGTAGCAGGCTCTCCTAACACACACAGAAGCATTTGCTGCGTCCTGAGCCACAGCAAACATACAGGCATTTGAGACCTGAGCTCGTTTTTTTTTTTTTTTTGTTTTTTCTCTTTTTAACAAGTGCACAAACCCTGTTATCTTACTTTCTGCCTCTTTCATGTCAGGTTTGCAGCAGATGACAGAACACGCTCCAGAGGCCCTAAGCCTCAAACCCTGCTCCAGACTCCAAAGTGAATGCACACAGGCAGCGGCAGCCCCTTCTTTGCATTGTGTTGTAGAACCACGACATTTAAAAAATATTTCATCTGTCTGTCAGTGCCTCAGTATTTCTTTCTCAAGCTTTTCGCTGGTATAAGAATCAGAGATTTTTTAATTAATACCCTCGTGTTATATGAATCCAAGAGCTTGGCATCTGGAAAACAGAGAGACATACAAAATGGTAGGAACTGGTGTCATTGATGCATCACTGACACCACTGAACTAATCAGGGCTTGTTTAATTAGGAGCACATCTATTTTGCCCAATTGTTTTCCATTCATATGTGGGAATCCCTCATATATTTTTTCATTTTAGAAGGCTGTTTTGTAACTCTGAAGAGTTACATGTTTTCTTCGTGTCCCCATGTTTAGTTTTTCAAACCTGAAACAAGTGCAAACACAGCTTTAAACTGTTACACACCCTCTCAATTAAATTAACCAATATTAAACCTCACAAAGGCATCAAGTAGCAATACCAGCAAGTTTCCATTGCGATCATTAGAGAAGCTCCAAAGCTTTCTTTCCATGTTACCAGCTCTCTGAGTAATGCAGTTTTGCGCAAGCTGGAGCCAGAAGTGGGATAAAATAAGGAGCCTGTGCTCATGGGCAGTGTCCTGTGGTGGGTGAGCTGGTGGTTGTGGAGTCAGCTTTTTGGGCAATCAGCAGGTGGGCATTTGTCATCTGGTTTCCTCAACCCTCCAGACAACCAACCCTCTTCTCCAGCTGCTGAGAAAAAGCTGAATCACCCATGATATCCCCAGTAAGAGCTGATTACAAAGAGGACGTCCTTCTTATAGCAGCTATGTTGTTGTAAAAGTGATGATACGGGAAGAGGTAAGGTTTGCAGGCAGAGCTAGTAGCTTATTTGATCGCTTACGTGGTTGGGAAAAGTTAACAGACTTTCAGGTGTAGTTCTTCAACAGGCCTGAAAGAGAAACCTCGAACTTTGAGCTATTCTGGCCCCCCCTCAAAAATCCTGTCGGGAGAATATACACCACAGCCCCAGACAGCCAGCTCTGCCGGGGATAAAACCAGCTGCCAGGGCGGCTCCAGGAACCCAGGTGCTACAGGAATCTTAACAGCCTATGTGGAGCAACAGATTCCTGAAACCTTCAGTAAATGTTTGTCAAAATGGGAATGAGAGAGACATGGAAAATCAACATTTTCTGGCCACATTATTTCCAACTGGTTTTAAGAGGGTATTAGTAATACAGCTTTTCACACAATCGCTTTTAAACAGGCGTGCTTCGTATCAGCCATCTTTTAAAATACCTTCCCTTTTAAGCAAAGTACCCATGGGTACCATTAGTGATGGTTTCAGGTGCTACTGGACAGCAGTACTGAGACACCGAGTGGAAGCTGGTCGGTGCGGTGACTGATGCAGAGTGGGAAGTCGGTGACAGCACTGCGGGCTGAAAGATGCTCCAGGCTGGAGCCTGGCAAGGAGCTAGGAGCATGTGAGTCCTCTGTTTAATCTCACTGAGTCAAAAAGACAGGGGAATCCCAAATCAATCAGCTGAACAGAGCTCGCAAAGGGGCCTCCATTTGTTTGAGCAGCATTTGGGGGAAGTCTTAAGAGGATTCTCCCCCAGGGCAGGGACTTCTCTTTTGTGTTTGTCCCTCCTATAAAGAAACTTAGTGAACTCTTCCACCACCTGCCACTCACGGTCCTCAACAGGCAGGTCTGGAAAGGCCTGGCAACCTCCTGGAGACCATTGCTTCTTTCATCGCCTTGCAGGACATCCTATCTCTTACACTGTTTTCTTTACAACAGAGAGAAGAAAAAGAAGGAAGGAACTGCAGAGAAGAAAGTGCAGAAGAGTTTCTAATTCCTGTAGGAATCTGTGCCTGACACATTGGGTCTGCAGGAGCCCAAAGCTCTGCTCAGCCCCATGAAACCTGGTTGCTTAAGTGCCAGGATCCCTTCTGAGTGAATCCCTCACCATTTAGAGAAGGTGCTGGACTGAGTTGTGCAAGTACATCTGTTCTCAGGTCAGTCAAAAAAAAAAAAAATATATATATATATGTAATATATGTATAAGTTTAAAGCATTAGCCTGTTCCAAAAAAAAATATGCGAAACCTCAGTCTGAAGCTTCTGTTGAACTGAAAAATAGATATTTAAATGCTTTTTCAAATAAGGTTTTTTTGATATAGCTTTATAAATGGGAGTTATAAATAAAGCCCAATTAATTTTCCAGTGGTCTAACAACTGCTTTCACTGGGTCACTTCCAAAATAAAATTCACCTGTAGTCTGAGGTGACACCTGGGACATCCACAGAAGTCTGGTTTAACTGGGGTAAAGCCGAGGTGAGAGGCGGGTCAAAATCAGGCTCACCATGGAAGCTATCCACAGCCCTTGTGGAGAGAGATTACCATCGTGCTGGGGAGATCACGTTTCTGTTATGACCAAAAACAACTGGTTTGTGCCATTCACTCTCCCCTCTTTGTTTATTAGGGTGTCTCTGACAGCTGGGGGACTCGTCGTGACACAGGGTGAGCCGTGGTGAGACTGAATCGTGGTACTGAAGGAGAAGTGTCATCAGGTCGTGCCACGCGCCGTGAGGATGTGTGGGGACCATGGCTCAGGGCACAGAGAGCTTACAGCCCAACCTTGTAGGATGGAGGGTCACAGAAAAGTTGGGACTTAATTTTTAATGTGATTTATAGCTGTATTTTTGGGGCGGAATTCACTTTTTATGTTTGCATTTTGATGTAGAAGCATACAAAATATTTCAGATGTTACCGTAAGAGCAAGCAGCCTTTCTGTGAGTGCTTCTGCAGGGGAAAGTCTGTTCTGTGAAATTAGCCAGGGGGACAGAGCTTTGTGGTGGTGGAGCAGCTTGGTCTGAGCCTTTTTTCCCCAGGGAAAACTGATGAAGTTAAATCCTGCCATCTTTACAGGCTCTCTGGGCGACAGCAACAGGCTGCTGCCTCTGCCTGTGTGCAGAGAGCCTCCCGCTACGCAAGCTGATCCTGCCACGCTCGGCGGAGCAAGTCTGAACTGCGCGAAATGAGCAGGAAATGCCAGTTTCCAGCCCTCCCACATGGCCCCGGGCTACTTTGCACGCTAACTTTTCCAGCCTCCGGAGTTTTTACAGATTAATCCCTCACCGTCCCCACACCGATTTTGGATCGGCGCAGCGCTGCTGCAGTGTTGGGAAGCTCGTGTGATTTTGGAGACGTTTGCTGTACCGTGTTTATTGGTCTGCCTGCTCCTCTCTCCCCTTTTTGGTAATCCTCCGCTCTCCTGCAGGTATCAACACGTACAGGAAAGCTTCGTCACAACAAATAATAGCCAAACACGCCACTTTTTTTTTTTTCCATCCGTCGAAAATACCATCGTGCTTTCAGATCAGTCCCGGCGAAAACCGTCGGTGGGGCTGCAAAGAGGTGAAAGGTTTGCGAGTGTAGGATTTTGTGGAAATATATACTTGTTTGGACTTGGCCCAAGAGCTTCGTTTACCCGCTTGACAGGTAACAATTAGCGAGCAATAGCTCTGCTGGCTGGAATGCAGCTGCAAGGGCCAGCAGGCGCTGGGTTACCGGGTGGGCAGGTGTGGGTGCAGCGCCCAGATAGGTATGTGCATGCACAGCATTCCTGGGAATCAGCTTTCCCCTAAAGATGCAGCGATGACTGCAGGGCACAAAAGGGCTGGGCTTAGCCCGGGCTCAAAGACGGTGAGCTGTTTGCAAGGTAAAGGAGTAAAGTAAACAGCGGGAGAGAAGACAAGCTGAGGAAAAGGCTGAGAAGCAGCTGCTCCCCCCCTCCCCCCTTTTATTTTTCCATCGAGAGGAGAGTTTTGATTCTTTCTCAAAAAATGAGAATGTCATGGGAGATAAAAAAGGAGGGAAAAGATGAGATAGGGTAGAGTTGATTTGAGGAAAAGTGCATGCCTGTCTAAAAGTTACACGACCAGGTGGCCAGCATGGCTCAGGTGCTGCCGAAGGATTGGTCTGCAGGGGTTTTGTGCACTGCTCCCCAGCACTGGCACAATGGCTTATAGCAGACCTGAGAAGTTCACTTGGCATGGTATAAATGTGAAATGGGGAAACCATACATCAGTTGGCTTAGAAACATTTAAACAACTTGTGTGCTCAGCCCTCAGCTCTGCCCTTAGCATGAATCCAGGCGCTGATGAGTTTATCGAATAAAAGCACTTTGTGAAAAACAGCCCCGTCCCCACCTCCTGCCAGCACCCTGCATCAGCCCCTCCGATAGTCCAGTCCCCAGAGGGAACCCGTGGGATAACTTATGTGGACTGTCAGGGAATTTGCAGGTGTTTTTAAAATGTTTGATATTTCTTCCTCACGGCAAGTAACCTTCTGTTTTAGGAACAAAATCAGTTGCTGATTCTTTTCATATTTTGTTTTCATATTTTTGTTCCCCTTTGTGAACAGGCTTTTTTGCATTTGTGCATTTTCACTTGCATGTTTCATGCTTGACAAGCAAGCTATTGTGTGGCTGGAGAAGCCACATCCTCTTTCCTGCTCTCTGTAGTTTCACCTGTAGACTTAGAATAGTGCGTCCCATCTTCTTAACCACAAGAGACAGATAAGTACTGCTAGTTATGTACACATATGTCATTATAAATCTCTATTTATTCATAAATCTCTATTTGTTCATATCACACTGTAATTCACTGTAACCTTATTTCACTAAAATGACAAAGTATTTTTTTTTTATTTTTAATAAAAATAATGTATTTTTTATTTATAAGTGTCTTCCCTGGCTGAAAGGACTTGATTCTTGGTCTACTGATTGATGTCATTCGAGGAAGAAGAAGTCCAAGCACAATTAGAGGCAATTTTCCTTGATCTTAAAGGACTCAGCATTACTTTGAGCCATAAAACACTATTTGTACACTGTTATTTACTCTGATCTTCATTAAGAGGGACTCTCTTTGCTCAACAGTGTATGGGCTAATATGTGGTCATTAAGCCTGATGACTAGCTGACCCTATAGCAAGGTCTGTACTGCTCCTCACAAGCTCCAAGCAGGCTACAAGCAGCCACCATAGGAGCATGGAGACATCTGTGCTCTGTGGACCAACGCTGCTGTCCTATGGCCAGTTCCCTCGCCCTTGCCACCACCCCGGTGGTGGGGCTGGATGGAGAAGCTGCAGGGACCTGCCAGTGGGCAGAGCTGGTGGCATCCCCGCTCTGCTCCCAGCCCCTGAAATCCCCTCCCTGGGCAGAGATGGGAAGGGGGCAATGTCAAAAGAGGAGTATGGAGTAAAGACCATCCAACCACGTACGCACATAGCAATAACGTAAGTGAAGAGTTTGAACTCCACCGTTTGAACTCCTGTACACTTTTGACCTCCACGATGTTATGTTTTTTTGTTTGTTTGTTTTTAAAATAGAACAGAAGTTGGGAGGGACCTACCAAAGACCATCAAGTCCAACTGCCTGACCACTTCAGGCCTAACCAAAAGTTAAAGCATGTTATTAAGGGCACCATCCAAACGCCTCTTGAACACTGGCAGGCACGGGGCATCAACCACTTCCCTAGGAGGTCTGTCCCAGTGTTTGACCACCCCCACGGTAAAGAAACTTCTCCTAATGTCCAGTCTCAACCTCCCCTGCTCTCTCGTCACTTCCCAGGGAGCAGAGGCCGGCACCTCGCTCTGTGCTTCCCCTCCTCAGGAGGCTGCAGAGAGCTGTGAGGTCGCCTCTCGGCCTCCTCATCTCCAGACCAGACAGCCCAGTGTCTGTTTCAACCTCGTAAGGTTTCCCATCACCTCCCCATCAGATAGGAGGACAGGACCTGCATGCAGTGTTGGAGCCCCGGGGCTCTCCAGACCAGTTACACCAGCGGTGTAACAGTGCTCTCTGCTTCTTACATTCCTGGCATTGCTTTTGCCCGGCCGCACGCAGGAGCAACACTTTCATCATGGTCTTCATGGTGGTGATCACGCTGCCTCGTCATGGCAGAAGAGGAGTGAAAAGCTCTACCAGCAGCAGCCTTCTGAGAGAGTTTTCCTTCACCCTCCACTTCTGTAAACGCTTTCTGTGAGCATGAGGGATTTAATCTTTCCATTCGGTTGCTGCTGCTTTCTGCTATATCAGCACAGCCGCCAGAGCCGTTGTAAACATTTCGAGTGGCGTCAATGAAAGGTGACTCAGGAACAAACGTGATATGAGGAATTTGGAAAGGCTGGAAGACTAGCCAGTGTACCAAACGCTTTTCTAAATGGACACTGAAGGGATGAAGCTATGGAAGGGATGGTTTGGGAGACACCTTCCCACTGCAGCTGTGCAGTCACAGTGAGTAAATGTGCCTTTGGGAGTGCACAGTGTTTTGAAAGGGCATCGTGCCACCAGTGAACGAAGCTTACAGTGACTGACCACTGCTAATTAAAAAGCAGGATGACTCCACCTGCTATTCGGGTTCTGCACAGAAGGCTGGCACCACTTTGGGGTGAATATGGGGACTCCGGAGTAGATGACGAGGGCTCTTTTGTTCACTGGTAACTACCAATAAAGAATCCACCAAATAAAGCGAATCATAAATGGCATTTTAAATAGTCCCTCACCCCAGGAAAGCAAATTCTAGAAGAGCAGTGTGGAAAAAGGACCGACCCAAAGGAATTCACCGCCACAGGTCATTCGCCAGCAGCACCACGCTACGTCAGGAGGAACAGAAAACACATGACCCGGCTCCGTGAAGTGTTTGTGGAGCTTTTGTCACCATAGTACCGAGTCACCAAACACAGAGAGGTCCCTCCCATGGCTCGTAACCCAACACGCAGTGGCTGTCGCTGGTTTCTGCGGTCCTTCTCAGTCTGCCCGGCGTGTGACAGCTGAACGGGGCAATGCCGGGCACGTACGGGCCTCTCCCTCCCCACAGCACGCTGCCAACAGTTCAGTGCTCCCAGCAGCTCTTTAGGAGCTTTCCTGGGCGGCTGAGTAGAGCAGGTGGCTTCACACAACCATAGGTCTGACTGCCACAGGTGTCACCCCCTGCTACCCGGGTAAGGACACACAAAACTCTCCACGCCGTACACCTAGGGTTGAGCTGTCCTTCTCCAGACTTCACCTGTTTAGAAGCTTTCTGAAATATTTATTGGTCTGAGGCTTACGGATTAAGAAATTTTTAGCCAGAATGTTTCTGCTGCATGTGACAGTAAGAATAGATAAAAAATGCAATACTTTGTCCAATTCTGTCCTCATACTTACAGAGACCATGAATGCTATTTCAGATGGTAGAACTAGACATTTTGGGTGGGACAACAAGAAGCTGGAGAAGTAGAATAACTGCTGTACCGCTGCAAAAAGGCTTCTCCGGCCAGAGGAGGTGCACTGAGAGGAGAGGCTGCAAGGAGCGATTCCTCGAGGAGGTAACCAGCAGGAAGAAAACAGAACAATTAAAACCGAAGGGCAGTGTTAGCACAAGGACAATAGGGTGCAAACTGGCTTTAACATATTCTGGGTGGTAAAGAAAGGATGGCATCCTAGCAGGGGAGAAGCAAGTTACAGGGAGAGGTCCCCAGGAGGAGCAGGGCAAGGAGCGTGTTGGGGGCCCGGGGGTGCAGCTCGGTGGGGAGTCCCCTGCGGGGTTCGTGAGCCCTTCCAGACCACTTGCTGGGGCAACTTCTGTGTTGGCATCTCCTAACTTTGGAGTTATCAAGACTTCAGGGCACTTGGGGAGTACCGTACGGGGTCTTCTGCAGCATTTATTGTTCTATTTCATTGAATAGGGTGACGCTCACATAGGCTTAATTGTGTTCTTGCAGTTGTAGTAGAAAAAGAGAAACAAACAAACAAACAAAAAAAGCTATCTATATTTAACAAAACACCAGTGATTCAGTCCTGACATACAGAACTTGGCTCACCCAAGACTGGTTGGGACAAAGCAAACAGTGCATTGTTTGACTGCAGCCCAGCTATTGATGGCAAGGCTTTGTGGAAAATAAACCACAGCTCTGTGGATTCCTTCCCTGCCAGGGATAACAAAGGTTATGAAGGATGAGAAGCATCCCCTGGATAGTCACCGAAGCACAGTCTCTCCTTCAGGCTGGGGAAAGATCAACATGAGGGAGTAATGCCTTCCTGAGCAATGTGTTGTGATGGAGGAACTGAGATTGTAAAGGATTTGTTACTTCAAGTGACATGCATAATTTATTAAATCTTTTCAATTCTGAGGAATAAAGAGCAAACACGAGTCCCCACACCCATGCAAACACACAGATAGGTTCTTGTGCAACTCCACCCCCTGTGGCTGCTTTTTGCCAACTTCCGCGATGACTTAATTTAAACAAAATCCCAGGACAGACGCACTCAGGAACACTTCGGTGTAACCTCAGCCCGAGCTTCCTTTTAAAGCGGCAGGTCCCTGGGTCTTTTGAAGGCATGTGTGCTCGTTAGCATCACACCTCGTCAAACAGAAGCCAATGAGACCCATCTCATTTTGAAACGTGCCTAAATCTTGATAACAGCTGTGCTACTTGGGACTGCTGTTGGTGCTACCTTGCAAGAGTAAAGCGAAGGTTTTGGGAATTAGCACTGTCCCCAGTACTCTTTTTGGCAAACAGCGCTGGATGGGAGCTACGAGGAAAAAAACCTTCCTCCCATCAGGAGACTTTGTTGTTCTCATAAAACAATGGGCTAAGTCATTTTCCTCCTATTACTTCAGCTTCTGACTTTATAAAGAGAGGACAATTACAACCATTTGCTACATAAAAAGACGTACAGGGAAGTTTAATACAGAACTGTCTTTGAGAGCAAACACCAGATGCTACAGACTTTCAGAAGTACAGATTTGTTAATGAAAAGGCTCCCTTCATCCTTGTCACAAAGGAAAAAATAAATCGTGTATGTATTTTTTAGACAATCTCACCACTCCACTCTTGGAATATCATACTGAAATACAACCTAAGACTATGCTTCAAATATTAAGCTAAAAGACTCAAATATATTAATGTAAAAGATGCAAAGGTGGAGCTGACCCAGGAACTAGGGATATGGGCTTGGTCTATTCCTAGGCTACTGAAGCTGTGATTGCTGAAGAAACAGCACAGTTCAGCGCAACTCAGCTTGAGCTGGCAGCCGGAGAGCTACGTGACCCTGTCCAGAAGTCTGTTTGTCCCTGTCCCAGCCCATCCTTAGAGCTGGGAGAGGAGCAATAGGGCAGCGTGGTGTGAAGGAAGGCTCTCGGGACATTAAGGTGGATTGTAGTGAGCCACTAGCAGCATAGCGGTGTCCCTGTCAGGAAGGAGGGGTGAACTTCTTGCTGCTTTGCTATTGGAGCCAGCAGGAAAAAAGAAATCACTAAGTGCTTCGGGTAATATTCAGTGCTTCTGTCAACACCACCCAAATTACCAGAGTACTTACCAGAGAGACAAACCTTGGGAAATCACGTCAAATGTGTAGCAACCAGTGATCTCATGGTTTTTCTTATTTGAGCAGCGCAGGATGAAAGCCTCCTACAAAGCCTGAGCAGACACCTGACGTGTCCCAGCCTGTTTCCTTCAATGGCTAAACGAAGTCGTGGCAGACATTGAAACAAAATCTCGCTCTCTGTGTGCAATTGCATCTGAAACTACAGCAGGGCATGGCCGGCTCTATGGGCAGCCTGCACAAGCAGAGGCGATATTTGAGGTCGCCTGCAGCTCTTTGGGGAGAAGTTTAATCTGGTCTCGGAGTATCTCATTGCAATCACTTGAAGGAGGACACTTGCCCAGGACCTCTGGTATTTGAGGATGAGTGGTTTTGCACAGGTTAGCTTTCTCAGGAGATGGCAAATACTTTGAGGAGGAAAATCTGTGGTTCTTTACAGAACCTTGTTCTCGAAATCCTCCCGAGCCTCCTCTGTCACACACCAACTCCAATGCCTACAGCCAGACGGGCTGCAGAGGACAGTTATGTGAGGAGGAGCACTGGGAAGCACACCAGGAGCATCCGCTGTCACCAGGCACCCACTCAACACGCGGTACAGGACCATCAGGTTTGCTTTCCACTCCGAAGCCGACGGTAACATGATGCTGGTTAACATCTCCGTAGTCCACTCCTCCCCTTCCTCTGGTGCTGCTGTGTAAATCAAGCCTCAGGACCTATAAACTAATGAACATGCTAACCTATCTCAACTGCATCTGTCCCTAATATCCCATTAAAAGTCTCGTGGTCTTCATAAATGCACTCTGCGAAAGGCAGAATGAAGCAGAGTCAAACGGAAATTTACCTTTCCCCTTTCCGATAAATGTCCCGCTGAGAGATAAAATAAGCTACAAAGGACACTTCCAAAATATTTTATCTTTCCCTGCCCCCCTCCCCCCCCCAATCACAGGCTGGATTTTTTTTTAAGGAATGTTTTTATTTCAGTATGAAAAAAAAATCCCATTAGGTTTTAATTCACATTCTCATGATTCAAACATCCTTAGTAAAATGTTGACTCTTTTCAGACAGGTTTTGTAAATAATTTGGAACTAAATCTTTCCAACCTGTCTTTCCTTTCCCCCAGGAGCCCAGCCTGAACACCAGGGCACCCCGGAGGAAAGGACTTCTGTGTAGCAAGTTGCAATTTTATGATGGTGTAAAACAACAACAAAAAAGCCCTAAACAATTAATGTTATACCTGACACTTATTTACGAGTGCACAGAAGCAATCTGAAAGCTGTAAAATCTGTCAGCAGCCTCGTTTAATCTCTCGCTGTGAAAGACATTGGTACTTGTCACTTTTATTACCGGCAGCGCAGCGACTGCGTACTTTAGAGCTTGTTAAGTCAGTTGGGTCGGATCCACAGGCGGTGTAAATCAAACTCCTGTCCTTGCTCCAACATATCTGTGGTCAGGGATTGCTCTGCGGAGCCATTGCACAACCGGTGCCGCCCCAGGGGGCTCTTACATCAGGTGCAGCCTCCGTGAGCTGCAGAAAGGCCGGGATCCGGCCCCACGGCCCTTTCAGCTGGCCTTTTGGCTCTGCTTGCGGCTGGGCCCCAGCCCCACCTCGCTCTCCTGGAGCCTCTGCTGAAGCCCCTTGGTCCAGCCCCATCCCCTCACAGCCCCGGTGCCACGTTCAGGAGCGTGGAAATGGCAGCTCTGAACAGATTCATTTTTGGGGGAACGTCAGGGTGAGACCAAGGGCTGGGACGCTTTTCTCCCCACTGGGGAGGGGAGGAGGAGCCGGTTTTTGGCAGCGGGCTGCGTTAGCACAACACTTCGGGATGAGTAAATAGCTCAAGGTAAAAGGGTGGTGAAGATCTGAGCAGAGTTGCTGTCAACCGAGAAAAAGCACTCGTCGCAGACTTCTCCCACAGCCGTGGAGGGAGCCTGCATCCCAGCTCCGTCCAGCTCCCGGCCCCGTGACGTGGGACTGACGAGGACGCCGGGCTCGAGCCTTATCTCCCACAGAGCAATAAAAGCCGCCTGGTGAGACGTTATGAAAAGCACCTCTCGGCTCTTTCCCAGGTTTTAGTCTCTCTGCCCGTATCATCCTCGCCCTGGAAGGGCTTTCTGCCGCTGGGGTCGCACCGCTCGGAGCTGCCTCTCAGCAGGTCCCAGCCTGGGCTGAGCTTGCTGGTGGTGCCGCAGGGAGAGCTTGGAGTTGAGGTGGGTCTCACCCACCCACACACCAACGGGGAACACCCGGGGCCTTAAATCTGCTGCCAGGTGATGCTGGGGTACCCTAGGAGATGCCCTGCACTACTGCCCGCACTGGCCATCACCCTTGAGATGCCCGTCCCTGGCTTGGCAGCAGCTACATTTACCCTTTGGCCTGGGCTGTGCCCATGGGCCCCCACTGTAAGCACGTTTCACAGAGTGGTTGAGGCTGGAAGGGACCTCTGCAGGTCACCTGGTCCCAAATGGTGTCCTCCGTATATCCATCGCAGTTCTCCTGTGCGATGTGCCTCCCGCCGAGCTTCTTGCTTCATCTGTCTCCGCAAATCTGCAAATCCCCGGTGAGGGAACCTCGGCTTGCAGCAGGCCGAGCAGGCTTGTTTTCAGCTTTCTCTTGAACAGCAACGCCACAGGTGGCAGCTCCTGCTGTGGCGGTGCCATCTCATCACGAAGTCGGAGCAGTATCTGACTCTGCATCTTCCCTCACGGCTTTTATCGTTCGGGTCTCACTTTCCCAGCAGCTGAGGGATGAGTGGCACCAGCAGCTACATGCCTGAGCTTCGGGTCGTCGTTCTGCGGCCGGTTATCAGCCGTGAGGCATCAAATAGCTGTGCCTGATTAATGCAGACGCTGTACACAAGGCCTCCTCTTCAGCTGCAGTGCTCTTCAGCCGTGCTGAACGTGTGAATTCGTGAGTGATGCTTGTGTGAATAATCACCAAGATCAGCTAGATCTTTTTTCCAGCTGGCTCGCCCACATCTGCCTCTGCCTTCGCTCCAGGAGCCTCTGTTCCCCCTGTTCCCAACCTGAGCTCCACCACTTGGCTTCCCTGTACTTTAAGTGCGTATTTCAAGCCACTGCCTTCTCCAGTGCTCCTGTACGAGGCTTGTGAGAAATGCCACTGGCATTTACCTCACAGTTTTCAGTCCTGAAGTTACTTTCACGTGTCCTTTTTTTTACATACTTTTCCTCCCTTTCACACACTCCTACCTGGTCCTGATGGCCCAGAGCACACTGACTTTCCGTGTTGGATTTGCTTGGAAATACACCAACGTAGTGCTGGCCTTGGCCATCTGGAGGCTCCTTCCCCAGCCTCTTCCACGTCCTCTGTGCCCGAGGTTCAGACAAGGCGCCGGTTGTTAGCGGTGTGCAGGGAGGGCTGGCCTCTGTTTGCACAGCTCCTTTTGGCAAGGGGACAGGGAGCTTACAGCCGCTGCCAGATAGCGCAGGCCTCCAACAATAAAAGCGCGCTGCTTTTGTCACCTCTGGACTCTGCACCGAAGAAGATGGCTTTGGCTGCAGCACACGACGTGGTGGCTACCAAACTGCTGCGGGATCCATCCAGGCCCCGGGCCGGAGCTGCAGCCCGTGGAGAGGAGCCCACGCAGGAGCAGGGGGTCTGGGGGGAGCTGCCGCCCGTGGGGGACCCGTGCTGGAGCAGTTTGCTCCTGGGGGATGGACCCCGTGGGACGGAGCCGTGTGGGAGCAGTTCTTGAAGAGCTGCTGCCTGTGGGCAGCCCCCGCAGGCTCAGATCGGGAAGGACGGCATCCGTGGGAGGGACCCCACGGGGAGCAGGGGCAGAGAGCAGTGGAGACAAAGCATTGGGGACTGACCACAGCCCCCATTCCCCGTTCCCCTGCACCCGTTGAGAGGGAGGAGGTGGAAGAGGGTGGATGGGGGGAAGGTGGTTTTGGTTTGCTTTTAGTTCTCACTGCTCTAGTCTCTTACTAGTAGGCAATAAATTTCACGAATCTCCCTATGCTGAGTCTGTTTTGCCCATGACAGTAATTGCTGCGTGATCTCCCTGTCCTTATCTCAATCCATGACCTTTTATTTTTCCACCATTTTCTCCCTCTGTCCTTTTGAGGACAGAGAGCAAGAGAGCGACATGATGGAGCAGAGATACCCACGGGTGTGAAATCACAACGTCCTGGTGTGCAGAGTGTGAGGCCTCCGTGGGTGCCTGCAATGCCACAGGTGATGGAGCAGCCTCTGGTGGGTGCTGCAGGCGGGCATTGCTGCTCCCCTCTCCCCACAGCCCTGGCTTCTCAGCCTCTTTCTCTCTGCACCACAGGCTCTGCGCCACAGGCCGTGCTTTCCTAGGAAGCAGCCCCGCAGCATGGAGTGTGTCAGAGCTTCTCAGGAAATCCTTCTGCATTGCTCCATGCCCCTGTGATTGCTCAGGCCCCCTCCCTCCGCTGCTCACAGGCGTTTTCGCTTCTGCCCCATCCCGCTTGCCAATTTCCTCCCCTGTTATGCAGAGTGGGATCTCACGTGCTGCAGCACGGCTCCCGCTCCCTCTCACCCCTCAGGAGATCTCTGCCGTTCCTCAGCTCCCCTGCAAGCAGCAGCGGACCCGCAGGAGCCACAGCTTCCCACACCTCTGCCCCACCGCTCCCTGCTGGGCATCTCCCCCCCTGCCTGCTCTGCTATTGCCACGGCCGTGGCAGCCCCACTCTCGCTCCTGTTTGCCTCCATAGCACGCGGTCTTCTTGTTTCCCCCCCTGATATCTTGCACCAAAGGACTTCAGTTTGGTACAAGACCCTGGGGCAGCGACTCCTGCTCAGGCCCTCTCACACCCCCCGCTCTCACCCACATCTGCTGATAATTTCTCCCAGGCTTCCACTGTTTTAAGCTGAAACTGGGAGTCTGCCTCAAATATTAATTCTAGGCATTGCCAACGCTGATGGAGAGGTTCAGCCACATCCAAGAGGAGGCGAGGGATGGGTGCTGAAGTGCCTGTGAGGACCTTGAGGACCTCTCACGTGGCTGCTGCAGGTGGCACCAGACATGTCCCTTTCCTGGGAAAATCCACCAAAACACAGCCAGTTTACAAACCTTCTAAAAGCATCCCCCATCTGCACAGCAAACCTGATCTCCTATGGGGTTTGTGGTGTTGAGGACTGATTTAGCTTCCAGGAACAAATAAGTGCCAGCTGGAGGCTTTTTTTTTATTTTGTGGCAGGGACATTTGAAAACCACTGCCCCACGTATGTCCCTCTGGTGAGTGATAAATTGCAAGCTCCTGTGGCCACTTTTCCCATAGTTTGGGAATTTATTGCATCTCTTTCCTCTCTCTGCTCCCTTATTTTTGTGAAATGAACAGGGAATTAATTATAAGTGTGGCACCTGAAGGAGGCAGCCAGTGGCCTCCAGGCACACACACATCCTCATACATGTGTGCACACTTGTGCATGACTGCAGAAGCCTTTTCTCTTTTAGAAAACAAGACTTCTGAGGAGCGGCTGAGGAACCTAACCTCTGGTTGTTTAGTCTGGAGGAGACGAGGCTGAAGGTAGACCTCATCGCTTTCTACAACCACCTGAAAGGAGGATGCAGCAAAGTATCAGAATCTTTTCTGTGGCAAGTGATAAGATGCAAGGAAACAGTCTCAAGTTGCATGGGGGAGGTTGATTGGATATTAGTAAGAATTTCTTCACAGAGAGGGTGGTCAAGGATTGGAACGGGCTGCCCAGGAAAGTGGTGGAGTCCCCATTGCTGGTGATAGTTAAGAGACTAAAGGGGACCTACAAAAAAGCTGGGGAGGGGCTGTTTGCCAGGCAGTATAGTGATAGGGCAAGGGGGAATGGCTTTAAACTAAAAAAAAAAAAAAAAAAAAAAAAAGGTAGATTGAAATTAGGTATAAGGAAGAAATGCCATTGGACACAGCACTAAGGGACATGGGTTAGTGATGGGACTTGGTAGGTCAGGTTGATGGTTTGACTTGATGACCTCGAAGGTCTTCCCCAACCTAGATGATTCTATGATTCTTAGAAATCTGGATTCACAGCAGGGATAGCCTCTGGTTTTGGCCAGCATCAGACGTTTGTCTGAGGAGCCAAACCCTGAGATGCTTGGACAGGGTGGCAGGACATCACCCAAGGAAAACAGAGATGGTTTTAACATCTACCTTAAAATAAATAAATAAAATAAAATAAAATAAAATATTATTCTTCAAAGACTACAAAGTACATACTCAGAAGTAAGGCCATGGGGAAGAGATCTGGCTCATTGTGGCAGGCTGTGGTGGCAGAGGCATCTTCGCCGGGCCCCATCTCAGACCAAGTTCAGAGCAGGGCCTAAGTAGGGAGTTACAAATCAAGCACGGGGCTGCAGAAAGGGAACAGGGGAGTTATCCGATGGCCGTGTGCAGGCATCCTCTGCTCTTCCACTGGCTGCAGCTAGGGGATATGGAGTCATCACTGAAAAGGGACCCTTCGTGCCTGTGAGAGAAGCAGGGGAAGCTCACCTCCACTGCCACCTAAATTTGGGCAGCAGGTGAGACACTAATGAGGGAAATCCTTTTTCCTCCCATGCTGATAGTCTCATGCATAGCAGAAAAGGTCCTGCTGCCTGCAGAGGCTGTGCTTCCCAACGAGCCTTCACCCAGCCCTGGTGCAAAGAAGACAGCTTTCATCTCTTTCAGAACAGCAATGCCGCGGAGGCCAGCCAAAGCAGCCTCTGCAGCACGAAGCTGCTGCTCAGCAGCAGTCGGATTCAGATGTATTTTGATCATTGAGCTCCTGCAGGACCCGTTACAAAGAATAATCATGGTTTGGCACCCAAGGGAGTGCACAGTTGGGGGCACAAGCTGCAGTTTGCTGGTACAAGAGGAGATGGCTTTGTCCTCAGCTGTTGCCTGCTGCCTGTTCGGGGTTCATGGCTATGCCCTGTAGGGCCTGCTCCAGAATTCCAGGTTTCTTAGCCCAGAAAAACAAAACGTCTGGCAAAAGCAAGGAGAAAAGCAAAGGCTGGCAAAGCGTTTTCAAGGATGTCTTGGTTACTTCAGTCTCACAAGTGCTATGCAGAAGAACCTCAGTGGGCTTTGTGCATGTCTAACCACACCAACGTGCTGCTCTCACTGAGCCTCTGCGGCTGCCAGGGCTGGAGCAGGTGCCTGTGTCAACTGCTTTCCTGCTTAAAACAACAATAATTTTGGTCCAGAGGGGGAAAGGACCAGTCACTGTCAGCAGCTGATAGGTCTCCAAGACCTGGAACCGAGATACGCCAGGAAATGATCATGCAAATCTCATTAAAATGTGTCCATCCTCTTTCTGCGTGAGTTAAAAAGCCCCGGTGCTCCCTGCCAGAGCAACAAGTGTCAAAGCTGACTGCGCTGGGCTAAACCAGGAGCAGATCTCAACACAGCCCGTTGAGAAACAGGGCCAAACACTTCGGGATTTTCTCTCGGCCAACCTCTAATTGCAGGGTCTAGCAATCGTCAGCAGCTGAGAGCTGAGGTGTGGATTAAGCAACAGCTTAAGCAAGTGAGCATTGCAAAACAAAACAAAAACAAAAAACCCAACAGCAACAGAATCACAAAGGGGCGTTATTTTTCTGAAGAACGAATCCAAGCTTCTTACTGCGCAACAGGGCCAGGCGCTTGGAGAGGTGGCCTTGCAGGTGCTCGCTCTCCGCAGAGGGCGTTGCTCGGACGTAGCAAGACGCACAAGGCTTTCAGTCTGAGCCAAGATCACTTCTGGAGCCTGGCCTCTGCGTCTGGTTTGTGTTTAGCTGTTGCTGCCTTCATTCAAGGGTGCAAGCACAGGGAACTTGGGCAAGCAGCGCCCGCTAATGCGCTTCACCTTCAGAAGGCAGCGGAGCAATAACGTGCTTGAGTCACAGCTGAACACACTCGATGGGGCAGACGCTGATGCACTTCACTAAATTTAGATCAGCCTGGATCATCTGAAAAAGAAAGCAGAAAAAAAAAAAAAAAAAGGAAGGAGGACAGAGAAGGCATTTTCTTTCATCAAGATGTTAAAGAGTAATCAGAGAGAAATGATAAGGGCAAAGAAAATATTAACACTTTGCATCTCTGGCTGCAAGAGAACAGATATTTCCTTAACCAATAATCTGATTACTGAGAGCAGATGATGAAGAATTAAGAAACCAGGAGATAAGATCAGGAATAGTTAATATATAGCTTGGGATCCATAAAAGCAGTAAAACCGAAAGACCACATGCAGGCATGCTGAAGGAAATGGGCAAAGAAATTAGAGACGCTTTAGCAAACCTTTTCAGAAGTTCAAGAGAAATCTCTTAGGATGGAAAACATAACAAAAAGCAATTGCTGAGGGAAAGCAGCCTGAGGGCAAGTCAAGGCTATGTCTAGTCAGCTTGAAATCCTTTGCTGGAAAGTCTAAAAGCTCTCTAAAAGATCAGTTTGGAGAAATGCATAGAAGAGCACGGCCTTCCCAGGCACCCTCCCTAATTTGCTTGAATTCACAGAGACTGCTGCTGGCAGAGCACAACAAAGCAGTGGCACACGGCAGGAATTTCTCAAACAATGCCTGCCTTGAAAATAATTTTTAAAAAGAGAAACTGGAAGAGGTATGTGACTAAAAACCAAATGACCTACACAGGAAGAGGAAAAACACACTGAGATGTATTTGTCATGATTGTCCTTGCTGTTTCAATCACAGAACCACAGAATGGTTTGGGTTGGAAGGGACCTTAAAGCCCACCCAGTCCCACCCCCCTGCCATGGGCAGGGACACCTCCCACCACACCAGGCTGCCCAAACCTCCAGCCCCGAGGCTTCTCCAGTCCCTGGACAAGTTACATGGCAAATCCAAGTGTCATCACGGGGGTTCTGTAAAGCAGTTTTAAGTTACGTTAAACATTATAACAATGCATATGATATTACAAAGACGCACATCCAGCCCTTTGTCATATGCAAAAGCATTACACTGGCTCTGCTTGTTGGATTTAGCTAAATGTGGAAACAAACTTGCATGGTCTTTGCCTGGATGACAGGAGGGTTGGCACAACGGGGATGGCAAGAGTCGTGCAGCTGCAGTATCATTAAAGAAAATGAAGCAATAAGTTTGCATTGTTTGAATTAAGTAGATGTGATTTATTAACTAATGAAAATAAATTCAGAAGATTCTGGTCACATAAATATATACAAATAAAGATAAAGGTAACCTAGAAATCAAAGCCTGAGATACAAATTTTAAAAAACATTTTAATTTGGTAAAATATTTAGCTAGGTGATATTGGTTCAGCATTTTGGTCTCAGCTCCCCCACCAGGATCAGTACGCAAGAAATGACATAAAGTTGATATATCTTTAATTTCTACTGTTTTATTTCCTATGCTCTGTGTAATGGTTATTCTATTTAGCTTTAGCTCCCTTAAAATAAAGTGCTGCAACTCATATTCTTGGTATTGCTATAATGCTTTGTAACTTCTGCCTGTGCTAGCATTTCAAAAGTAGCTAACCAGAGGGGAAAAAACTTCATGTAAATGTTGTAATTCCATCCATTTCATTAGACACCAGCATCTTATGAAACAGAGAGCACAATGACCTCATTTACATGTCCTGCTAATGATGCTGTTGCACTGCAATGTCCAGAGAGCTGCTGTGCTTGCGGCTGGCCAGGCAGCTCTGCAGTTTGCTCGTGCAGGCTCCTGCTTTAAATATTAACTCTGACATGAAAGCTTTTGCTGGGACAGGTGAGAAAAGAAGACCATGAAGAGGAGGTATCAGCAGGTCCCACAAAATCACAGAGTCCTGGAGTGGCTGAGGCCGGCAGGGCCCTCTGGAGCCACCCGGTGCCACCCGTGCCCAAGCAGGGACACCCAGAGCAGGGTGCCCAGCACCACGTCCAGGCGGCTTCTGAAGGGCTCCAAGGAGGAGACCCCACAGCCTCTGGGCAGCCTGTGCCAGGGCTCCGTCACCTGCACAGCACAGAAGGGCTCCGAAGAGTGCCGAGAACACCATCAGCCTTCTTAGCAGCCAGGGCACATCGCTGGCTCATGTTCAACGTGGTGCTCACCAGGACCCCCAGGTCCTTTTCTGCAGAGCTGTTTCCCAGCCGGGTGGCAGCCTGGACATGAGCCCAGTAAATCTGTGGGCACCTCACCGTTGTAGGAACACCAGGAGGAGCTGCAGTGGGAGACAGGACCCAAAGCTGCCATCTCAGGAGCCTCAGGGTGGCTGAGGAGTCTTCAAGGGATTTCACACTCCTGCTGCAACAGAGAGTGTTCAGAGTTCAGCACCGCATAAAATAATGTAATGGCCTAGCAGCAGCATGTCACACAAGGCTTGGAGCAGTCCAAGCTTTGTAATTGTAGCACAGAGATACTGGGACATGGGGCAGGAAATGAGGGAACCCATAAAATGCTCCACCTCAAACCCTGAAGTCAGAGGTGAAAAACTGCAGAGAGCCTCAGTCACATAAGTGCAATGTTTACGAAGCTGGGTTGAACGATTTCCAGTATGAGGAACTGCTGTGAGTTTTGCATGCAAGTAAGTTGGTGAGTAAAGGGAATCTTGATGATGCCCATACTTACGCCTACATCTACATCATCTATCATGTACTGACTATGCAGGAAGAAGGATTGACTTCTCAAAAGAAGCCAAAAAAAATAAAAAAGCAAACATCTAAATTATTCAAGGACACCATTGGAAAAGCCCTTTACAGTTTTGTTACTTGCACAGCACACACTAGGACAAAACACAGCAAGCAAGCACTTCAGCATTGGCATCCTCTTATATTCCTCTTATATTCCTCTCTGCATGTACAGAAGCTGGGGACAGACTTGCAACCATCTCTTGCCATAGGGACCATGGAAACACCGAGGCTGTGGCTCTGGAGGCCTTATGGGACAGAATAAGAGAGTGAGCATTGCTGAGGCTGGTGGGCACCTCTGGGGACCATCCAGTCCCACCCCTGCTCAAGCAGGCTCAGCCAGAGCAGACTGCTGAGGACTGTGTCCAGCCAGGGCTTGAATATCTCCAAGGCTGGAGACTGCACAAACTGTCTGGGCACACTGTGCTTGTGTTGAACCACCCATGCAGTAAAAAATGATTTTTCTCATTTGCAAACAAAATTTCCTTTATTTCAGTCTGTGCTCATTGTGTCTCATTTTTGTGCCACTCTAGCAGGAAACACAGAGCAAATATTTTGTAGAACATTTTGCCCATTTTGTTTGGCGTCTGTCATGAGCAGAGTACCAAGAGAAGACTTTATATCTAAGGCGCACCTATGAAGAGACTGAAAATGCAGTGGGTCTTGCCGTCTTTCAGTCCTGCTGGTCTGAATCCAAAGCAAGTCCAGCATCTCTGGGCAGGCGCTGCAGAGGAGCAGGTTTCTGAAATGCAGCTGGTTCCTGGCATAAGCCAGCTTTCCCTGTAGGGCCATGCCACAAGTGGCCAGCACCGCTGCCAAGAGGCTCTGCAAAGCAGGATGCGTAGGGCAAGGGTTACTTTAGGTGCCAGCATCAGGCAGGAATGCTTCCCATGAAGAGGGAAGTGGTATGCCAACGTTTGTACTGCTGTTGTCAGAAACCACAGGAGCATTTTGTCGGTCCCAGCAGTGCATGGACTGGATTGTCACAAAAAAAGTTCTTAAATCCTACTCATGGACTTGATGTCTGTGCAACAATCTCAGGTAAGCAGGTGATTTCCTTAGGTATAAACCCTAGGCAGATAAAGTGATTGCGGGAAAAGGATGTCTCATGCCAGTCTGGCTTATTTGTCCTCCAGTGTGTAAAAGGTTTGTAGCAGATAAGCAGAACTTCATACTGCTAATTACATCTGCAAGCTTTGCATTATTTTATCTGTATCACAGCATACAGCCAAGTGGGAGAACTTTGCTGTATAAATCCAGAATTACCTTCTATACACTGTGCAACTGAGAAAGCAGCTTCTTTGCGTGGCTTTTTGCTTCCCTGCAGCCAGGTTTCTTACCTAAACCTGAGGCATCCTGCAGAGAGAAGCCAGGTAGAGGATATCAACATCGAGCCAACAGACGACAATGAAGAGGTGGTCTGTCAACTGCATTTGCGTGTGTCCAGTTTTTTCACGACTGGAAATCTCCTACATCTGGCAAAATATCAGAAGCCTCACAGGATGCGTGTAGTTCCAGCCTGGCCTGTCTCTGTTAGAAGAACGTGTTGAAATAATGTCTAGAGGTCTGGCTGGGGGGCATTCTGAGGAGGTACGTGTTACATCCTTATTGCTTTCTAGGTAAAAAGGGAGTGATCAAAGGCCTGGATTGGAACAGGCTCTTTTATAGAGAAATACAGATGCCAATCCCAATTTTGAAGTTTGCCGAAGGGGATCTGGAAAGAGATTTCTGAAAGGAGCAAGTCAACGTTTTATGGACATCATCCACCTTCAAGACTGCTGAATCCTCCCTCCCACCTCTTAATCCAGAAGCAAGATGGCAAAGACAGGAAAAGATATTTATTCAGAAACGATGCAGAGACGTGGGGGTGCAGCACCTCCAGCATCACTCTCGTGACTGGGGCTACAACAACACCTCGGGGGAAAGGCCACGCTCTGTGCCCACCTCAGCCCTCCTCCTTGGGCTACGGAAAACCACCAGTGATGGTGAGAGCCCTGCTCCATGCCAGAGCATCAGCACTTGCCCCACATCCCTGCTTGCCAGCCTCTCAGGGAGGCTCAGCATGGTCCCCAGGGCCGTGGGGAGGCCCAGCTGCCAACGCAGGTCTCTGTGTGTGCTCCTCCCATAGTTCTGTTTTGCTGAAAGCACTCCTTAGTCTTCAATTTCAACTGTAAAGTAAGGGGTTCACAGCCTCAGGGTTTCTCTCCCGTGCTCTGAGCTTCTCCTCTCCTCCTCTCCCCTTTCCCTCCCCATCATGCCTCCCAGCCCCATTCCCCCAGGGTGCAGCCTTTCCCCAAAACCCCTACATTCAAGCCCTGCAAATGGTGCTGGCATCCCTGCATTTCTCCCCAAGCTGTCTCCAGTGCCCAGGCACCTAGGAAGGAGCCCTTTCTGCTAGATCCTCATCCAGCTGGGGCTTTACAGAGCAAAACTACAAACAGCAACTCTCAGACAGACCGTGGAGCCTGTAACTGCAGAAACAGTACAAGATATACGTGTTAATTTGTGGTTAAGGCCTATTTATCTGGAACGGCACTGGAGGGTGGCTTGGCCTTTCCTGTAGCGTAGCAGTTAGAACTGCCAGAAGTAAAAGGCATTAAAAGTTAATAAAAAAGTCTGAAACACACTCATTAAAATACTTGGAAAACTTCACAGTTTGGCTTCATACCACAGAGAGAGTATGCAACAACTTGACTGGGCTTGCCTGCCTCCCTAGCAGACTGTCTTGACTTAATACTTAAAAAAAAAATTACCTGGCGCCCAGTGCAGTGCTAAAAAGCCCCTGCCATGTCAGATGCTGTTGTAATTTGCCCTGGAAATGCATCTGAAGCAAAGGAATGTGTGAGCACAAGTCCAGAGCCCGAACAAGGGGAAATACTGATTGTTATACAGATCGGTGGATAAAGATGGTATTTTATTCACTTTAACTCCCAGCCCCAAGTTCCAGGGGCTGACAGCTCTCCCACCCCGCTCCTGCTCGCCACGGACTGGTGTTGTGGCTGCTCTCCCAGAGCAGCTCTTTGGGCACCACGGCATCGAGCGGCCTCTCTGGAGCCATTTCAAGGAAAATCCAGCCCTGTGTTTGACCTCATTCCTCTATTTACTCACCACACTAATTAGGCCAGGCGGAGGGAAGGCCAACAAGACAGGTAGGATGGACTATTTGCATAGCTGCGAGCGGTTTCTATCTGATGGAGTGGAGTGGATTGAACCCTGGGTGGATCGTGGGTCAAGAGGTTGTTTGAGTTTCACATTCGTGGACGCGCTCTCCACAGCCGGCGTGCTTGTTACACCGCCCCGCAGCGCTCGGTGTCGGCTGCAGGGTCACGAACTGAGGCCCGAACACCGAGCTGTCGGGGCAGCTCTGAAGATCGGGGGTCAGGATTGCCGTGGTTATGCACCCGCGCGGTGGCACCCCAAGGACAGGCCCTACGGTCGCGCAGTGAAGGCCGCCCACTGTCCGTCCACGCAGTACGGGCTGCCGGAAAGCGTGAGCTTCGGTGGTGCCAGAGCCTCTGATTTGTCAACAGCTGAAGCCCTCTTGGATCCTTTGTTTAGTTCTAGGGTGAAAATTAAGAGAGATATGAAGTGCCAGGTTAGGATTCTTGCCTAATCCCTGCTCCTCCTACCCCACCCCGCTTACCCGGGACACAGAGCCTTTGGCTAATATTCCACTATTGCTATCACATTTGGGATCATCCTGCAGAAAATCACATTTCTCCTGCTTCATTCAATACACAGTGATTACCTGAGGACCAGGACATAGCAAATCATGAATTTTGCACTTACTACAGCTTCTGTTAGTGCAAGGTTGCCTTTGGCTTGGGGGCCTGTTTCCTCCTGTGATATCACTGAGATAAAGTCAGAGCCTCTCATTGCTCCTCCCCTTCTCTCATTGCTTATTCCTCCAGCAGTCCTGCAGCAGAACTAGCACATCTCCTCAGATTAAGGCAGATCCCAAACTCCAAGTATGTCTATTCATTTTCAACATACATGTTTCTTACTTGCTCTAAATCCAGGTAAATCTCATCACTGAATCAAGTTACATTACTCTATCTGTGGCAGGCCCTCCTAAACTGAGACCTATTTTTAATTTCACAAATCTCTCTCAAAACTTATTTGCTGTTTTTGAAACAACACAGATGACAGAGCTTTCAGCTGAAGACAAAAGGTGAATGATCCTAGATTTGGATCATCTGTAGTTTATAGCCAGAACAGTGTGTGCTAAGCAGTTCTCTGAAATATGTAAAACTGAAATACTTAGTGAGTTGTTGTACTAAAGCGTTTACTCATTATTTATTTCGAATTCACCCTTGGAGTTGACTTTACGGACACATTTCCACAGTGCTCTTGCCCCCTCCAGTACTTGTCCTGTGAGGTGCTGAGTTCTCTATCAGCTTCTCTTCCCTACGTGAGCGCTCAGAGTCAGGTGTAATATACGGAGCCTTATGGCTTTTTTTTTTTTTTAATAGGGCCTATTTTACTGAGGAAGGCAACCAGATAGCATTTTTCCTTTTGTCTAGGCCATATTATGGGTCTACGTTCACATACCAGCTCTTTAGCAGCGGGTTGATGTTCCCAGCCATTTTTCCTTCAGGATCCTGCTGCAGAAGATTTGAGCTACATGTCCTACATGTTCCCCACCTTGGCAAATCCCAAAGCAGGGCTGTGAGGACATGCAGAGCAAGTTCAGAGCAGGCAGGCGGTGCAGGGATCGCTGGGATCCACACACCACTACATGTAAGGAAGACAAGATTTCCAGCCTCCCCACCCATGTTTCCTCACCAGAATGCCTTCAGCTTGAACGGTGCTGAGCTGCCAGCACCTTGCTTAGTTTGGGGGACTGAACGAAACCCAAATGCCCTGTGGAGGAAGAATCTCTCAGCTTCCCTGGGTAGGAATGACTGCTTTTAGGGAGGAGAAATTGCTGACAAAACCAAGAACAGCACTCAGCTCCTCCAGACCACCTTGGCCTATCTCCTTTCTTCACAGGAAGCTCACTGAAAGACGTCTTGGTCGGTAAGGGCCACTGTTGAAGGGGTGGAAAGGAGCCCACACAGTGGAAGGTATGCACATGCCTTCCTTCTACAACTTCTCTATTATCAGTAAAGAACAAAGAAATCACAGATGTGTACCTGATGTGTTTACATGAAAGCTGCATTATTTACTGATGCTTTTAAGGTCATATTTTGCTTCAGTCAAGCAATGAAAAAAATGTGGAGAATATCTTGCAGCTAGTTAGCTAAACACATCTTTCTGCCTTCGGATTGGGCAAGACAGATACTCACAATAAACTTTATCTGGGGGACAGTTCAAGGCAATTGGCAAGAGAGTCCAAAATCCAGTAACTCAAGGTCACCCATCCACTCAGGGGGTTCGGGCTGGCTGAACAGTGACCATAAATCATTACGTTTGACACTGACTCGGTGTCCTGTGTAAAGTGTGCGTGAGTCTGCACGCAGTTCCAGTGGGAGGAGATCGTATCACAGCAGCCATGCTCAGAAGCAATAACCGGTTGCTTCTATCAAGAGGCACAGACTCCACTGGGTATAGAAAAATAATTTTCCACTTAATCACTGGGAGTTTTAGTTGAAGCGTGTATATTCATAGGAGTGTATGTCGCCTAAGCCCATTTTGATGGATCTATAAATCCAAGAAATCGCTGTCTGCAGACACAATCAGCAAACAGCCCTGGTGCTCCTGCCCATCACACCACGTCCTAGGAGGGGGCATAACATGGTGGCATTTCCTCTTGGCATCCTAATAACTTTCTGCAAGCTATTGGGGCACCGTCATGATGGTATCCAAACACACCCCAGTGACCTACCAAGACAAGGAATTTTACAATTGGGAAAGTGAAAGATGGGAAAATTGAATTGCCAAGGGCTTTTTGGCGATCTATGGTTCAGAAAAAGATATTGGGTCTCTTGAACAGAAGTTTAATGTCTTACACACTGAAGCACCCTTCCTACTAAACACACTCATAGGTGTAGTAGTTCAAGACCTCCACTTGCTTATTGAGGTGCCAAGAAATTACTTGTACGGTCAATTTTTCCCCACAATCAGCTCTGAAGTGTGTGGCCCTGGTGAGTGTGAGAGGTAGGGTACTACTTAAATGGACCTTTTTGATCCAGTGGTTGTCAAATACTGCTACTTGAGGCCCCTGGGGAAAAGTCAAGAGAAAAACCAGACAGTTCCTTTTAGTCCTTGAGAATGGGAAGTTCAAAGTCATTTTGCATTGTCGTATCACCTGTTATGCTTCGAGAATGTCCATAACATTAAACCTATGATGTAGCTTGAGCTAGAGCAAAGCCTATTGGCCACAACTTAAATAGCTCCCAAAATAGAAACCTCCTACAATAAATAAAACGAGAGCTGTTCATGCACCAAGACACGTGTGAGAGAGACTGCTTGTAAATATTCTCTGCAGTCTGCGTAGGAGTTGTGTGGAGGCAGCCTGAGGACCTCCAGCAGCAGAGAAAGGAGATACATGGACATTTATTCCACTGAGCTTCTGGGGAAAGGGGTTTTAATATGTGCTGGAAGAAACTGGGGATTTAAGCTATCAACAGGACAAAGTTCACCAGGACAATGTAAGTGCACATCTAAGGATAAAGGCCTAAGATCTGCACTACTGCCTTGTACACTTCCTACCCCACCAGAAGAGTTTTAGTGATAAGGCGTCTCTCATCATACCTTTTCGCTCTTCACCTGGCATCTTAAAGCATTTCAGCTAAAATCTGGGAGGAAGGAATCACAAATTTACTGTCTGTAGCAAATTTCCACTGGATGGAAATCTCTTTCCCAGTCGAGAGGCTCCATAAAGTACCGGAAAAATAATTAAGCCACGCAAACAACATCTTTGCCCAACCTGGGCAAATCCCAGCCTCGGCCAGGTAGCTGTTCTTACAGGGGCACGAGCGAGCTGTGCTGCACGTGCACGCAGGTGGGCACATGTGCACACCCAGATGCACGGGGGTGATAAGCGGCGCTGGTAGCACCTCCTGGTTACAGCCTGCTCCTCGTTTCCCCCAGCACAGCTCTCGCACAGCCCCACACACATCCGCCTCTCGGGGCCGAAATGTTTCTGCGCTGCCTCGGGCTGTTTCACGTGCTTTGCTACTTACCCGTGTTTTATATTGTTGGCCAAAAAAGTTCAAGCATTACCTATAAAGACAGTAGGAGGGGAAAAATGTTAGTTTACTCTATTTTTTCCAAAATTTGATAAAACGTGGGCAGATATTTTTTATGTGATTTATGGAAACACAACTTCTCCCCTTTCTTCTTTCTCCTTCCCACCAATACCCAACTCTGGCGTTTCCACTACTTTCCCAGAGACAGAAAACATGCACTTTTCTCTATTTTTTTTTTTTCCTTTTAATAGTTCAATAATTCCGTTTAACATTTTTTTCCCTAAGTCATACTAACGCCAATATCTAGGATAAAACATTTCAAATTAAAACCTGGATATTTGACAAGGGGTAACTTAACCAAAAATAGCATTAGACTTTTCTCACAAAATGATTTAGTGACCAATACAAGGCCTATCTGTATTAGAAGCGGGATTGAAAATATGTAAGCAAACAGTTCAAATCTACTACACCAGTTTATTTTGTGTCCTCGTGGACTTGTGCCCACGATGCTAACTTCAAAGCAGACCTTCCAGGGTGGCAGCTCTGTTAGGAATGCAGAAAAGGGTACGAACTGGGACCTTTCTCATCAAAAGTTTCCAACGATGACCCGGCAGGTCTGCGACTAACAAAAGTCTCCAGGGAAACACAGGAGTGGCTGCAATCTGATTGCAATTCTGGGGAAAGCCCGGGTCTGCCAGCAGTAGAATAACCCACCCTGTGAAGTTCCTTCTCATTTCCATCTCCCCCAGGTCAATCACTGCAGCTCTGTTTTTCCAAGCTGCATATGAACTTCAAGAAGAAACCCCAGTCATGCTTAGTTTGGCAGCAGGCAGGATTTCCCCTATCACAACAGCTCCTCCTACCCTCGTCTTATGATGCTGATTTCCATCACTTTCCTGCATCAACAGTACCCTGCTAGGAGCAAGCAGAGTGGCGCAGCGGAAGCGTGCTGGGCCCATAACCCAGAGGTCGATGGATCGAAACCATCCTCTGCTATAGGCTTTGGTTTTCCTGGCTCCTGCTGTGAGTTTTAGGGCTGAGAGAGCTGGGAAGGCTCCGGGGGGAGACCTTATCGCAGCCTTTCGATACTTAAAAGGGGCTTATAAAAAGGGTGGAGAGGGATTCTTTACTCAGGCAGATAATGATAGGAAAAGGGGGAATGGTCTTAAACTAAAAGAGGGGAGATTTAGATAAAACATTTGGAAGAAATTCTTCTCTCAGTGAGTGGTGAGGCCCTGGCACAGGCTGCCCAGAGAAGCTGTGGATGCCCCATCCCTGGAGGTGCTCAAGGCCAGGCTGGATGGGGCTTTGGGCAGCCTGGGCTGGTGGGAGGTGTCCCTGCCCATGGCAGGGGGGTGGGACTGGGTGGGCTTTAAGGTCCCTTCCAACCCAACCCATTCGGTGGTTCTGTGATGCTATGATTTGTCTCTGGGGTGAACTGGAACTATGGGCCATTTTAGTAACACAAATTGCACTAATGTCCACAATTTAACTACAAAAATAACTTCACAGTGTTGTCTCCAGAAGATTATCCTTGAAACTATGATGTCCTGTAGCACAGACACGTAAAATTAGTGTATCTATATTTGAAATTAGGCATCTTCTTCCCCACTCCCCGTTTTGGATATCTATACTTACATATACATGTGTGTACACTGGTCAAAATGTGACTTTATAAGCACTGCTGTGAACATGTGTAAGTATTGGTATGGAAAAATACATGGCACGTTCCTTCTATTTCTTCAATGCCCATTTTGCTGCTGGTATGGCATCCCAGTGAGTGCTGGGCCATTCTCGGTCTTGCATGTAGACACAGGTACGTATGTGTATGTAACCAGGAAATAGCACTGCCTGAAGACTGGGTAGGATTTATGAATCAATGGCCACACAGCTCCCCCAGTGACTTTACAGTGGGAGACGCATCATTTCCTCCTTGCCACTGTGACGTTCCCAGTGACTTGGGTATTTCAGGAAGAGAGGAATATTTCTCAAATTTACTTGGGGTCAGCCATGAGATTTGTTTGTTTGAAATCTCAAATGCTCAGTGACACACCTGATCGGAAATGCTAGCAACTTACAAAGAGACAGAGGATGTGTGGCAGGAAGGGACCTTTGTCTAAGCCCCGTCTTCAACTGCAAACATGTAATACAAACTCACGTGAACAAATCAAGCTTCACTTGAAACATGTCAGGTTGCTTGCCCCCACACTTCTGTTAGAAAGCGATCTTATGGGGCTCCACACCTGATAACTTCCAGCCTTGATTTATCTGTGGCCAGCTCTGCCCTTTACTCTCAGTCTTACTTCACCTCTGTCCAGACTGCCAAATGCCCAGCCCCTTTGGTGGGCAGCAATCCTATTCCCCTGCTAGCTGAAACAAGCCTGACACTTTTGCATCCCCTCCTATAACACAGGCTTTTCCAGCCCCTGCTCATTCATGATTTCTTCTCTGCATCTTGAACAAACCCTTTGTGAATGCGGGTGGTCACAGCCTTCCGGATGGCACTTAGACGGGTGCTAACCCTGCCCTCTCCCTGTCGTTCGCTCTTTCTCGCCGCGCATGCTACAAACGCTTCCCGTGTGCTGGTGGCTCACAGTCACGCTGCGACTGACTAATGCAGCATGATGCAGCTTGTGCGCCAGATCCGGAGCAGCACACTCCCAGCCACCCAGACGTCTTCTCCCCACGGGAAACAGACTTTTTGGTAGCAAACAGTGCCCAGGAACTGAACATCTTCCCCCTGGCACCAGCCAGCTCAGAGCCCGTAGCCCCATCCCTGGGCATTGGAGAAGGAGCTGGCAGAAGGCAGTATCTCCTTGCTGTGCCTGGCTAGGGTTTCTGCCTCATTTCTGGGAGGGGAAGGAGCAAACAGCAGAAGCTGGGGATGTTCATGTTCAGCTGTGGGGAAGAGGAGTGCTCTCAGGGCAACCCGTCCTCGTGCAAGGGGTGATGGTGTGGTCAGCAAAGGCCTGAGCCACAGCTATTACTGTCACAACCTATTACTGTCACAACCTGTGATGAGAGGGGAGGGACAAAGGTGTCCCAAATCTTGGTTGCAGCTGAGTTTGAGCTGCCCTGGACAAGCAGGGCAAACCTTTCCCCTGGCAAACTTCTATTTCTAGCTGAGGAGCACCTAGCTCATGGCAGAACCTACTAGTTCTCAGATCAAGTCCTGTTCTCTGCCCTACTACATTTCACCTCATTTCTTTTACCTACCACTGCTGTTTGCTCAAGCCAACAAGCTTTCTGTGGGTAGCATCTCACGGGCCCCACTACTGGCAATACCCAACACTGTGTCATCAGTTACTGCCACAGGCTCCTTCTGACGTCTTGTGCCACAGCTGGGAGCAAAACATTAAACAAGGTCCATTCCAAGTCCAGACCCAGAGGAATTCCACCAGTAATTGCTTCTGGCATGTTTGTTCTCATTCCATCGTAATCCGTCACGATCTTCCTGTTTGTGCTTTCCTCACTTCAAAATACCCATTTCTTATACATCTTCACTTTTCTGGTTTTATTTTAACCTCTTGGTGAAGAATGACTGCATTTGCCTTGTTGGCAAGGTTGGTTATCTTATAAAGGAAAGGCACTTTGTTAATTTGGCATTATCTACCTTGAGCAAGTTCCTGTTGCATTTCATCCCGTTTCCAGTTATCTCCTGTCTCTTTCCTCCAGCATGGTTTTTATGTCCAACTGATCCCCATGCCTAATGCATGAGCTGGAGGGGAAAAACGAGAAGAGCTGGTGCTCAGTTCCCCTCGGGACTTCACCGTGTGCCTGTGATGCTGCAGCCCCTGAAGCAGAAGCAGGCAGCCTACAGCAGAAGGCACAAAACAAGGAGTCAAACCCCGAGCTCCCCCATGGAGCTCTCCCATGGAGCAGGGACCGTGCATCCTTCCTGACAGAACCTGTTGCCTCTTGAAACTCAGAGCCCTTAGGGCTTAGTCAAATATCTTAGATAGAGATGAAACGCTAACAATTATTAAAAGACAATTAAAAGGATTATCTTTCCTCATGCTCCACAAGCCGTTCTCTATCTGGGCTCGGAGGACACGAACTTCTAGGCTGGAGAGCTCTTGATTAGGTGCACAACACAAAATTAACAACTTCCTCCGTACTGTTTGGCTGCCGTCCCAGAGAAGATATCGCTGCAGAAGAAGCGTTTATCTCCTCCACCAGAGCCCTCCTCCAGAGCCGTGTCTCCGTTACAACCCTCGCAGCAGATCCCCGTTGCGGAGACGCCGTTCCTGGGGAGGGCAGGGCCGTGTGGATCCAGTTTGCTTTCCACACACGGCGTTTGGAAGAAGACAGCGTGGGAAAGTTCCTGTGCAAACCCCATGCCAAGCAAGAGCGTGCCTGCATGGCACGAGTGCTGGGTTTGGTGAGCGAGCGGGCTCTGCGTCGACTTGTTGGTGCTAAAAGCGAGGATGGTGCCTATTGATTAGGGCATGTAGGCAGATGAACAGCAGACAAGGAGCGGAGCCGAAGGACCCGTAACTTGCTGGGAGTGGCTCGCTTGTGAGAAAGCACCTGGTGGACGTACCAGCACGTAGCCAGCTCCGCACAGCAGCACAGCACCAGCGCAGCACGTATCCTTGCTCTGCCCCTCAGGCCGCTGGGCACGTGTGATGCTCGAACTGCCAAGCCAGCAGGCGCCGGTGGTTAGCACACCGCCAGCTCCCCAGCGCTGCAGGAGCCCGGGGCTGGGCGCTTCCAGCAGGGGTACAGCCCATTCCACCAAACCCAGCGTGCCCCACAACAGGGCAGTGGTGTGGGGGATATTCATCGTCATAAAATGTGCTGAACTGCTGCCCCGGTCTGCTCTGGCCTCTCCTCTCAGCCCCAGCCTGCCCACAAGTCTTGGCTGCCAGCCTGTTCCCCTCTCCGGCAGCAGGAGAGGGAGCAGGAGCTGCAGCAGGGAGGCTGTGGGGAGGTCTCAGGGCACAGTGCGAGGTCTTTTATATCACGGACACATGAATGACTCTTTGGCTGTGTCTTCTTTACTTCAGGGAGCAGGCCTTGGTGTCCTGTATTAAGGATTTTGGTGAGCTGAAGATTCAGATCTTCACCCAAACCTTTGGGTCCTGTTGCTCTGCACCCAGTTTGCCCCCTCTGAAAATGTGAGGGAGGCAGTAAAACCCTCAGTGTAAGGAGTCTTTTCTCACCTCTCCCCATCCCACTCCAAATCTCTACCAACATTAAAGAAGAGACAGCTATGCTACAAGAGGCAAAGAGGCTCTTACTGGAGAAAGAGGCTCTCAGAAAGAATTTAATAGACTGAAATGTGATATAAGAGAGATAAGTGGGCATCACAGCTTCCCAGCAACTGGAACAGAAATGCAGAGGACTGTGAAAGAGGAACGAGGGAGAAAAAAAAAAATACTGTTTTGCCAAGGACATCGTACCCCAGCCTCCTTTGCGCTGCACACCACCGCACGCAGGTGCCTGGGGAAGCACTGCTGGTGCAAAGCTTCCTGAGCAAATGGCCAAGGCGCCGAGCGCTGCCTCAGGCATCTGCACCTCGTGGCGTAACGTGGTCTGTGCCAGCTTCTCTGCCAGATTTTGTACGCTCCTAGCTCTCCCACCAGCTGTTGACAAAGGGATTTGGAGAAAAAAAAAATGACGAGCATGCTTTCAAGCACCTCCTGGCTGCAGGTGGAGTCAGGTCCCCTCCATAAAACAGCCCCCTGGGAAGGGTGGCATCACATCCTTTCACCCCTCATGTTGTATGTTTCTTAGTCTCAAGCTGCTGCACATTGTGCAGATGGCAATGACCTTCCCCAGGGGCACATGGTGGAACAGCATGGGTAAGTCAAGACTGGTTAGCCCTTCAAAACAACTCCGCATGTATTTATCTGGCCGATGTTTCCTAAATTGACAGGACTTTCTATTAGTGCAAACCCTCTAACATTGGGTGAATTTCAACAATAACAAAAAGAAATTAAAAGAACACATCTTTTTATGAGCTTGAATTTTACAAGTAGCGCAAAACAGAATAGAATCTTTGAGCACTTCTGATATTGGGTAATCTATAAACCTTTTATTTAGACAATCTAAAACATGTTGAGAAGAGAACATTTTCCTTCCTTGCTGTGAAATTAATGTACCGTCTCCCTCACAGCCAAGTGGTAAAGAAATATAAAAGTTATTTTGCCTAAATGCTGGTTTCTCTGTTGCACTTCGTTAAGTAAAGCCAATGCATCGCTCATGGTGTTCTCTTCAGATAATGTCAAACAATAATGAGGCAGAACATGCAGACTTCAAAGAAGGCAGGACAGTAATACTAGGAGAGCTCATAATAAACCAATTGTCTCTGGGTTTCTTTAACAACATTTATCTTTAAACAACAGCATTAAAATACATCTCAGTTTACCAGCTTTTAAATGAAACGGCTGAACAAACAGTCCCACAACTGTTGACATTTTGCCTATGACTTTTAGCAAAAGGACATAAAAATGCACTCATCTCCATGAAGATTCATCCCAAATATCTTGAAAGCTCCCTCAGTTCTTTTCAATTTGTTCTAGTCCCTTGGCAATCAGGACTTAGTCGTTCCATAAAACCATGACTCCTAGATGCTAGATTGTTAAGATCTTGCCCCAGCAGATACCGCGTGCAGTAGCAGGGGACAGTCCTGTTCTTCTCAACCTTTTCACAGCTTGGCATTTCAGAGACAAAAAAGCTAGTTAAACAGCTAGTTAATATGCTGGGAATGACCTTGCAAAGAGAAAAGAGCATGAGAATAAAGTTCTCATAAAACTCATATTTATGTATGTCAGCTTGGGTAGACTGAAAAAGGATGGAAAACAGCATAGAGCGTCCAAACTTCCAATTCAACTGCCTCTGGCTTTCTTGGCTCCCAGGCAGGCTGTCAAGCTGACTTCTAGTATAAGAAACCATTTTATGGCCAGATCTTACTCAGCTCTGTAGTTTCCAAGAAGGCTGGTGTCTTGTGTTGGCCATACTGGATGCCAGACTCCAATCTACGGCCTTCATCTCAGTGCTGATCCCCAGTCTCTGCTGACCACAAAAATAGGAATTTCTCCCAACACAGGATTTGGTGGCAATGAAAAAAAAAATGTCTTAAGTTAAAAAGACAGAAAAATGGAATCTAGCATGTGGAAAACAAAGCCTGTGGAGAAGAAAACATGGCTGTGGACTGAGGCACATCACTGGACTCCTATCATTATTTGAGTACAGAACATGCCCTTCCCATGATATATCCCATCCCTGAGAACTTAATGCAGATGAAAACCTCAGAGACCAGATTCTCAGCTGGCATAAATTGGCAGAATTCATTAATTGAACCAGCTAGACCAGGAGCTGATTGAAAATCTCATCTGTGGTTGCTGCAAATTGCACCTGCAATACTTCTTTTCCTACACCTTGCTGGATGAACTAGAATCCGTCTGACTGTCATTATGTAAAGAACATAACGGTGTTTTTTGTTTATTTGTTTGTTTCCCTAGACATGTTTTTCTATCTGACCAAAGGGCCATAGAAGAGAGAGGCAACAGGAGCCTCAGGAAATCAGCTAGTCCATCATCTTCGCCACAGCAGGATTAGCTGTACTTATACTGTAGACCTATTCCATACCTTCAGAGCCCACAGACTGTGAATATTCCCAGGAGGCTTTTTTTTTAATAACTGGGCAATTTTGTCCATAGAGCAAGACAAAAATCAGGGGGAATTTGAACCCCTGCAAGTGCACGACTGCTTTTGAAAGAGCTCCTTGCCAAGATCCTACCAGGACACTAGAGTGAGACTGGGCTGGGGAATAGCAAGGAGCCGAAACTGCAAAGACAGGGATGCACCAGCAGCACATTTGTATGTGTGTAAACAAGGGGAGTGCAGCCTCTGCCTGCTGGCATCAGTGATACTCTGGAAGCCTCAAAGAAGTGGAAGTTATCCTGTGTGATCAGGGCAAAGGATTACTTGGGTTCAGCTGATGACCATGGCCTAAAGACTGTACAGGCCTCTGAAGCTGCAGGCCCCTGTACCCTCCGCATGGGAGTTTAAAAACCTTTCTCTATTCCTGTGCATGCTGTAAGTTGTCTGTTACTCCAGCTATCACATATCCATCTCTTAGCTCTCTCCAGACCTTTTCTTTAAATGTGGCAATATGCTCCTGATGGATTCATTCAATGATTTATCAGGCATGAACTAGTAGGAAGAGTAAGACCGAGATTTGTGAAAGATCATTTCTCCAAGCAAAGCCCATGAAACTGAATGCAAAGAGTCCTCCAGGGAGAGTGTTTCTGTACAAAAGAAAGTAATTGTCATTTTTCATTTGTTCTACAGACTTTTTTCCCTCAGGCTCAGATACAGTTTGCATGCCTACGCCAACACAGAGACACCAAACCAAGCATCCTGACCATCCTACAGCACCCTCTCAGTAACACACCTACGGCTGAAAAACAGAATCCACTATGCTGACTGCACTGGTGACAGAGAAACAGTGACAAAAAAAAGTTCTTGCCATTAGAATCATCAGCCATATGCTTATTAATTTACTTTAAGTTCAGCAAATCGCCCTTCAATAACTCCTGGCTTAATCTAATCTTGTTTGCCTTTCAACACCCTATTAAAAGGATGCATACCACAATAACCATAATAAATCAACCAACTTGCAGCGGTACCAAACACATAAACACATCCACAGACCTGAATGGGAAATAACACCTGACAAGTTCTCAAGAAGGTGATATTATCTGTCATTTCTGGTGGAGCCTCCTTATAACTTAAATTGGGGTAGAGCATGCATGGACTTGGGCATTGTCCCAACATATACAAGGGAACAAGTCACAACCAAAAGATTTCTTTTTTTTTTTTTTTCTGGAGCAGCCACAGGGAGAAAGCATTGTTTGTCCATCACTGTTGTAAGGGCTTGGCAGATATTTCAGTGGGATTGTTGTCCTTCAGCATGTCCTCAGCCCAAAGCCTGACACAGCTGGTGAGGTGCAGCCTACTGAGGACCTGCATCTGGGTGTTTATGTGGGCATGCACACACTTGTGTGCAGAAGGGGAAGACAAATAGAGTCAGAAAACAACATAATGTCCATAGACATTCATTATTTTTTCCAGCAATTATGTGAAGTCTACACGTTTAATTACAATTAAATGAAACTAGCTCTACACCTTTGCCCCATGTCAGAAAAGAGAGTCAACGGCTGCCTTCATGGGATAGTATCAGAGCAGACAAGGGCTTTCTGTTCTCCAAGGGCTCAGTTGGAAGCTGAAGATCTCAGCTGGGCCACCACCGTGTTCTACTTGGAAGGCACCATATTCCCTTTTTGGTGCTACAGAAATATAATGAACATTACCATATCAGATCATAAAAAGCTTCAGGGCACAGCTAGAGTGCTAGGCTCTTGCCCCTGCTGTGTGGCATTAATGCTGCTAGGGAGGCCCTGGCTCTGTACGATGGCCTTCATGAGAAGTCTGCATGACAGGGTGTGGGCATGGGACCACCTAGAGAAGCCACCTTTGAACATCCACCACATGAAAGTACATCCCCTAAAACGTGGGCACTGTAATGCCCACAGCCATTACAGTGACTGACAGCATCAGAATTAGGTGGTCAGGCCCCTGGCAGGGTCCGCAGGTGGGTTGGGGTGTCTACAGAGGTGAGACAGTGCTCCTGTGCACTGAACAAGGACCACAAGGCACAGCCTGAGCTCCTAACCCTCTCTTTCCTGTACTTCTTCACCCTCCTGAAGTTCAAAGAGCCTTCTAAGGGAGATGTTTTACTGAGCTGAGTACTACTTTCACCTGAACAGCTAAAGGAAAAGGCAGAGATAACCATCCCCCTTTTACCTGATAATTTAGTGACTGGAGCACTCGCCCCCAAAATGGGAGACCACCTCTCAATTCCTCCTCAGCGTGATCATAATCCAGGCTTTCCTCCACCCACCCACACATACCCTCAGGCTTTCTCTCTTCCTGCCTTCCTGTCTAAGCCCAGCTCTCCTCTTGACAGCCCTAGTCTTGGTGGTTAGAGAATATAAATGCTAATGAGAACTGTGGGTTTGAATGCCCTCGGGCTGAGCAGAGCGTTGGATCCAGGTGCTTCCCAATGCTAAACGAGAATGCCAACCATCCTGCTCGCTTCCAGTGGCAAGCAGAAGTGTCACCCTTACGGGTCACATTCCCATGGCAGCAGCTGCAGTGCCTTGTGGAGAACTCAGAGCTAGTCATATGGGTAAAAACAGGGTGAAACCTGGTGGATTTTAGGGCTTTTTATGCTAGAAGTCTAGACTGTGAGGGAGTTTACATGTGCCTACTTTCTCAGTGCATTCCCTTCATTTCATAGGCAATATAGGTACTTTAGATTTTGGCTGTGCTGAAGAGAAGGTATTTTGGGTTGCTTTCTGGATCTAAGGCAGCTACATTTAACCAAAATCCAGTTTCAAGCACTCTGACTCTCGCTGAAAGTTGCTCGTAAAACAGACACCCAAAAGCTTTATGTCACAATAGCAATAAAGTGTCTTGGTTTATTGGAATAGGAATTAGAAATGGAATTAAATGGAATTAAATGGAATTTTAAATGAACCCAAACTAAACATGGGAAGACAAATATTGTAATTCTTCCACTGTGCTTCAAATTGTGTTTTCATGCCCAGTTTTAAGCCTTGGAGCTTAGCTGTTATCCACTGCCCCAGGACAGTTCAACAAATCCCTTTTTCTAAAGGTGGTTCATATAACAAGGCAAATTTAGCCCTGGTATAATTCAGCTGCTTTCAATCCTAAGAGTTTATTTTGCTTGCTGTGTGTTCCCAGACTGGGAAAAGACTGAGGAAACTATATTTAAAAAGTCTGTCTATGTGAAGGGAAGGGACAGCACCAGCACCTCTATGTTAAAGCCCAGGCATATCCACAAGCTCTGTGGGATATTTAGTGTATTGTGTCCTAAGGAACTGTGTCTCTCAAAGAATCTCCCAAGATTAAGGCTCAAAGCATACTGTGTGACCTTGGGAAAAGCACTTTCTCTGGCTATGTCTATAAGCATAAATGAAACCCTGCCAGGGGATGTTCCAGGGCACTGGAATTCAATCCTTTATAAACTGTTGACATAATCCTCGGTATTGGTTTCACTGAAGCCAACTGGCAGCGTTGCTCAGGAGTTAGCACAACCCCAGGCCATTCCCAATAGACATGTAGACGGCAGCCACTCTGCTTTGGAGGGAAACACATGAACACAGGCTGCTCCATGCCAACAGAGGGCCTGGGCATGTTTTGTTGACTAGTATAAACCCATCCAATGCACCTAAAATGGGGATAATGCATCATTTCCCTTTTAAAGCGCTTTGTGACTTAAGGATGCAACTACCGTTATAAACCTTGCGGACACAATGACCACAATGACTACAATGACTACACGTATTGTAAAGTACGTGTAAGGATAGATGTCTTTCACATCTCAAAGTACAGAGTAACCAAATAGCTGCCAGAAAACACATCCTACAGGAAGCTCAAGCTCACACCTACAGGTAATGCTTGCCAACAAAAAAAAAAAGTAGAAAAAGAAAAGGGAAAGTAGCAATGGGTCCCACAGGGGCAAGATTTATAATTTCTTGCTTTCTTCAAGTGCATGTGAAAAGATGTTCGTGCATTGATGGGCTTGCAGTAGCAGAACTTACTCCATTCTCTCTTTCTCTTTTGATGGCAATATAGAAGTAAAAAACTACCCTACAAAAGGGCAGCTCTTGCACTAGCTATGTACAAAAAAAAAAAAATAGAGCAGATGCCTTGATGCATCATTGCTTTCAGTAATTATTAAATTAAATGGATTATTAGCTAGTAGGCTACATTTTTAAAGGTATTGTTTTGGCCAAGTGCCCCTGAAGACTCTTATGAATTGTCCAGCTCCAAACCCCTCTTCTGCTCAGTATTCCCAATGCTGCAACTGTTCTACAGCTTTTACAGACAGCTGTACTTTTCAGAAAAGCAGAAATACTCTGAAATTTAGCTACATGTTTGGTTACATCTGTCTCAGATGTTCACAGGACTCCAGACACACCTTCCTCACTTCTCAAATAGCATTGCTTTTTACTCACAGAGCTTGAATCTACACCCCGACTCAGCTCTTTTCATAGCTAAAGCTCTGCATCGGTTCATAAAATGCATGGCCAGTTGGCACTAGCTCCTTCCTACAGTATATGATACTGACCCTTCAGATTTCCCAAAGCAGAGTAACTTCTGCTTCATGCTATTCAAGGCCTGTTTTGTTCTGTTTTTAATCCTGCATCCAGCCACAGGCTTATTTCAGACCTGAAATAATGTGAGCAGGAATGATGCCACTTGGTACCATTCACGAGAGATTCAGCACCTGCAGGCTCAAGCTATGAGTCAAGAAAGGCAATTATGGAAAAGTAATTTATGCACAGAGCAAGAAGAGTAAGTGGTAGTATGTTGGAGTAATGTGATTATCTTACTCAGAGAAGTGCCAGAAAGGTGAGGGTAGCAGCATTGTTCACTAGATACATGAGCAGGAGACAATGTAGGTATGCAAGCTAAAAACAACACAATTTTTATCCTTTTAAAATATCATGGGGAAGAAAAATGTACCTTGTTTTTTCATGGAAGGAGACAAGTGGTTCAAGTCACACTGCCTTCACAAACCATGAAGATTAAACTGTATCACTTGCGTTTAATAGACGAAACAATTTCAACCAGCAGAAGGGGGTGGCCTGGGGCAGCTGGACTCGAGGTGGCTTGCTCACTGCCGTGCTGGGGAAGGCAGCCCAAGAGGAGCAGCTCCCACACACCTTCCTCCCTTCAGGACTGGCTTCAGCAACACACCACGGCCAGCTGGGCCTAGTGGCCTCGGTGGCTGCTGCTTTTAACTTGCTGAAGTAAGGACATAAGGCGTGAGGGGGAAGACTGACGAGGAGGAGGAAAGTGGCTTGCTGCAGGCAAGGGAGAAATATAAACAGGTATCAAGACTTCCAGCTCTGTGTAGGAGGCTTCCAGCTCTGTGTAGGACACCGTGGGCCGTGCTGCCCAGGGACATAAAGGACAACACGGGCCGCAAACACGCTGCCCACCGCCATGAGGCCAGAGCCAGCCGCCGGCGGGCAGCGCACGGCCGCCATCTCGCGGCTGCCAGCGCCGCACCGGCCCCGCCGCCGGCAAAATGGCCCCCGCGGCCTGCCGCCGGTACCTGCCCCGCGGGGGGCCCTGAAGTAAATAACGGGTAAAGAACCGAGCTGGTGAGGAGCTGCGGCTTAGGGTGGCCAGGGGCTGAGCAAAGGCAGGCAGAAAAGGCAGCTGGGGCAATGGAGTGAGAGAAGACGCAAAGATAAAGGGCGCAAAAGTGCTTCACGAGTAGCTGTGCCACCCGCTTCCAGGGTGGGCTGAGAGCTGCGTGGTGGGTTTCCTTCACTGGAGGCAGACAAATGTTTTTTGGTTGTTTTTACAGATTGATATCTTCCTGGAAAGTTTAGCAAGGGGCTTGAACCGAATATATATATATATATGAGGGAAAATTTCAAAAATATTCAGGAAACAATACATTTCATGAAGAAAGGTGAAAAACTTTCTCCGTTGGTTTCATAAGAGGCAGGTATATTCTGATGTTACTTCAAAGCTCGTCAGGGTGTAGCGAAAGGGCTGCTCCACCCCATATCCATGTGTGTGCCAAACTTCATTTCTTTGAGATTTCACATATCATTTGCCTGCCTCAGGTTGAATTTCATCTTGAAAAAAAAAAATCCTAAAAAAATTCAGTCAGGACCAGAAACAGTGATAAAACACTTGTTCTTGCCCACGTGCAAATCACGTACAGTCATTTTGCACAAGCAAGAACACACAAATTTGTGCAACCTAGAGTGCCTCCACGCACTGAGGCATGAGTTTGGCGTGGAGCCAGGGATGTAACTGTACCCCAAGCTATTAAAACATTAAAATCTGTAGCTAATGTTCTCAGACTCTTTAGAACTTGGCAGCTAAACTCCTTGAAGATACATTAAATTCCAGCATAGGACCACCATGGATTGAGGAGCTACTTTTGACTGCTACAGGCTGCTGTATTGTTGAACATCGGACCTGGTGTCAGAGCCACCTTGGCAGCCTACAATCAGTGCAGGGGACAGTGGGGTCACTGGCAGCACTAACAAGGTGCAGGAAAAGCCACAGCAAAGATGGTTTGGAGAGGCTGAGGGTGGAAGAGAAGGTCTAGCTTTAGCAACATAACTTACAGGATGCTCAGTCTGTCTGGAAAGGGGCAGGGAACAGCAGCTGCAAGATTTTCATAGATGAAACTTTGGAAGATCTGTACCCACTTTCCTCCTGAGCTTCGAGTGTGAGCCAAAGCCACTTGCATCTCTCCATGTGGTTTATGTGCTTAACTCCCTTCAGTGATGGCTCTGAGAGCATGGCAACTCAGTGCCAATGTCTTAGAACTGTTACATGCTCTGCTAAAACAAAGAGCTGGGTATCATCAAGTAGATGATCCAGACCCATTCGTGACCCATACAGATGTAGATATGAGGCCATGTGGTAGGTTTCTTTCCCATTTGTTCTTTGAAAACCTCAACAGTTAAACAGCCACAGAAGTTAGTCTTAAGGTCACAAAGCCAATAAACCACTCCAGAACACAGAAGATGACTGTGCAACTATCATTCCAACACCTCTTGTACATGTGCATTAAAATCCATATATATCTGCAGCTTTCATTTGGGTGTGGAGGTTGGGTGGGGATTTTTGTAAAGGAGGAGGCTGCAGTACTCATAGCAGCATGCTGTGAAAGGCCAGGAGAGGCAGAAGGGCAGCATCTTGTGTCATGCTAGCTTGGACAACTGGCTTTTGTTCCTGGCTTTACAACACAGCTATGTCACCTACAGGAGAATGTTTTGCTGCCAGCCTTCATTTTGGCGGTTTCTGATTTGGGGTGGACTTGGATTTTGCAGCCTGAACTGTATTCTGTTAATACTGCAACTCCCAGGGCAAAGGTCCAGCCCCAGGAGTGGGTCAGCAGAACTAATAGCAGTGTCATGACTTCAGTCACTGATAATAGCAGGAATGTTTAGGCTTTGTGCTGCGCTGTTCCAGAGTCCCTTCTGCCCCTCTGCCGTAAGCTTTCTGTGTCCTACTGCATTACACTTACAAGCATGAATCCAGTGAAGCCAATACTCCAAATTACAAGTATGTTCACAGTCAGTCAGAAGAAAACAGTGCTTAACCCTGTGCAAAGGATCCAGTCCGTGTTGGCAACTTTGTAATGTGCCAGACTGTGCATCCTGTTAAAAGCTTCCATGGTTGGTTCTCTGTGGTACATTCTGTATCGTGATGACAGAAGTCCTGGGCATATGAAGGTCAGTGCTGTAGCAGTCAAAATGAAACCAGAGTGACAGAGCCAGGGAGTTTAGTATTGTTTGGTGATTGAGTATCAGGAACTCTGCACGCAGCCAGACCACGGTCCTGCCTTTCAATAGCTGGGCATGATGCTTTTTTTCACTGGCTTGGGAAGCTGGTATTCTCAGTGTACACGCACAGGGCAGATAGGTTTGCCATCTGAGCTTTCAGATGTTTGCAGACCTAGGGTGTACATTAAGAATCCATCATTTTCTGCTGTTAAATGCTTCTGCAAAATTAAAAACAACAACCAAAAACAAACACACACAAAAACCCACCACGGTAATCCATGCAAAATTGGCTTTTATTTTGTTTGCAATGAGCTCTGCTACTGAGACATCTGTGTTTTGTCCTCCAGGACACTTGACTTCTATCAGGGAAGTCAACTTTCACCCACCGCAAGCACACAGCAATATAAGTCTTAGAAATGGGGGGAAATCCATCCTGCTTCTTTTCCACCGAGAAATAAATCGGGCACCTGCAGGGATTTCCCTTTCTCGGTAGCAGAGCCTGCTTCTGCTGGAGCTGCAGCAGCTGAAGAACTTCCTCGCCTGCGCTGTCAGAGACCACCACCTGCTGGGGGGCTCGGCTCACTTCTGCCAGCGCTGCTGCTGCAGCCGCAGGCCCTCGCTTCCAGCCTTCCTCTTCTCAGGCTCACTGCATTTGTATCCTAATCACACGGTTTCTGCCTGTCTGCACAGCGAGCAATTCTCTGGGGCTAACAAGTATTCGGGTTATAGTTGACAGCACACTGCTTTCCTACGCCCAGTCGTGTTCTGCTGTCTCTAGCAAGAAGCAAGGAGACCGTAGCTGTTGCATCCATTTTTCCTTACTCCTCAAGCCATTAGTTTTGAGGACTTTTGACTAAACTTATATCAAAGGAATTCTTCCCTCACATTTTTTTTCCCCCTAGGTATTTCTGCTGCAGTTTTGGAGTTCCCTGGAGGTGTATGGGTATCTGACAGGATTACTGTATCTCTGGCAGGCAAACAGCTTATCTGGAAGGTCAGGAAAATGACTACTTCTAAATTCTCTGGTTTGTTTCAGTGTGTGCAGGGGGGAATACCAAGGCAACGAAATCGAGCTGCCTTTTGTCGCTGGAAATCTTACAGGTTTGGGAAGTGAATAAGCTGTGTATTTCTGAGAGGCTGCCTTGTGCAGAGGGTTTTCAGTTAGTGTGAAGCTAGAGATGGGCAAACTGAAAACGATAGCAGAGCTCTGGAAAACCACTGGAGTGGGTTCTCTGTGAGGGCCAGCAGGGTGGAGAGAAGACATAGCAGACAGTGGAAACATTTGCTTGTATAACCAGGTTTGGCTTCTGGGAGTGATTTTCATTTGAACACAGCTCTGCTTCCAGCCTAGAGAGACAGCCCCCAAACCCAAGTTTTTAGTAAGCTGCAGGTTCTCCTTTACGTACAACCATGATGCACATGAAAGCACTACTCGGGGTTCAAGAACAGAGTGTTGGCCATGAGAAGGTAGTCCAAATACACTTCATGGGGCATGGAATTAAAAGCTTATTAATCCTATATCTAGAACAAATTAACGACTGAGAAAATGCTGTCAATTGACCAGTTTCCTTTCAAACAAGTCCATATGATCAAGTTACCATGGAGTTCTCACACCAAATCAGTAACGTGCTGTGAAGAGAACTCCCGAGAGTTCACATCTTCTCTATTCAATAGCAGAAGAAATCTCTCTGGGAGCGTCTGATGGGGAGACCATTTGCAATGTAGCCTGAGATTGGCTAGGAAATAGGGCTTGCAGGAGAAACTGCTGCTCCAGGAGGTCCCATAGGTCAGCTGTTCAAGCAGAGCGAGGCTTTCTCCTTTACTTGCTGTCTGCAATGAGATTCAGCAATGCTCATGTGTCAGCCAAAGCTTACAGAAAGGAAGGCCTGCAAGGATTTGACTGTCAGTTTGTGCTGATTTTGTGCTGATATTTTCTTGAACCCACAGGATTATAGTTTCTAATCAGCTGTCGCTTTTCCTGCATGCCAGCACAACTAGTGTTGGCTTTCTGCATCTCTGAGACCCACAGGTTATACGTTCTGGCAAAATAAACAACTTGTTACTCTTCTTTTTACAAAATGAATCAATAAATGACTGATGCTCCAGTGTCAGGCATTGCTATGCAGTGCCTAGAAGACTGAATTGGTGGTAGTGAGGAAATTCCACCCCTAGAACTCATTTCACCTTCTTATGTTGCCACCTTTGACTCTTCTGAGTGCAATATCTCTGGGGCAGGAGCTGACTTTTGCCTTGAATTCATCCCACATCCGCAGCAAAGGGATCCCACTCCCCAGGCTTATACAAAAGGACTTCTGATTCCTGAACACACTTGAATAACTCCACAGGAACCTTTGAGCCTAGCTGGGGCAAGAGTGCCACATTACCAAACAGCTTCTGATTTGCTGGTGTGGCAAAATTCATCTTTTTTTGGTAAAATTTCAGCCTCAGCTGACAGCCTAAACCAAAATAAGGCCAAAGCAGACCAGAAATTGTGACTGGAAATAAATGTTGGCAACTCCGAAATAAGTACTAATTCTGACCTCTGATTCTTAATAAAAGCAAAACGTTGAATTCTGCTTCACTTCCCACCAGGACAGCTAGCAAGAATCAAAATGGTCCAAAACTCAGACTGGGGATGCGTGTGCGTAGATGGGAACCAGGTGATGAGCGAGGTTCAGCTTATATCCCAGTGGGATGGAAGCGAGCCTTCAGACGGGGCTTCAGGGTACTGCTGCAATGTAAATCAGAACTAATTATATTCTGTCTTCACGTCAAGTGATAAGCCATGGAAGCAATAAGTTTGAATTATGTCATTCTTGAGCACTGTGTGCTCCCTTTACTGCCCTGAGATTCACACTACTCCCTTTGGAAATTAGCATGCAGGTATTTCACAGTGCTCAGCTAACCATGCGTTTGTTAATTTCTCACATGTCATGTGAATGGCCTGCTCCCCATCTCCCTTTTCTCCGCATTTGACAGCCACATGGGCTCTGCCAAAAAGACATCCAAGACAAACACTTCGCTCCAGATGTAAGCTGCCCTGATTATAACTCCTGCATGCTGTTAACTGGCTTCAGTAAGTTTGGAAACCAGCATAAAACGCAGATTTCTCTGAACTGCCAAACTTTCCAGTTTCAACAGTGTGTTCTGCTTCTGGCAGGAAGTCTGGATGCGATGCCAAGTTGGTAGAAAATTCAATATCCCACTATAAAATGTTTATTGTTCAGCATATATCCAAGTGCACCTTTCTGTTGCTAAGTTAACATGATTAAAAAATCCTCCATCTGAACAAGAGCGGAGAATCAATCATCCAACTGCAGAGCTCAGTGAAATGACTTTCAATAAACAGTGCAAGCATGACGGAGTCGTTCCTGCAAGGGCTTCAGATCCAGAATGCTTCCCGCTACCTTCTGCAGGACTTCAGCATTTCCTGGTGTCTGGACCTGAACTTTTATTTAGTTCATCCTTTTAAATAATCACAAGGATATTATGAAAACCTTGACGGGATTTGTTGTTTGTTTTTCAGTATAAACCAGTACAATACAGAGTTAGTTGGTCCTACCATAACACAGCAAGACCCTTACTAGTTCTTATATCACAACCATAGCAATAACCACGTGACAGATATCAGATTTCTTTTTATTTCCTCTCTGCAAATATACTCTTTAATAATTTTGAGAAATTATACAATTTGCATATACATTTTTAAACCATGGGTATTGTATTTACATAATATTACTACAACTGTAGGGTTGCAAAAGATCAGCTTTACAAAAACACTATCTTCACTCATATTCCATAAAGACATGCTAAAACATCTCCATTAGGTAGTTTACAAACATGCAAAACTAGTGTACAATTATACTCCCTGATTAAATAATGTTTTTATTCCATCAGCAGGAACCATGTGATCCTCCTTATATTAAAGTAAACACATGCCTGTTTCTCTCCCACATGCAAAAATACTGTCTCTGGGGTAGAAACTAGAATAATTTTTAGCGAGACTTTACAAAAGCATCTTTGATTTCTGTTACCTATTAGTGCAAAAAGCCTTTATATGAACTGTAAAGCAAGGAGACTTGGCGTTGCAAACTCCAGCAGGCTCACCTGGACTTTTCTACAAAGCTGCGATGCCTTGAAGGACAGGCTAGATCTCCATCAGCCACTGTGACTCCCCCATGTCCTGGTATTTTATAATCTGGGGCCTTCAGGAGTTGTCACCTGCTGTTCTCAGGCCCTGCTGAAGAGCATGTGGTGGAGGAACAGATCCGTGCTGGCCGTAACCCGTGGCTGCATCGTGGTTATGTCCCTGCCATCCTTCGGCCTGCATGCTGCTTGCATGTCACCAGTGACAGTGCATTTTGTCCCGCCACAGTCCTTTTTGATGCGTCTCAAACCTCCCACGGAGCACGGCACATTAAGCAATCAGCTGAGCAAAGTAGGCCCAGGAGTGCAATAGAGCAGACTGCGGATGAAGGCAGCGAGCTGCTGGGAAAGCTGCGTGGGTGACCTTACGCAGCACTTGTCCTTCCACGGCTGGCTGAGGCCAGCCGTGCTCTCGTGGGGACTGCTGCACTCCCTGCTGCACTCCCGCTCCTGGGGGCTGCTGCCAAGGTGCTGGAGTTCCGCCGCTGTAACTGACGGACTCGCTTAGGAACCTCTCCGTTAAGTTTTAACATTTTGCAAAACAGCTAATTCCCAAATACATCGGTGAGGATGTCCAGCTGGCCTGGATGTATGAGACTTCACAGCGCACAGACTTCACGCAGCCAAAGGTTAATAAAGCTAGGGTACAAATTTAGAATCACATTAATCCTTAGGAAAGTTAGCCAGCTGATGTAATTTTCCACCAGATTAGCAACAGATGAATTACCAAGGGGCTGCTGCCTTGCCTGACGCAGAACCTGCACCTGAGGAAAAGAAGAGGCCTTTACACATTGTAAGGATGCCACAGAACATGCATTTTGGGAGCACCACTACCTCGTGGTTATCAGCCTAGACAACAAAGGACAGTGCGGAATGCCCCTTGTTAGCACAAACTTAGAGCCAGCTAAAACACTTGCCCCAGCAATCTTTGCTGAGTTCTCCAGAGCTGTAAGAATGATTGGTGAGTACAGAACATGGAAGTACACTGTGTGCATTTAGACTACCGCGTGCTTTTAGAAACCACTTACAGTGTAATTGGTAGCTGGATACGGTCTTGTGTGACAATCCTTGGCACCGAGTCCATTTCCTTGGCACCAAACAGGCACTAATGCCTGTGCAAAAGCGCGTGTAGGTAGGTCGGTTCAGCTCCAAACAAGCAAAAAGCACTCTGCAAACGTAGGATGCTATTAAAACCAAAGGGGGCTTTGCTGTTGACTTTGACGGGCATAAAAGCAGATGCCACGCTTGAAAGAGTCACTCTGGTGAAAAGAAAGAGCTGTCCTAGCCTTCCTGCTGTCCACTCTGGGTAATTCACGTGTGTTTTTTAGCCTCTGCCTAAGCCAAATGCTTTAATTGAACAGTTTTACCTTTATTCCCTGACATAAGTGCTTCTTCAGGTACTTTGCCAGGAGCTCCCCTGGAGTTTAATGTACCATCTTCAGCCTCAGATTGTCAGGACTCCCCAGTTCTCCTCCAAAGTCCATCAATAAGAGAGGTCTATATATTTGTAAAATGTTACGGTGAAAGGTAAATGAAACAGTGGGCAGCGAAAGGTGGTCTTGCATGTAACGCTATCTCATTATCACGTTTCTCTTTTCAGAAGGAATCTGCAATAACTTGTAAATTCACACAGCCCTAAGGCAGAAAATACTTCTTTTCCCACTTCTGCTACACTAGAAAAGAAAGCTAGGGTGGCTGGCTGGAAATAAGATGGAGGCACAGGAGTGAACTGTAAGTGAAGTGGGAGAGAAGCTCACAGCATTTGGTGTGCTCAGACTGAGAGAAGAAACAAAATCATCTCTATCAAGAGTTTTGAAGAACCGGCGTGTAAAACTGCCATTCCAGGAACAGAGAGTTTAAAAATCTCTTAAGCTAGCAGTGCTCCTGTCTGACAGCAGAACAGTAAGCACCGTACCCATGCTTATTAAAAAGACAAAGATTATCTTGGCAGTCAAAGACTCATCAGTCTTTCTGCAATCATAGGCAATCTTTAGAACAAGTTCTGAAGAAAAGAATAATTAAGACCTGAAGGTAAGTAGAAAATGATGTAAGATAAAATGATTATGGCAAATTCACCTGGTATCTCTTGTCGGTTTTCCAGGCATAACTCATCTACCTGGACACTAAATTGGTGAGATAATTTCTTAAATCAGTTTGGTTTGATTGCTTTTGATCATACCGGCCTTGGAGTGTACAGGATAGCCTTAGGGCTGGATGTACAGGGTGGGTAAGGAGCCAGCACAAGTCAACGTCAACAAAGGATTATTGAGTGGGAAGGAAATTAACATTGGAACTCCTCGATATTTTGGGCCTGATCCTGTTAAAGATTTTCATTTCTTACTGTGGCACGTGCTAATGAAGTTTTGAAGTATTGGCAACATGGAAGAGGAGTGCAGTATGAATGTTCTGCATGGCGCTGGTGACTAACGCAGTGAAGATAAGGTAGCGTTGTCTAGGGCAGAATGCAAGCTGTGTATGAGGGAAGAGCTGTTTTGATATCAAACGTCAAAACCAAGCAGTTATCAAGGCATCTTAATCAGTAATGCAGAAAGAGAAGCACTTCTGGAAGGCTGTTCAATGTTACTACCTCAGACAATGCTCTGAAGTGGTTACCTACTGTGTGTGTCTCTCTTCTGTAGCTTGAGGTAGCTCTGAAACATACTTGGTCAGCTAAAGTTATGTCAGAGCCATCCTGATCACAAGAAGAGTGCCTAAGAAAAAAAAATCACCCATAGGTCCGAGAGGACTGTAGAAGGAAAGGACTGAGGGTAGTAGCTGATCATATCGTGACTATGATGAAAAAGGCCAATAGATAATGTATGTATCAGAAGACATCTTGCTAGACGGAATATTGATGTACTCACAGAAATCCTCAGTGTGCAGTTCGGGGGACCTGAACTCAAGAAAGAGGAACTTGGACTGCACTGTGTGCAGAGAAATCTGCAAAAGTCTGTGTGAGAACTGAAAATATATTTTATTAGCAGTGCCTAAAGGAACGGGGTTTGTTTAGCCTGACAAAATGAAGGCTGAGGGGGACTCTGTTGCCCTCCTAACTGTGTCAGAGCGAAAGAAGAGCTTATATATTCTTGACATGATGTTGGTTTGACGTAATCTGGTTAAGAATACATCGGGACTCAAAATGTAAAGTTCTGTACCTGCCAGAGTAGTTCGTATTGCCCAACAGGCATTTTTGAAATGTTGTTTGACATGCTTAACACGTGTGATACCCCCTGCAGTAGAGGGTCTTTTTCCACCAGACCATTGCTGTGAGTGACCACTTTGGACTCTATATTTTATATTCTCGTCTGATCTTTTATTCCATTTTCAAGCATGAGTCCTTTAAAAAGGGACTTCAAAAATAAGATAGAATAAAATAAGATGTCCTTCCGTAATCTATATAATCTATATAATGTCTTTCAATAATCCAAGTTTTTTCCTGTTTTTGTTTTTGTTTTTCCTGAATGAAATCGAGTGAGGAGTCCTGCAGGAACAATTTTTTTTCACTGTTACTAAGACCCTTACAATGAGATGTTACTCTCTCCTCTGCATTTCTGGTTCAAGCTTCAATCTCATGCATACTCCAGCATGCTCTCAAAGTCAGCCTATCAAAGTAGTTTTCACTGTAAAGGTTATTTTCTATTAAGGGGTGTCTTGCTAAACTGCCAGTCTCGCCCAAGAAACGCTTACCAGTGGCTGATATCCAGGAACTCCTGTGCACAAGAGGCAGAATGTCAGGAAAATTGGGGCGCTTGGGCTAGATAAACAGCAAAGTGACAGACATTGGAAATACTCAGCAGGGAGTAAAGCGATATTTGTCTACGACAACATAAATGTAAGGGAGAGCTTCCTTTTCCACTTCAAGTCCATTTAGATTCTCCTATACCCTAACAGCCAGGAGATGCTTTACAAATAAGCCTGTGTTGGAGCTGAGTAAGTGAGTGATGCTTCTTGACTGGTTGCAAACATGCCAACTTGTGGCTGTCATTAGGAATCAGCCCCACATCGTTACAGGCTGGCTTCAGTGTGTGAGAGCTACTTCATGCTGCACTGGCACTTTTACAGCATTCTCAGATGGAAATTTGCAAGTGCAAATTAAGTGTAGGGAAGAAAAGAAGCGCATTAAAGATCTGCATTAAAGAACTGCTCTTTACAGGAGCTTTTAAAGATCTTAATTTCAGTGGTACAGGTGGTGCCTGATGTTTGATAAAAATCAAATGCAAACAAATTAGTTGTGAATTCAAAGTGGTTGCCACAGACCGGGAAGTGAGGACTGTGCCCTTCCAGCAATACAATCCAGTTGATCCTCTCTGCTGTTACAGGGAATGTCATGGATTTGGAAAGATAAGGAAGATAAAGAAGATGGATCCGGACTCTTCTTGGTGACAACCAGTGAAAGGACAAGGCGTGAGCACAGACTGAAATAAAGGAAATTCCACTTAAGAAAAAGCGTTTTAATGTGAGGGTGGCAGAGCACTGGCGCAGGTTGCCCAGCGAGGTTCTGGAGCCTCAGTCTTTGGAGATGCTCAAAACCCAGCAGAGCAGGGAACTAGAAATGATCTCCAGAGGTGCCTGCCAGCATTGGTTGTTCCGTGATTCTGTGAAAGACAATGAAATTCCTAGATGAGCCAGGTTTTTCTACAGAGTCAGGCGAGGCCATTGTACACTTGACATGAAGTCCTTTTTGTTGGTTAAGGACAGTGTCTCAGGGTTTTGGGAAAAGGAACCAGGTTTCTTTGTCTTATGCAGTGATTACCCCAGAATAAATCAGGTGGGTAGAAAATCTAGCAAGTCCAGTTTGGGGACTTTTCCTTCATTAGAGTTTATTTTGTTTCAGCCCCTAAACTACAGATTAACTCGCCTTCAGATGAGTGAGACTACCTTCTGGGGTAGGAGTAGAGGCTCCTTCATCCTCAGTTCTGGTCCTCGTGATCCCTCCCTGCTCTGACTGTGTGGAGGAGCAGATGAATTAGATCTTCAGGGGAATACACAACAAAATTATTTTTTTTTGGTGAAAATCTCTTAGGGCATTGCTTTGCTATAGCTAGAACTGTTTGAGGACCAGGTTACTCTGAAAGGGTGCCTGGATAGGGTGTGTCAGAACAAGTCATTCAGTCTGCTGCCGTTTTCCCTTCACCCTGTTCCCCTGTTTCCATCACCATGGTGTCACTGGGCATGTGTGTCCTGCTACCTGTAGGATGAAAGTCAGGATGAGAAGGACACTTAAATGCTACTTACATCACATTTGAAGGTCTGACTATACAAAAACGAGAAGCAACACAGCTCTGGACCGTGAGGCCATATAACGTTTGGGGTCTTGAGTTTTCAAGTGTTGCCCTTGATGGGCTTGCTGTTGATGCCAGCAGTTTTCCTGGGTAAGTACTGGTGGCACAGTGACAGGGTGTGGGCTCTGAGCGCTAACGGAGGCCCGAAGTGGGGTTCCCAGAGTGCTTCTTTATCATCTCTGCTTCATCGTTTTCTGCACAGACACATAAAAGAATATTTTGCCTGTTACACTCTCGTGTGATTCACAGAAGCTCTCAGGTACGCTCCCTCCCTGCCTCGCACAGCCCAGGCTCAGCTCTTACTCATGCAAGGAGGAGTGCCGGTGAAAAGCGTTGTCTGTCATCTTCAGATTCCTCTTTGTATAGCTGATGGCTTAATGAGTGCTGTGATAGTGCAGGTTGCTCAGAATTGCTGTTGGGGGCATTATGAGAATGCAGTGAACTTTGCAGCTTTCCTAGAAAGTAGGACAGGAGCGGAGAGGCAGCAGCGAGCAGTTCTGCGAGGCAGTAAGAGGTGTGAGACTCCTCTGCGGGGGCTCTTTCTTACTGACTCATCTGAGAGCTGTACTCCCACTTCCCACTTGAAAACGAACCTCTACCCCTCCCGTGACTGTAGTTGTCCCTAGCAGTGTTGGCGTCACCCCTGCGCTTCTTTCTCTCCCGAGCCTGCGTGGGTGGTGCCGGCTTTGCCCCTGAAAGCATTGGGGCATGCTCAGCCCTGCTCTTTTGTTCTGGTAGCGGTCACCATTCAATGCACGCTCTCATTTGGACCGTCAAAAATGTTTCCACCACAGCAAACAGAAGGATCGAGACCGCTGCCTAGGTGAGGTCCTCCTCCTACCATACAGTAGCTAAAAACAGCAGAGCCACTGGTTGAAAGTCTGCTTTGGAGAGCTAACGACTGCCTTGCTGTTTGTCGCCCTTTAAACCCCCAAGAGACAGCCTTTCATTACATGTGAAATAAATCAATCAAAAAATGGTGACAGGGGAACACGGATCAAACTGCCAGATGGAAGAAAGAAAAAAAAAAAAAAACAACATTCAAGACTCCTTGACAATGACACCAAATGTGATTTAGATGGGAGCACGCTGACTCACAGGAAGGAGCTGTTTTTCTGCTGTCCTCCATGCAGGTGCACTGGTAGTGACAACATATTGCCACCCCGGGTGGGTGGCAGTTCTCTCAAACGCTATGGGAAGGAATAAAAAGACGTGAAAGTATGAATTCTTCTGCAACCACTTACCTGGGTTAATTCAGTCCTTTACCCCTCTCTCAGGTGCATTCGCTCCATCGCCTTCCTCGGGAGTGGGACAAATGCAGTCTGGTTTTGTAGCTGTGAGCCAGGCCAAGCCCCCACATGCCTTGAAGTCTGGAGCTACCCAGGATTGATGTTTTGAGTCCTGAATGCTGCCTGCAGGCACATCACTTGCAGAAAATATCTTGGAGTACAGCTTCACCCCATGTAAGTCTGTCGTTGCTTGGAAAGTTCCTGAACGGTGCTTAGTCATGATGGATCGAACGCTGCGCGGAGATGAGAAGGTATCTCTGGAATTACAAATTCCTGCTTCTTAACCCAAGGGCTTTTGCTGGCAGACAGGATGGGCCTGCCAGGAGCTGGCAGTAGGACTCAGCCCCCCGCTCCTGCACAAACAGGATGCGGCAGCAACACACCCAGCAAGAATTAACAACAGTTCACCTGAAAAAATGAGTCAACAGATCAGCATCTTGAGGACTGAAATTTCCTGTTCCCAGGACAACAGCGCTAAGCGAGGCTGAAAACCGATGTTTTACTTCATTGTGGAAATGCAGCGTAGTCTGCAGCACCGAGGATGGAGCTGGGCTGAGTTCAACTCCACAGATAGGGCTGATTTCATCAATGGCACCTTAATATCCATCTCAGCTGCTACTGCTGTCACTGCTGTTGCTTCACCCTGCCAGGGGTGTCACAGCCCTGTTCTTCACAGGCCGGTGTGGTGTCCTCAAAGGTGAGCCCCTTCCCGATACATCCACTGCAAGAGGCGGTGCTGCACGTGAAGAACAAGATCAGAGTTGAGATATCCAGCGTGAAAATTACCCAAGAACTCATTGATAATTGGAGAGCTATTTCTGTCCCCAAATGCTCCATGGGTGTTTATTTTCTCTAAACTGTAAAAAAATCAAAGGCACGATGCTGAAGAAAACCTTGCTTGTTTTAGGCACCGGAGAAATTATGCTACAACAATTAGCCTTTATACAAAGCTTAATCCTTAAGCAGGGAGATTTGGATCTCTTTTAACACTGCTTGACTTTTCCACAGGAGTTTTTTTTTTTATTTATAAGTGACTGTTCCTGATCACACAGAAAACTTCTGTCTCTTCATCTGCTTCCCTGGAGACTTCTGAACTTGTCATCAACCTGCTCTCCCAGCCAGAGGAACACTTCCCCACTGCGCAATGAAAATTTATCAGCTTGTCCTTCAGCGTGTCTCAACAACTCAGAGATTATTA